>NC_137877.1:43519317-43849317 GCF_963924005.1 Protomyctophum bolini | reverse complement strand
CGTGGAGAGCCGGGCAAAATGCCACATTGTGTGTTTTTCACGCTGTTCATGCTTTTCAACGCTTTGAAGATTTTTCACTTGCACTCCGGAATTCATGTACTCCTTCCGTCCCCCTCACCCTCGGCCACACCCCCGCCCACATTGGGGGCGTGGTTGGACAACGTGGGTGTGGCCTATCGGCTCAGGGGTGCGGTTTAAAGCTACGGCTGTTGCTTGTCGCCTTGGGGGGTGTGGTTTAAGGCTGTGGTCTTGGCCTATCGGCTGGAGGGGGTTGTTTAAGATGTGGGCGTGGTCTGTCGGCTTGGGAGGGTGTGGTTTAAAGCTCTGGGTGTGGCCTATCACCTCAGGGGTATGGTTCAAAGCTGTGGGCGTGGCCTAAGAGCTCGGGGGGCATGTTGTGTGGCCTGTTGGATTGGGGGTGCGGTTTAATGATGTGGGTTAAAAATGCATAGTTTCAAAGCATAACTGCATAAACCAGAAGTCACACAAAGCTTATGCAATCCAAGATACCTTTTAGGAGACCAAAAATAGCAACCAGAAGTCCAAGGAAGATCACTGGAACAACAATGTATGTCCTGACAGTGTGTTTGTGTAAAGAGTCCAGTGTTATAGGGAGCAGGGTGATTGCAGAAGTGTTCTCAGGTGTGGAATGGGCATGGCACTGTTGGGCTGAAGAGGGGATGGAAATAGGTGTGTGACAGGGACTGACAGGGGGAATGGAGAGTGGGAGTGGCTGATGTGGAGACATGGTCTGTAGAGCGACAGACCATGACAACCTCCCAATGTATGAATGAATGAACCGTTGTAAAGCGCTTTGAGCACTTATAAAAATGCAATTAATTATTATTATTATCACAGTGATGATTTGATTGGTTGAGCACGGAATGTCACATCACATTCATTCCGCTCTTAAAATCACACATCACATAGGCTACTGTATGATGAGTGTGATCTTTCTTTCTCGGTTATGGAAGGTAAAAAGGAATAAAGTGTCCTTTAGTTACAGTCAGTGTGTCACCGTATCAAGATAATAGTCATCAGTCCAGTACCAAGAGATAAAAAGTGTCCATGTTTATCCTGATTTTTTTTTGTTTGCCATTTTTTTATTGGAATCATGAAGTTACTTTATTTTTTTATTTTTTTAATGCATTTAGTTATAGTTATGAATGAAATACAAATACATTGGACATAAAAAAAACTAGACAACAACATTTTAATACTAGTAATTAGCTGAAATCAATAATATATCAATGTTCGGATATTAACCTGAGGGCCGCATTACATGATGGTGAGGGCCGCATGTGGCCCCCGGGCCGCCAGTTGCCCATGTATGCCCTAACCTAACCTCCCACGGGACAGCACACCTAAACCTAGCCTAAGGGCCGATTCATACTCCTATTTTAGAGCCGAAACGAAGTCGGTTCTGGGAAGCGGTTAGGGCCGAATTTAGTTAGGCTCTATCAAATCAAATCATACTCCTCACGGCTACCGCCGAACTCGCTTGTAAATAATGGAGGTCGTTGACAGGAATATGTTTCTGGCCGGGAAATGAGCCTCACATCGCGGGTAAATATCTGACTGGCCCTCGGTGACTGGTGCTCCCTCCAGCCAGTAAAACACACCCAGAATAGATCCTGCTGTCCTTGCGGGGGTCGGCTCAAAGTGAATCTCCGCCCACTAGTACCTGTCTGAGCTGGCTATTTTTAACGTGTGCAGGCGGGCCGCGGTGCATTGTGGGAGAGAGAAAGCGCGGAAACAACACAAACACAAACACAACAAGTCAACAATGGCAGCGGGTGGTAGTGGTAGTAGTCGGAGTCGGGTAGTTTTGTAGTTGATGGCGGAGGAGGAAGACGAGGAGAAAGCGATGGTCGAGGAGGAGAAGGAGGAAGATGCACTTTTGCAGAGTGCAATCGAGGAGGAGCAGCAGAGAACGCAACGTAGGTGGTACGTGCGTCCTTTGAACGAGTCTCGGCGGGCTGAAGGAACGTTCTACCTGCTGGTGCAGCAGATGCGGGACATGGACGAAGAGAGACACTTTGACTTTTTTAGGATGTCAGCCAGTCGTTTCGATGACCTCCTGCGTCGAGTTGAGCCTCACATTGTCCATGCACCTACACACCGTGCACCGGTCCCACCTGCGGAGAGGCTAGCTGTCACGCTGTGTGTGCTAGCTTCTGGAGCCTCACAGCAGTTCGTGGCCAGTAACTTTAAATTGGGATATTCCACAGTGTGCTCTATCGTGACAGAAGTCAGCAAGGCCATCTGGTTGGCATTGAACGAGGGATTTGTTGCGTTTCCATCAAGAGCACAGTTTCAAGAGATCGCTCAGGATTTCTGGCGATTATGGAATTATCCCAATTGTCTCGGGGCCATTGATGGAAAGCATGTCACCCTCCAGGCACCACCAAACGCTTGTAGTGACTTTTTTAATTACAAAGGACATCACTCCATTGTATTAATGCCTGCGTGCGACGCACGGTACAGGTTCACTATGGTGGACGTGGGGTCGTACGGGAGAGAGTCGGACGGAGGTGTATTCTCTCAATGTGCCTTTGGTTCTGCTCTGGTGGAGGGTACCCTTGATCTTCCTGGATTAGCAGCATTTCCAGGAAAAACAAGACCGGTTCCCCACGTGTTTGTTGGAGATGCTGCCTTTCCACTACACCAGAACCTCATGGTTCCCTTCCCAGGTATGTCTACTCGTTACCTATGTAATGTTTCTTTAAAAATAGTCAATTAAATCAATTAAAAAACAGAAGTTTGCTGCTAACACTTTTAATGTGCATAATACTGTAACTAGCCTTTCTGTGTGGAGTTTGCATGTTCTCCCCGTGTCCCCTAGGGTAGATACCCTCACAAAAACATGCAGTAATCCTGGTCTCTAAAACTACCTCCCCCTGGCCAGCCGGGGCGCCTGATGGAGGGGGAAGGAACTGGTCGGAATAACGTGTCCCTTCCACGCGCTACGTCCGGCCAGGGAAATTCCCATCTGTCAGGTGAAAAGAAGCAGCTTGGACTCCTCTTGCATAGAAGGAGGCATGAGGTCAGTCCGCTGCCCCCCCAGGTTGGCAGAGGAAGTGTAGCGCCCAGGATTACATTAGATAATTGGCACAGGGTGAAAAGAAAACTGGGTTACAAAATCGTGGGATAAAAAACTTAGAAAAATAAATAAATACGTAAATCATTAATATCACTAGCCTGGTTAACCACCCCCCCCCCCTATGTTTTACACAATGTTTTGTATTGATGTTTGTCTGAGTTGTCAGCACACATAATGCAGTTGTGTATTGCCATACATTTTAATTTCCCTGTGCTGCTGTAGCTCACACAAAACACCAGTAGGAAATGAGATGGTGTACTTTTCATTGTAGGCCTGAAAAATAAAATCCATGGCTGGAATTCATTCATTTTTATGTAACTTAAATATTGCCTGATCACATATTTTCTTTTGAAGTATGGCATGAAATCTGCCAGGGTACAAATGTGTATCTGCATACCCTCCCAGACAATGTGGGGGACACACGCTGTCCCTGATGCTCTTTCACTCATACCAGAACATGCTGTGACAACTGTACATAACCCATGGCATTTGTTTACATCTGTTATGTACAGGTCGTCAGCTGACAGAGGCACAGAGTGTGTACAACTATCGTCACTCACGTGCTCGTGGGCGGATTGAGAACACGTTTGGCATCTTGGCAGCGAGATGGCGGATCCTTGGCGGGGCATTGCCGTGTATCCCTGAGAAGGCCGGAGATATTGTGAATGCCTGTATTGGCCTTCACAACTATTTGACCTGCACCGATGCGTCAAATGGGCCGGCCACAAGGTACACAAGAGACTGTAACCATTAACACCGGGAAAAGCATCTGTGTCATTTTAGCTATACAGTATGTTGTTGGTCAGGTGGAAACCTGACATCATATCTACTTTTTAGGATTCTTTTCAGGATTCAAATTCAAAAGTAGCAGATCTACAAACTCAAAACGCGTAAGTTCACGCTGCGTTTCGAGCTTGTGGATCTTCTACTTTTGATGCTTTTGTTTGAGTCATATGCAATAATTTACAAAAAAAATATGGAGATAAGAGGTTGTTGCCCGATAGCAACGATATATAACATGTTTTTCAGAAAACTGTTGGGTTTTAGAAGACATTTTTTGAATAGGCCTCAGGTCTTGAAGGAGAATTACAGACTAGAAGGCTTTCTTACCTTTATTTGTAGTTGTTTTACGTCCCCACCAAAGAGGTCCAGGTGTTATTTGGTGCGACAGCGCGTTATTGGCTATTTCCCCTACTATAAGCCCTCAATGAATTGAATAGAGCACCGAAGTCCTGACGTCACTGTCGGTAGAGGGCGTCAGTCCCCAGGTTCATGTATTTTTTTATTTGCATTATAATCCCCATTGGGGGATTTTAGATCTCTTCATATACAAACTACGTTTGAAAAATAAACCGATCACCCCGGCCTTTTCACTCATATGGATATGAAGCATCGACTGAAGGTGGAAATGTACAAATATACCCAAAGAGTAACAAAATAAGCATTAGAAACGAGTCAAATAACCCAGAGACTACATTTCCAAGTAGGCGGGTGGCTGCATCTGCCTGTCGCACAACATAAACTGAATGTTAATTACGTTTATTTTTATTTTATTGATATTTAATGTTTCTTCACTTTCGTGGTTAGTACGAGTTGAGTCACCACCAGCTGAGCTTATGTCAACGAGGAATCTCAGGAACGCAATGTGTCGACAGCTGGGCGTGACGTATATTAGCAGCGACATTGCCTTCATATGTAGTTTCAAGGCTTTTGCGGCCACATTAATTCCATTTTCTACAGAAACTGGCTGTATCAAATATTAATGAACATCATTAACGACACTCAGCCACCCCCCTGACCGCCGAGATGATCGGTTTAGTTTTCAAACGCAGTTCTTATATGAAGCGATCTAAAATCCCCCTATGGCGATTTCAATGCAACTAAACTGAAAGTTTAAACTGAAAGCCCTCTACTGAAAGTGACGTCAGACTTTGGTGCTCTATTGCATTGAATTGAATGAGGCATTGGGGTGTTGTGCTAATTAGCTTATTTCCATCGCTCAAAAATCAAGCGACACACTTTACTACTTATTTCGATGGAAATAAGCGAATTGGCACAAAAACCCAACCACCATTGATGGCTTATATTAGGGGAAGTAGCCAATAATGCACTTTTGTACAAAATAACACGTGTACCTCTTTGGTGGGGACGTAACGACTACAAATAAAGGTAAGAAAGCCTTCTACCATGGAATTCTACTTTTAAAAGGTTAACCGTGATTACAGTTGAAGAGCTTGCAGACAGACTTCCTGTAACCTGTATAATGTATAAATATGTATCATTACATCCCTAGGTACATCCCGGACAACTATGTAGACTCGACCACCGCTTCTGGGGAACTGATTCCTGGAGAGTAGAGAAGAGCAGTTGAAGGGGACGTCAACCTCCAGGCCACAGTGAGACTGTCCCGCTCTAGAGCCTCACGTTCTGCTCATCAGACCAGAGATGACATCGCAGAATTCTTCCAGACACCAGAAGGACTTGTGCCGTGGCAGCTAAACGTTGTCCGGCAGGGTTTACTGAATGTTTAAGCATCTGTACTTCTTTGCTTTCAGTAACTTGGCATAGGTAGTGAACATGCAACGAAAAATGCCTACCTTTTCATTCCTCTTATCTGGTTTACATTGATCTGTGCTCAAACATGTTTTTTTGTTGTTGTTTTTTTGGTTCATGTACATTCAGTACATTTAGTGCTCTGCTTTTGAGCGGTCTACAGATGCTTTGCGTTGCATCAGTTCTGCAGTGCTTGCATCTATGTTTCTATGTCAGTCGTTCTTCGATTTTTCAAAAATAGCAGACCTACAAGCTTGTAGATCTGCTATTTTTTCAATAGCTAAAGCATAACATAATGCCAAAAGGGTTTCCCGTCCAAAATGGGTTAAGCACACATGTTTTTTTTTTTGTTTTTTTTATCCCACAATTTTGTAACTCATTTTTCACCCGTGTCACCCGATTATAATTTTTTTAAATTCTAAATCCTACGATTTCTGAAATTCCTATGTTTCTATGTGTGGTGCTCAACCCCCAGAATTATATGTATTTGGCTGCGGACCCCCATCTGAAAATATGTTTATCCGGGGACCTGCCCCAAAGCAAAGATTTAAGTTAAAAACTTAAACATTCACCTTAAAATAATATACCGGTATATTCAAAGAATATGCATGAGTTCAAATGCAGCTCAATAAATACCCACAAAATGGATTGTTGGTGAATGCTTCTTAATTTTGTGGAACTGCAGAGGTGAGCAAAATGCCCCCCCCCCCCCCCCCTATACATTCATACAACAACACTACTTTCAAGGGTCGAAAAAAAAATAACATAGTTTCACAACCTGGTCACAGACAAATCTGACAACTTTCAAACCCATAGTCACTGTACAAACTGTAAAAACACTGGACCACAATAAATTATATAATATAATATAATAAATGTTGATTAGGGGTCACAGACAAATCTGACAACTTTCAAACCCATAGAGTCACTGTACAAACTAAAAACACTGGACTACAATAAATAATATAATAAATAAAGAAACAAAATTTCAATAAATTTTACTGGGTGCCTGAAGCTCGCCAAGTCTGTGCAGCATTTGAGCCATGGACCACCATTTGATGACATTTAGCCTCTCAGAAGGGTCCATTTGGTTACATGTGAGCCAGGTCTCCCCATTGACTTGCAATGGCAATGGCATTGACTTGCAATGCTAATGCTAACATGCTATCATGCTAACATGCTAATGCTAACATGCTAATGCTACCATGCTAACATGTTAATGCTAACATACTAACATGCTAATGCTACATGCTAACATGCTAATGCTAACATGCTAATATGCTAACATGCTAATGCTAAGATGTCTGAGCTGTAAGGGTCCATTTGGTTTCGTTCAGGGGGGCGGCCTGGTTCCGGCGAGCCGCCCTGCTTCTGAAACGGTCGAGAAATATCAGAGCTACGCGTTTCCCCGATTTTCTCCATTGTGTGTGTGTGCGTGCACATGTGTGCATGTGCGTGCATGTGCGTTTGTGTGTGCGCGTGTGTGAGAGGTGGTCAACTTGGTCTAAGTGCATGGAGCAAGTTTCAAGACTGTAGCATGTTGCAAACAAAAGTTATAGCTGTGTAAAGGCCAGCCAATAGGAAGAGAGGGTTTGTGTGTTGGTGTGTGTGTGTGTGTGTGTGTGTGTGTGTGTGTGTGTGTGTGTGTGCGTGTGTGTGTGCATGTGCGTGCGTGTGCGTTTGTGTGCGCGCGTGTGTGAAGGGTGAATCATTAACAATTTCAGCTGGGCTAGTCTATGCAAATGCAACCACTATTGAAAGTTAACCCATTCTGAATGGGAACCCCTTTTGGTGTTGGTAGCATTATGTTATGCTGAATTTGTTCAGATATACGGTCCGAACAAATTGCTCTAGCGCAAAAAGTAAAAGTCGAATGCGATTTTTGTTTTTGCCGTGAGTGACCCGAGACATTGAGGTACGCCGTGTGCGATCGTGGTATTGGTACGATAAAAAACGTGGTTATAAGAGCGAGTTGTTTGTGATGAAAAAATTGCTGACTCATTCAGGCAGTTAACATGGAGTTTCATGACACATTATGATGGTACACCTGTCGCTTTCAGGGCTGTAGTTCACGTACCGTATGAATCTGGGCTGTGGTTGTGACATTGGGGGAAAGAGGACGAGTGTGGCTACAAAATTACCGATACCATTTTTCGTGGTTCAGACGGAATTCGAATACGTTGCACGGTTTGCCCGCTATCGCAGTTCAAAGTGTGTGTGGTCTGAGCAAAAATCTCGACTTAGAGTGTCGCACGCCCAGAGAGAGAGCGGGTCAGAGTGAGAAGCCAGTGTGAAGACTGTAGCGAAATTCTCAGAACAAATCGTCCTCACGGCCAAAATATTAACTTTACACGCATGGGTTTCGGTAATTTTGTAGCCACACTCGTCCTCTTTCACTTAATGTCACAACCACAGCCCAGATTCATATGGTGCGTGAACTACAGCCCTGAAAGCGACAGGTGTACCATCATAATGTGTCATAAAACTCCATGTTAACTGCCTGAATGAGTCAGCAATTTTTTCATCACAAACACAATTTCTTAACTCGCTCTTACAACCACGTTTTTTATCGTACCAATACCACGATCGCACACGGCGTACCTTAATGTCTCAGGTCACTCACGGCGAAAACAAAAATCGCATTCGACTTTTACTTTTTGCGATAGAGCAATTTTTTCGGACATACGTTCTCTCACTGAGTCAGTGTGCTTTTAACTTTCAATAGTGTTTGCATTCGCATAGACTAGCCCTAGCCCAGGTGAAATTGATACTTTGTTAATGATTCAAGATCAAGTTGACCACCTCTCAAACACGCGCACAGCCGCACACACGAAAGCACATGCACGCACATGCACACATGTGCACGCACACACACACACACACACACACACATTGAAAGTCAATGGAGAAAATCGGGGAACTCTGTCATTTCTCGACCGTTTCAGAAGCAGGGCGGCTCGCCGAAACCGGGCCGCCCCCCTGAACGAAACCAAATGGACCCTTACAGCTCAGACATCTTAGCATTAGCATGTTAGCAGTAGCATGTTAGCATTAGAATGTTGGTGGCAACGTAATGCGCAATAAACTAAGACAAAATACCCCATTGAAAGTCAATGGGTAGACCTGGCTCACATGTAACCAAATGGACCCTTCTGAGAGGCTAAATGTCATCAAATGGTGGTCCATGGCTCAAATGCTGCACAGACTTGGCGAGCTTCAGGCACCCAGAAAAAAATCTTGAAATTTTGTTTCTAGTTAAAGGGACACTTCACCCTTTTTGCAAAAAAATATATGTTAATGACGTTTAGAAGCTTTAGAACACACTCCTGGGGGTCTTTATGTGTGTAATAGGTGGTTTTAGATATTTTAGATTGTAGCAGTGAGCCTGTTGTCTCTGATGTCATGGACACTGGGCTCACTTCCTTCCTGGACTACATGTTGTCTCAGTAAGACAGCTCTCCCCCCCTATCCACAAGGAGGAGCAGTGCACCAAAGAATTATGGGAATTGTAGTCCAGGAAGGTAGTGAGACCAGTGTCCATGACATCAGAGAACAGGCTCACTGCTACAATCTAAAATATCTAAAACCACATATTACACACATAAATACCCCCAGGAAAGTGATCTAAAGCTTCTAAACGTCATTAACATATATTTTTTTGCAAAAAGGGTGAAGTGTCCCTTTAAGTATGTGTTTCGGATTTCAACCTGTGTTTCTGCCATTGTATGGCAGGCACCCAGAATAATTATTTTGAGGTGGTGCTCTACACAGACATTCACCATGTGGTTGTGAATTTGACTGAACACAGTTCTATCAAAAAGATTAGCATCCCCTCATCTCTAACATCCAGAGCCTTGGTTTTTCTTTTCTGAGCTGGAGAATTTAAAGATTGTGTCTCAAGATGTTTATCAAATTTGTCGCACACCTTTCGTTAACTTGCAATGTATTGTGAACTTGCATTTCCAGAAGACCTTTGTAAAGTCATGAGAGAATCCTAGGATGATTCTAGTTCAAAGCATCTGTACACTTTTAATAGTGCTGATTTTACCTTATCTATGATGACATTTCTGGAAATGTGTTGTATTTCATGTATTTGTTTTTCTTTTAAATCTTGGGAATTCTGAACCTCTATTTTCTTTCCCATTTGTTAATAGACAGAAGTCTCCCTCCGTATCAGGTGCCCAGCTCGCCGTTTCCTGCTGAAAGAGGTAATTATATGCATGTTAATCATAACCGTTTACAAACACCAATCCAAACCATACAGGTGTACACAATATATGTATGTTTGACTTCATAGAAAGAAGTGTGCAGCTTCACCAAGTGCGCCAACCCTACATTGATGACAGTGGTAAGAGAATGATGTATATTAGTAATAAGATGACTAATTACAAATTCAACATCAAGCCATAAAGCTCTATTCAATAACATGTTAACCCTTACTTTACAGATGCCACTCAGATCTCCAGGCAGGACATGTTAGCTGTTGAAAGGGGTAAAATTAAAACATGCATATTAATCAGAACAAATGTTTACAAGAACAACAAATTCAATAAATGTTTGAACCTTACTTCATAGAAGGGAGCCAGCAGAAGCTTTCTTATTCCTTCGTTGCTCTAAATATTAAGACATGAAACCTTACTTTAGACTTAATACAATTTCAGAGCCAACTCAACGTGGAGCTGACACGTGGTCACCAGCGGCTGTGGAGGATGACCCAGAGTACACCATAGACGTGGTGTTCCTGAATGTACCAGGTAACATGTTGTGATAGTTATCCAAACTAAATTACACTTTGCTAGAGTTTTAGGTTTTAGGGCTTACAATTCCAATAGAAAGGTCTACTGACATGTTTGCAACATTACCTAATAGAGGACGAACCCAGACAGTCCCTGTCCCTGGCAGCACCAGCCTGGGAGCGAGGTCCACAGCCTGCTGAACGTGGTAAGATGTACAGACAAGACATTGACAATTAGAAATGCAACAAAATAAAATCAAGCTCAATATCATATGATTACACTTCTTCATAGTTGCCAGCACACCTGCTCGCACCAGCCAAGCAGCAAGGCCGAGTTGGTCAGCAGCAGACCACAGACCCACAACCCCTGGACCCGGGTATATGCAGTCCCCAGCTGGTGAAAGTGGTAAGGTGTAAAAGACAGTCATTGACATTTACAAATGCAACAAAAACAAGCACAATATCATATTATGATTAAACTTCACTTCATAGCAGCCTGTTACACACGACGACGAGGGAGGGGGTCCAGTCGGTCACCAGGCCACAGACTGCCAACAACGGTACCTGGGTACCAGGCAGGTCACCAGCCCGTGATGGACACAGCTGCTGAAAGTGGTAAGACATTCCAAATGAAACCATTTCCATTTAAGAATCTAACCCAAAAGCAATTCAAGGTCTATATCATATTGTGATTAAAACTTACTTCATAGTAACAGCCACAGCCAGAGGCAGAGGCAGAGGAGGGTCGGCCAACCAGCAGTGGTCCAGTCCAGTCATCTGACTGGACCACAGGCTTCTGCAGGGTCAGCCAGTCAGATGACCGGACTGGTCACCAGTTAGATGACTGGACCACAGTCCTCTGCTGTGGTTGAGCAGAGGCCTGTGCTGCCATCGGCTAGTGGAAATGGTAAGATCTTTAGACAACTCATTGGGATTTGCAAGTCAAACACCAAAAAATACAAGCTCTATATAATGCTATTAAATCTTACTTCATATCAGGCAGTCACACCTACAGGCACTGGAACCCTGCCACCAGGAGCCACGGTATGAGATTTTATAGTACGGTACGGTGCCGGTATTGATAATCTATACCTCGGTATTCCACGGTATTTATAAAATAAAATAACCCCCCCCCCACCTATGTCTAGAGACTATACCCCCACCTCCTTATAAGCCCTTCTTTGTTCCCCAACCTGCAGGCCTATACATACATACCTATTTTTTTTACCTTTTATGATAATTTGAATTTTGTTATTTGTCATGATTATGAATTGATTGAAAGTCCTTGCTGTCTTGTTTCCATTCGGTCCTGGGCCAGGGCCGAATGGAACAAGACAGCAAGGACTTTTTTCAGTGATCCCTTTGTGATGTGTTTGACTGTACCCTATACTGATTACATTTCTGCCAATAAAGTATTCAATCAATGAATCAATAGATATTCCCCACTGTATTTCACTGTACTATGGCTCCCCCTAATGGCCGTTTTAATGGCGTACCCTGTACAGCGCTGTAGCAGAGGTAGTGCAATCTGCGCATGCTCACAACTGTCACTGTGTGCCTCCGTGTTGACACTAGTTCACTCTTATATTACATATGGAAATATGGAATATACAATTGGATCTGGGTGTCTTTCAGCAATACTAACTCAAAGGTAGGAAGCAACTTTTCAATCTACTGCAGCTGTGTGGTGAAAATAAATGTTTTGCCTTAGTGTGCGAGTGGAGTTGCTTTGCATATGCGCAGCATGCGCCGCCCACCGACGCTGTATTAAAATACCGTATGCTTGGAAATCTCACGGTATCAACACCGTGGCTGTTCCTGTCGCGGTATTACCGAAATTCGGTAAACCGCGGCATGCCTATAGCAAAGACAAAAACAACTCAACCCCAATGTAATATTTGATTTAAACTTTGTGTGACTATAGTTCAGATTTGACATGATGGTTGTGTAATACAATAAAAAATCAATTTCAGGTCAATGTAATACATGGTTGAACCAGCGGCGTAACATAGGGCAGTGCAGCCAGTGCAAAGCACTGGGGCCCAGCGCCCCCTAGGGGCCCATGAGGGGAAGGGAAGAAAAGAAAAGAAACAGCCTGACGGGCCGCTGTTTTGTGAATGAAATAGCTGTGGGCTGTGGCCGGTCGGTAAGGGGTTAAACTCTGAGAGAGTGGCTGGGCCGCCCGCTTAGCAGTCAGCAGTGGGAGGAGTAATCATAATTTGTCCAATCACCTTGATACCTGAACTGTCAGTCACGAGTCGCAAATGAATGTGATGTCAGTTCCCCTTTCAAAAAAATAAAGCGCGAATGGATGAAGAAGAACAAGACAAGACTCAGTCACAACAACAACAAGAAGAACAACAAGATGCCGGCTCCAAAACAGTCAAAAAAGCAGCATAAAAGTGGTCATGAAAAGAGGAAGCTAAAAGAGGAGCGCGATGAGCGTCTCGCTAAGATGACGAAATTAGACAAGTTCTTTTTAACAACACAGCAGTCCCAGCCCCAGGCAAACGCTAGCAGCGGTGCTACTGCTAGTGCTACAAATGAAGCGACAGCCGACTCCCAGCCCCAGGCAAACGCTAGCAGCGGTGCTACTGCTAGTGCTACAAATGAAGCGACAGCCGTCACAGCCCCACGGCCCCCACCAGAAGCTGCCCAACTTCCCGCGGCTCTCGCCTCTCCAGGCGGCCAGGAGGAGACTTCCCTCCCGGGCCCTGCTCATTCTTCTTCCCCGCCACCCCAGCCTCAGTGTCAGCCCGGGCCGTCGGAATTGCCAACGAGTTCAACTTCAACCCAACAACCGCCCCGTCCGGTAACAGGTACAGACGTCACGTCGCCTAGCTTTAAATATATTATATAAAAGGTATTTATCATATTAATTTATTTTAATCAACCCCGTGGGCCGGCCCTGTCCTGCCTCTTCAGGTGGCCAGGGGGAGACTCCCCCCCCCCCGGGCCCCGCTCGTTCTTCTCCCCCGCCGGCACCACCCCAGCCTCAGCGGTCGGAACCGTCGGATCCAACGAGTTCGACCCAACCGCGGCCCCGTACGGTAACAGGTACGGACGTCACGTCGCCTAGCTAGCTGTAAATAACAAACATAATTCTTTCTGATTATATACGTCAGGCAGCCTCTGTAGACATTTTTAAAGCTCAGCTCAAGACCCACTTCTACAACATTGCTTTGAATTGATCTTTTATTTATTTTTTGGTTATTCATGTCCTCACTGTATTGCATTATTGGCTGCTTGTTTTTTAATGTCTTTGCCTTGCTTTTCTTTTATTCTCCATTGTTCTGTAAAGCACTTTGAGCTGCATTTCATGTCATGAAAGGTGCTATACAAATAAAGTTTTATTATTATTATTATTATTATATAAAAGGTATTTTAGATATTAATTTATTTTATCACCCCTGTGCCCCGTCCCACTTCTCCAGGCTGTCAGAAGGAGACAGAGTCGGCGGTGACTGTCACTATGCCCAGTGTACCCGCCACCAGTGAACCTGTTGCAGCAGCAGAGGTTGAGCCCCCCCGACTGGCCAGCACAGATCGAGGACTCTACGACATCATCACTCACCGGCCTCCCGATGCCAAGACAAAAAGCTATATAATAGCAACGGGTTCATGTAGGCCTACCGGGCCATTTCCCAGAGACGAAAAAAAGAGGTGTTTCTCTGAAAAATACTACACCACCACTACCAAGGCAGGTATCAAAATACAGAGATCATGGCTCTGTTATTCGCCCACATTGGACTCTGCCTATTGTGAGCCGTGCTGGTTGTTTGCTGACCGGAGTGCACCTGGCTACAATCACGCATGGGTCAATGGAGTACGGGACTGGCAACATTTATCTGACAAGATTGACTCACATGCACGATCTCAGATTCATACCGGAGCGTGTATCATATATGAAAAGTGGAAGAGAAACGAGAGAATTGACGCAGACATGGAGAAAGACGTGAGAAATGCTGCCAGTTACTGGAGACAGGTACTTGAGCGTATTATCAATGTTACAATCACTCTGGCCACTTGTAACTTGTCTTTTATAGGACACAGGGAGGAAATTGGACAGCCTAACAGCGGGAACTTTCTCAGTATAATACATCTTTTAGCATGTTATGATCCAGTTCTAAAAGAACTTATTGAGCGACCACAAGGTTCTGTTAAATACTTGAGTCCTCTCATTCAAAACGAAATAATCTACATTCTTGCAAAACGGGTGCACTGCGACATTCAAGAGGAAATAATCAGTGCTCCATTTTTCTCTGTTATTATGGACACAACCCAGGACATTTCTAAAATAGACCAGATGAGCCAGCTTTATAGGTATGTGATTATCGAGCAGGATGAAAATAACAACGCTAAAGATCTCCTGATAAAGGAGGCTTTTCTAGGTTTCGAGGAAACAGCTGAAACATCTGCCCATGAGCTGCAGAAGAAAATTGTGGGCGCCATACAGCGTAACGGATTTGACTTGAGCAAATGCAGGGGCCAAGGATACGACGGCGCGGCTAACATGAGTGGAGTATATTCCGGTGTGCAGGCCAGGATCATGGAGATCGAGCCGCTTGCCAAATAATGTGCACTGTGCTGCACACAACTTGAATCTGACTCTAAATTACTCTGTTAAAAATGTACCAGAGATGCGTCAATTCTACGACACTGTGGAGAGTATTTATATATTTTTTGGCCAAAGTATTAAGAGATGGTCGCTCCTTACTGGTCTAATTTCATCTGAACGCTCAGAGCATGCTAATGTTACTCTAAAACGTCTCTGTCCCACTAGGTGGTCCTCAAGGCATGATTCCCTTAATGCCCTGAGATACCGTTATGTAGATATCATGAAAGCTTTAGCTAAAATCAACCTTGTCAGCACAGACAAAGAGAAACGTGATGAAGCTGCAGCCTTGAAAAAGAAAATGGAAAATTTCAGCTTTATTTTCCTAGTTGTACAGCAAACAAAAATACTGGAAAATGTGAATGCAGTGTCTCAAATGTTGCAAGCAAAAGATGTTGACCTCCATAAAGCAGTTGAACATCTCTCCAAAATAATTCAGACCCTCTCTGCATACCGAGAGGACTTTGGCGAGGTCAAGCGCACCGCTCAAAATGTTGCAGCAAAATGGGGAGCACAGAGCGAGTTCGTGAATACACACAATAGAAGAGTGAAACGCCACTTTGATGAACTATGTGAAGATGAAAGGCTTGCTGATGGTGAAAGCTGCTTCAGAATACATGTCTTCAACGCCAGCCTGGACATCATTATCAGCCAGCTTTCACAGAGGTTCATTTCTATGCGTGAAACTAACGAGGTGTTCCACGCTATCCACCCACACTGCACAAAGCGCAGGATGACGCACTTCACGAGGACGCACGGCGCCTCGCGGACCACTACAGCAGGGATTTATCCTCAAGTTTCCCTGATCAACTCCTTGCATTCAGAGCCTGCTTTAAGTCTGAAATAGCAAAAGAGCCAACTGTGAAGGATATGGCGAAGATGCTTATTGTTGAAAACAGCTCCATGGCAGCATCATTTACTGATGTTTGCACTGTGTTGATGTTATATCTCACCATACCTGTCACTGTAGCGAGTGCAGAGAGGTCATTCTCCAAGCTCAAGTTGATAAAGAATTATTTAAGGAGCAGCATGGGAAAAGAGAGACTCAGTGGACTGGCTACGCTGTCTATTGAGAACTGCAGAGCGAGGGCTTTGGACCTGAGAAGCATCATAAATGACTTTGCTGAGTACAAGGCCCGTAAGGTGACCTTCTAATAATTGAGTACATCCATTCCATGCTGTGGTTTTATAGTGGCATATAATGAGCTGTGTTTTTTTATTTTTATGTTTGATAGTTTGGAGACATCAGGCTGTGGTAGTTTTGTTTTTGTGCCCAAGTCAGGGCAGGTTGTTTATTGATGAATATACTGTATGGACACTGAGCTTGGCAGCTGGTGCTGTCTGCATGTGGTGCTGAAAGGCTGGTGCTAGTGTGATTGATTGAAATATTTTTTTGTTTGCAGAATTACAGTAATTTCAAGCACGTGTGTGTGCGCGCATAGGCACGCGCACGCACACTTGTTTATGGCGGTGCCGCGGTGGTGGGGGGCCTACAAAATATTCTCACACCGGGGCCCACAATGACCTCATTACGCCCCTGGGTTGAACCTTTGTTGAACAGGATCCAGTCAGCAGCAGCAGACGGCCTCTGGGTCTGGGCAGGGAGCAGGCCCTGTAGGGTCAGAGCAGCAGCCCAGCGCCTTTGAGCGGGATGTCCTGCACCAGCTCAAGGATGGACGGGACCTGCAACCCGACACACATCATTTTATATACTTTATTGGCCATGAAATGGACAAACTGTCTCCATTGGCCAAAAATAAACTCCACCTGGCAATTCACCTGGCACTGGCGGAGGCACAAAACGGCGACCAACACCAGCCAACGCCAACGCCATCAATTGCAGGAAACGGCCATATATATTTTTTGATGACAATTATTTTGTATGTATTTGATGTATTACCATGTTTTTGTTTTTTTCAGAATCAATTCCTATGTTAATGTAACCCTTATTTGACTTTTTTGTCATGAATTAAAAATCGGCAGAGGGGTGGCTAGACATGTGTATGTGTGTGTGTGGGGTTACGCCCTCTGTCCGTAGCCTGAAATGCATGCCTTTTCCTTTTTTTAATGAGCCTATAAGTGACTATTAAATGTACTCACTGTTTTTCTTCACAGATATTTGATAATATCCAAAAACAAAACAACCTTCTGTTGTAGTTTGTCAGTGACATAATCATCCACAGTGTTCTGGAACCTGACCTCTTTAGTTTAGACTCTATGCACCACCTTGTGGTTGGTTTGTGTTATTTCTTCCTCTTGTGTGAATGGTATGTTCCAGTTCATGGTATGGTCCAGTTTAGGTTTGTCAGGGCAAATTGAAGCAATTTAGTTAATTCCCTCATGGCATATGAGAAGCAAGCATGCTGCAGAGTGTTCTCCACAGCTCTCCAACGTTTGTGTTTTGGTGTAGATATGTCTGTAAGTAAAACTGAATGCAAAACTGTTAAAGAAAATGTTTGAGTTGAGAGAATATTTGTTGTAGCTTAAACTGTTATTAGTGTAGTAGCTCATTTGTTTGTATCTCATGTTTTCATGTTTTCATTTGAGTGTGTTTCTGAAATCCTTGTATTTGTGTGTTTATTTTACAGTTTTACAAAAATCTACAGTAAAAATGACTCTTTCCAAGAAACGTCTTTATTATTGGAGTTGTACACTATCTGTCTAGCCCTGCACAGACACGCAAGTGTGAGGACAGAATACACAGGAATAGCCTATTCTGTCAATAGATCCATGGCCTGACCATGTCTCATTTGCATATTTGGTTACGTTTACAATGTCCTGTGGGGAACGCTATCCGGACCAAAGGAAATAAGCAACAATTAAGCATTTGGTCCCTCTCAGCAAATTTTGTTTGAACCATGTCTAAAAGTAAATTCGGTTGGTAGCAACCTAAGCTCAGTTTACACTATATTAAAGTCACACTTTGAAACAAATTAATAACTAAATAAGTCCTGCGGAGTAGGTTGCAGGATACACTGCAGTTAAGTAATTCCAAATGTGTCGCATTTCAAAACATTTAAAGGGTTACACAGTAGACGACTGAAAATCGAGCATTTTCTCCCTTGGAGAAAATTACATATAAACACCATGTACTCTGGTCCCAGCAAATCAGGCACAATTTGCTATTTTATTTTACTGATATATAGTATACGTATGACTAGCTCTAAATGATGACGTAAGACATATGGTCATTTATGTAATCTGGTCCCAGCAAACCAGGCACAAATTAGCTGTTTTATTCGCATACGCATCAAGTCGCGGGTTGGCTGGCACGGTGCACACAGACCGGGTGAAATTATTACTTGCGCGCTCTGCTTGCGCAAGTAATAAGGTGGTTGAATGGAGTGATAACAACGCTCTCATCATTAACACAAAAAAGACAGAAGAGATTGTTTTTGGTACACCACCAGAGATACACAGATCCCCCATTGCTATTCATGGTGAACCGATCAACCAGGTATGTTCGTACAAATACCTAGGAGTAGTAATAGACCATCTTTTGTCATGGAAAGATCAGATTGATTCAGTGTGTAAGAAAACAAAGCAAATAATCTACTTCCTTCGCCGTCTAAGATCCTTCGGTGCTAGTAGACGGATTCTTCTTTTGTTTTTCACTTCTGTTATTATGAGTGTTCTTCAGTACTGTAGTACCACCTGGTATGGATGTCTGTCTGCAGCCCTAAAGTCACAACTGCTGCAACAACTGAACATTTGTTCAAAGATTGTTGGACAACAATTTCAGAAACTTTATACATCCACATATGATAACAGCATCCTAAGGTTAGCAAGGAATATCACCTCTAATACTAAGCATGTGTTGTATGGAGAATATAGGTTGTTACCTTCAGGAAAGAGATATGGTGTACCAGCATACAATTAGTACGGCAGTTAACCAAACCTATTGTGCATTTTATGACTAAAGCATGAAACTTTCTACAGTGTTTCTATATACTATGAAGTTTGTTTTCAGACGTGGAACCACTTCTGAGTTGATGTACACATATCAGTAGTATGATATAGTGTCTGTTCGGTACCTTTTTTGGCCACTAGTGGCGCTAGTGAGCAATTAATGCATAATTTGCATAATTAATTATGCAAATGAGTAATTAAAACATTCCATTAATTCCATATATATAATTAGCATAATCATAAATAATAAATATCCATAACCAATAAAATATCCATAAATATAATTAGCATATAATAGTTTATAATTAAATAATAATAAAAACTAATAATAGGGTTATTTATAAATGCATGATGTGTGTTTAAAAAAAAGCTGATCTCATCTCTCTCTCTCTCCCTGCGTCTCCATGGGACATTCCCCAAAAGCCTGCCGGTCCCAGGCCTGATTCTAGGTGTGAAAAACAAATAAATACAATATGTAAATTTGTCACTGGGGTTAAGGTGGGGGGATGGTCGCTAACCTCAGGCAATATTTATTTAGGGCCAGGGGGGTCACTGTCTTGAAATCGTTTGAAGTTTGGTGGGGGATGGTATCTAAACAGGTGCAAGTTAGATAAACAAGGGGGGGATGGGCTCTAACCAGGTGCTAGTAGTAAACATGCAAATTAGATGACTCACTGGGGGTGAGGTGGGGGGATGGGGTCCCCCTCTTTGTGGAATGCCAGGTGCTAGTAGTAAAATGCAAATTAGATAAACACAGAGGTGGGGGTCCTTATCTTCGAAGTGAATTGTATGCATAAATTAATCAAGTTAGTAATAACATTCCATGGATTCCTTAAATTCCCTACATACATTGACAGTGGGTGTGTGATTCCTCCTAGTGGTCAATCTCTATATATATATAATTACACTGCAATACCTACTATGCCCTGATGTGATCTCAGTCATCTAGGGCAATGTTTTTCAATCAATGGTCTGGGGACCACCAATGGTCCTTGAATGTAATTCTTGTGAAAAATCAATGATACCCCCCTAGTGTTCAATCTCTATATAAATATTTACACTGCAATACCATTTATGCCCTGATGTGATCTCAGTCATCTAGGGAAATGTTTTTCAATCATTGGTCTGGGGACCACCAGTGGTCCTTGAATGTAATTCTTGTGTAAGTCAAGGATATCCCCCTAGTGGTCAATTTCTATATATATATTTACAACTGCAATACCATTTATGCCCTGATTTCAGTCACCTAGTGCAAATGTTTTCAAGCAATGGTCCGGGGGCTACCGATGGTCTTTGAGAGGGTTCAGGTGTCCCTCCCCCCCGCTAAATCATGGAGAGTTGGTAATCAAATAGTCTCCTTATAGATCTTTAACTCTATACTTGTCAATATTTTGTGTTTTTTGAATTTTGTATGTATCATGTTGTCCTAATGTGTCTGGTTTATTGTCTGTCTTGTATTATTTTTGGTGTTTTGTGTTGTGTCTTTGAATTTTGTATGTTTCATGGTGTCCTAATGTGTATGGTTTATTGTATATCTTGTATTATTTTTTGTGTTTTGTGTTGTGTCTTTGAATTTTGTATACTTCATGTGGTACTAATGTGTTTGGGTTATTGTCTGTCTTGTATTATTTTCGGTGTTTTGTGTTGTGTCTTTGAATTTTTTATGTTTCATGTTGTCCTAATGGGGTTGGGTATTGTATATCTTGTATTATTTTTTGTGTTTTGTGTTGTGTCTTTGAATTTTGCATGCTTCATGTGGTACTAATGTGTTGGGGTTATTGTCTGTCTTGTATTATTTTTGGTGTTTTGTGTTGGGATCTTTGAATTTTTTATGTTTCATGTTGTCCTAATGGGGTTGGGTATTGTATATCTTGTATTATTTTTTGTGTTTTGTGTTGTGTCTTTGAATTTTGCATGCTTCATGTGGTACTAATGTGTTTGGGTTATTGTCTGTCTTGTATTATTTTTGGTGTTTTGTGTTGTGTCTTTGAATTTTTTATGTTTCATGTTGTCCTAATGGGGTTGGGTATTGTATATCTTGTATTATTTTTTGTGTTTTGTGTTGTGTCTTTGAATTTTGCATGCTTCATGTGGTACTAATGTGTTTGGGTTATTGTCTGTCTTGTATTATTTTTGGTGTTTTGTGTTGGGATCTTTGATTTTTTTATGTTTCATGTTGTCCTAATGGGGTTGGGTATTGTATATCTTGTATTATTTTTAGTGTTTTGTGTTGTGTCTTTGAATTTTGCATGCTTCATGTGGTACTAATGTGTTTGGGTTATTGTCTGTCTTGTATTATTTTCGGTGTTTTGTGTTGTGTCTTTGAATTTTTTATGTTTCATGTTGTCCTAATGGGGTTGGGTATTGTATATCTTGTATTATTTTTTGTGTTTTGTGTTGTGTCTTTGAATTTTGCATGCTTCATGTGGTACTAATGTGTTTGGGTTATTGTCTGTCTTGTATTATTTTTGGGGTTTTGTGTTGGGATCTTTGAATTTTTTATGTTTCATGTTGTCCTAATGGGGTTGGGTATTGTATATCTTGTATTATTTTTTGTGTTTTGTGTTGTGTCTTTGAATTTTGCATGCTTCATGTGGTACTAATGTGTTTGGGCTATTGTCTGTCTTGTATTATTTTTGGTGTTTCGTGTTGTGTCTTTGAATTTTTATGTTTCAAGTTGTCCTAAGGTGTATGGTTTATTGTCTGTCTTGTATTATTTTTGGTGTTTTGTGTTGTGTCTTTGAATTTTGTATGCTTCATGTTGTCCTAATGTGTCTGGTTTATTGTATATCTTGTATTATTATTTTTTCAATTCAAAAATATTATATATATATATATTATTCAAAATATTATATTAATACAACAGGCCGCCTGTTTGTAATAATATAATATTTTGAATAATATATATATATATAATATTTTTGAATAACCCAACACATTAGTACCACATGAAGCATGCAAAATTCAAAGACACAACACAAAACACAAAAAATAATACAAGATATACAATACCCAACCCCATTAGGACAACATGAAACATAAAAAATTCAAAGACACAACACAAAACACCGAAAATAATACAAGACAGACAATAACCCAAACACATTAGTACCACATGAAGCATGCAAAATTCAAAGACACAACACAAAACACTAAAAATAATACAAGATATACAATACCCAACCCCATTAGGACAACATGAAACATAAAAAATTCAAAGTCACAACACAAAACACCAAAAATAATACAAGACAGACAATAACCCCAACACATTAGTACCACATGAAGCATACAATATTCAAAGACACAACACAAAACACCAAAAATAATACAAGACAGACCATAACCCAAACACATTAGTACCACATGAAGCATGCAAAATTCAAAGACACAACACTAAAACACAAAAAATAATACAAGATATACAATACCCAACCCCCTTAGGACAACCTGAAACATAAAAAATTCAAAGACACAACACAAAACACCAAAAATAATACAAGACAGACAATAACCCAAACACATTAGTACCACATGAAGCATGCAAGATTCAAAGACAACACAAAACACAAAAAATAATACAAGATATACAATACCCAACCCCATTAGGACAACATGAAACATAAAAAATTCAAAGATCCCAACACAAAACACCAAAAATAATACAAGATATACAATACCCAACCCCATTAGGACAACATGAAACGTAAAAAATTCAAAGATCCCAACACAAAACACCAAAAATAATACAAGACAGACAATAACCCAAACACATTAGTACCACATGAAGCATGCAAAATTCAAAGACACAACACAAAACACAAAAAATAATACAAGATATACAATACCCAACCCCATTAGGACAACATGAAACATAAAAAATTCAAAGACACAACACAAAACACCAAAAATAATACAAGACAGACAATAACCCAAACACATTAGTACCAAATGAAGCATGCAAAATTCAAAGACACAACACAAAACACAAAAAATAATACAAGATATACAATACCCAACCCCATTAGGACAACATGAAACATAAAAAATTCAAAGATCCCAACACAAAACACCAAAAATAATACAAGACAGACAATAACCCAAACACATTAGTACCACATGAAGCATGCAAAATTCAAAGACACAACACAAAACACAAAAAATAATACAAGATATACAATACCCAACCCCATTAGGACAACATGAAACATAAAAAATTCAAAGACACAACACAAAACACCAAAAATAATACAAGACAGACAATAACCCAAACACATTAGTACCACATGAAGCATGCAAAATTCAAAGACACAACACAAAACACAAAAAATAATACAAGATATACAATACCCAACCCCATTAGGACAACATGAAACATAAAAAATTCAAAGATCCCAACACAAAACACCAAAAATAATACAAGACAGACAATAACCCCAACACATTAGTACCACATGAAGCATGCAAAATTCAAAGACACAACACAAAACACAAAAAATAATACAAGATATACAATACCCAACCCCATTAGGACAACATGAAACATAAAAAATTCAAAGACACAACACAAAACACCGAAAATAATACAAGACAGACAATAACCCAAACACATTAGTACCACATGAAGTATACAAAATTCAAAGACACAACACAAAACACAAAAAATAATACAATATATACAATAAACCATACACATTAGGACACCATGAAACATACAAAATTCAAAGACACAACACAAAACACCAAAAATAATACAAGACAGACAATAAACCAGACACATTAGGACAACATGATACATACAAAATTCAAAAAACACAAAATATTGACAAGTATAGAGTTAAAGATCTATAAGGAGACTATTTGATTACCAACTCTCCATGATTTAGCGGGGGGGAGGGTCACCTGAACCCTCTCAAAGACCATCGGTAGCCCCCGGACCATTGCTTGAAAACATTTGCACTAGGTGACTGAAATCAGGGCATAAATGGTATTGCAGTTGTAAATATATATATAGAAATTGACCACTAGGGGGATATCCTTGACTTACACAAGAATTACATTCAAGGACCACTGGTGGTCCCCAGACCAATGATTGAAAAACATTTCCCTAGATGACTGAGATCACATCAGGGCATAAATGGTATTGCAGTGTAAATATTTATATAGAGATTGAACACTAGGGGGGTATCATTGATTTTTCACAAGAATTACATTCAAGGACCATTGGTGGTCCCCAGACCATTGATTGAAAAACATTGCCCTAGATGACTGAGATCACATCAGGGCATAGTAGGTATTGCAGTGTAATTATATATATATAGAGATTGACCACTAGGAGGAATCACACACCCACTGTCAATGTATGTAGGGAATTTAAGGAATCCATGGAATGTTATTACTAACTTGATTAATTTATGCATACAATTCACTTCGAAGATAAGGACCCCCACCTCTGTGTTTATCTAATTTGCATTTTACTACTAGCACC
Source organism: Protomyctophum bolini (assembly GCF_963924005.1). Classification (NCBI taxonomy): domain Eukaryota; kingdom Metazoa; phylum Chordata; class Actinopteri; order Myctophiformes; family Myctophidae; genus Protomyctophum; species Protomyctophum bolini. The sequence goes on along the minus strand of NC_137877.1, from coordinate 43,824,914 downwards.
TGGCATTCCACAAAGAGGGGGACCCCATCCCCCCACCTCACCCCCAGTGAGTCATCTAATTTGCATGTTTACTACTAGCACCTGGTTAGAGCCCATCCCCCCCTTGTTTATCTAACTTGCACCTGTTTAGATACCATCCCCCACCAAACTTCAAACGATTTCAAGACAGTGACCCCCCTGGCCCTAAATAAATATTGCCTGAGGTTAGCGACCATCCCCCCACCTTAACCCCAGTGACAAATTTACATATTGTATTTATTTGTTTTTCACACCTAGAATCAGGCCTGGGACCGGCAGGCTTTTGGGGAATGTCCCATGGAGACGCAGGGAGAGAGAGAGAGATGAGATCAGCTTTTTTTTAAACACACATCATGCATTTATAAATAACCCTATTATTAGTTTTTATTATTATTTAATTATAAACTATTATATGCTAATTATATTTATGGATATTTTATTGGTTATGGATATTTATTATTTATGATTATGCTAATTATATATATGGAATTCATGGAATGTTTTAATTACTCATTTGCATAATTAATTATGCAAATTATGCATTAATTGCTCACTAGCGCCACTAGTGGCCAAAAAAGGTACCGAACAGACACTATATCATACTACTCATATCGGGTTGTCAAAAACATGCATTTTCCCCTTTTTTGCAGGCACAAAGACAGTATATCAATAAGAGAGTTCTGGAACCCACTAGTCATCATCAAATTGCTTTAATAGGTTAAATTAACAGTAGAAGATATGTCAATTGGGTTTCATGTGTCATTAGGTCACACAAACACCTCACATAAACACAGACACAAAAATCGGATTTTCAACCATTTGTGTTCAATTGGATTGAGCATTTGACATCTCTTCTTAACATATCCTATTTGCAGTAAAGAGTGTCTACCATGCAATGCCATTATTAGAGAGGCCTAACAGTCTCCTGAGCATGAACAAACACTGAACAAACACTTGAGGGCAGACTTTTTGCACTTGCATCGCTTCGTGCACCCTTTCTTGCAACCACAATGTATCAGTTCATAGCAGCTATGTGAGGCTTCTGGAAGGGTGGTCCACAGTGACTGCCATCCCAATTCTTCTTTCACCCAGCCCAAATCAGAAGGGCTAGGCTGGATGAAGGGAATGGCATAGAAGCCACATTGATGACCAACAGGGCACAGTGGCACAAGTCCTGTCGAGTAAGATACAATCAAACCAAACTGCAGCGATGGCGGAAGTCGTCAGAAGAGGTGAAACAGTCTGTAGTACCCAAAGTTCACACTTGGTCTACTGACACTGACAGCCATGTCTGTACTAAGGACAGGGTGTGCTTCTTCGGCAACAAGCTAGCAGGCTCTCAAAAAAAAGAAAAACTCAGAAAAGTGCTACATGAGGCTTCAACAAAACAGTTGGACTTCAATGTTAGACAAGCTGCTTTGGAAACGGAAGACACTGAGTTACTAGGCAAACTTGCACCTGGGGACATGATAGTCCTCGAGGCAAAGTATCATCGAAACTGCCTCCGGATGCTCTACAACAAATCAAGACAGGCTTATTCAAAGGATGGACATGAGGAAGAGACTCAGGTCCATGGTATTGCTTTCGCAGAGTTATTGGCCTTTATGGAGGAAGGTAGAGGTGATGACTGCGCCCCAGTATTCAAACTGGCAAACCTGGGTAAACTGTACCAAGAACGACTTAAACAGCTCTGTGCTACAGTAGATATATAGTATCGTGTCCACACAACCAGACTGAAGAACCGGCTTATGTCTCAGTTACCTGATTTAACGGCTTGTACACAAGGAAGGGACACACTATTAACATTTCAGGATGATATCGGAGATGCTCTCAAGAAGGCCTGTGATCACGACCGTGATGCCATGCATTTAGTGAGAGCAGCACAAGTGGTACGGAGAGAGATGTTTTCCAAGAAGTTAAACTTTGATGGCTAATTCCATCCTAACTGTCAGAAGGAGTCTGTACCTACATCTCTTTTGGCCTTGGTGAACATGATCCTGGATGGGGCCAACATCAAACACCAGACTCAGCTTCTGGAAACATGAACTTCTACAGTTGCTCTTTCAATCTCACAGCTGTTGGTTTTCAACAGTGTGAAACATACACGAGCAGAAAAGTCATCAGGTACAGTACGTCACAACCGCAACCGTGAAACTCCACTTCCTCTGTATGTGGCAATGAAAGTCCATGCTGTCACACGCAATAGAGGGCTAATTGACACTCTCTTCAGTCTGGGTATGTGTGTGGCATATGATCGCCTGCTGCAGGTGTCAGCTGACATTGCCAATGGAGTCTGCCAGCGTTTCATGGCAGAAGATGTGTGCCTGCAAAAAATGCGCAATGGACTCTTCACAACAGCTGCGTAGGACAATATTGACCACAATCCGAGCTCTAGAACAGCAAAGGACTCCTTTCATGGCACTGGGATCTCCTTGATGCAGCACCCTACACATAGGCTCTGTAGGCTCTGACCGTGGTGTGCTTGTGATTAACCAGTCCACTCTATCCACTAGGTCATTCATGCCACTGCCACAAGCCTACACCAATGTGCCACCAGTTGCTCGGATGACAAAGACCTTCAGAGCCCCTCCAGTAAAAGGCCCTTTGAAAGTCTTGGATTTCCAAATGACAGCAAGAACAAGAGAAGAAGAAGATGGGTGGTTGAGAACTGTGAAGGCAGCCCTGGATGATCCAGAAACCAACCAGGCAACATGGGTGTCATGGTCTGCCTATCATGCTCACATCCAGCAGGCAGTAATCCCCCCTTTATTCCTGGACAATGCACACTCTGCTGCCATGATAAGATATTCAATGGACCTCGTCAGAGCAGCACACGTGTGACAGCATGGACTTTCATTGCCACATACAGAGGAAGTGGAGTTTCACGGTTGCGGTTGTGACGTACTTTACCTGATGACTTTTCTGCTCGTGTATGTTTGACACTGTTGAAAACCAACAGCTGTGAGATTGAAAGAGCAGCTGTAGAAGTTAATGTTTCCAGAAGCTGAGTCTGGTGTTTGATGTTGGCCCCATCCAGGATCATGTTCACCAAGGCCAAAAGAGATGTAGGTACAGACTCCTTCTGACAGTTAGGATGGAATGAGCCATCAAAGTTTAACTTCTTGGAAAACATCTCTCTCCGTACCACTTGTGCTGCTCTCACTAAATGCATGGCATCACGGTCGTGATCACAGGCCTTCTTGAGAGCATCTCCGATATCATCCTGAAATGTTAATAGTGTGTCCCTTCCTTGTGTACAAGCTGTTAAATCAGGTAACTGAGACATAAGCCGGTTCTTCAGTCTGGTTGTGTGGACACGATACTATATATCTACTGTAGCACAGAGCTGTTTAAGTCGTTCTTGGTACAGTTTACCCAGGTTTGCCAGTTTGAATAGTGGGGCGCAGTCATCACCTCTACCTTCCTCCATAAAGGCCAATAACTCTGCGAAAGCAATACCATGGACCTGAGTCTCTTCCTCATGTCCATCCTTTGAATAAGCCTGTCTTGATTTGTTGTAGAGCATCCGGAGGCAGTTTCGATGATACTTTGCCTCGAGGGCTATCATGTCCCCAGGTGCAAGTTTGCCTAGTAACTCAGTGTCTTCCGTTTCCAAAGCAGCTTGTCTAACATTGAAGTCCAACTGTGTTGTCGAAGCCTCATTTCAGCACTTTTCTGAGTTTTTCTTTTTTTTGAGAGCCTGCTAGCTTGTTGCAGAAGAAGCACACCCTGTCCTTAGTACAGACATGGCTGTCAGTGTCAGTAGACCAAGTGTGAACTTTGGGTACTACAGACTGTTTCACCTCTTCTGACGACTTCCGCCGTCGCTGCAGGTTGGTTTTATTGTCGACAGGACTTGTGCCACTGTGCCCTGTTGGTCATCAATGTGGCTTCTATGCCATTCCCTTCATCCAGCCTAGCCCTTCTGATTGGGGCTGGGTGAAAGAAGAATTGGAATGGCAGTCACTGTGGACCACCCTTCCAGAAGCCTCACAGAGCTGCTATGAACTGATACATGGTGGTTGCAAGAAAGGGTGCACGAAGCGATGCAAGTGCAAAAAGTCTGCCCTCAAGTGTACTGCCCTTTGTTCATGCTCAGGAGACTGTTAGGCCTCTCTAATAATGGCATTGCATGGTAGACACTCTTTACTGCAAATAGGATATGTTAAGAAGAGATGTCAAATGCTCAATCCAATTGAACACAAATGGTTGAAAATCCGATTTTTGTGTCTGTGTTTATGTGAGGTGTTTGTGTGACCTAATGACCCATGAAACCCAATTGACATATCTTCTACTGTTAATTTAACCTATTAAAGCAATTTGATGATGACTAGTGGGTTCCAGAACTCTTCTTATTGATATACTGTCTTTGTGCCTGCAAAAAAGGGGAAAATGCATGTTTTTGACAACCCGATATGTGTACAGCCTCTAACGAGTTACAGACATCAACTCAGAAGTGGTTCCACGTCTGAAAACAAACTTCATAGTATATAGAAACACTGTAGAAAGTTTCATGCTTTAGTCATAAAATGCACAATACCTTCCATATGATGAGCTTAACTGCCGCACTAAATAAGGTCAGACTAAAGAGGTCCTTTGTCTACCAGTCGACCTTGAGGCTTAATCAGGTGATGTAGTAGCCACAGGATAATCTAAGCGGTGGATATTGCTCATGTCTTTATGTATGTACATTTTCTTGTTCTTTGTGTTTTGTATATGTGTTCTGCATACTTGGCTGCTGTGTTGCAAGACAGATTTCAGTGTGAACTGACAATAAAGTACTATATCATATCATAAACGAGCAAATGGGCTAACCAATCACATGTTGGTGGCAGCGCTTGGCCAATAAGGGACCACCTTATGGACCTTATGGAGCACTTGTCCAATAAGAGACCACCTTATGGACCTTATGTAGCGCTTGGCCAATAAGAGACCACCTTATGGACCTTATGGAGCGCTTGTCCAATAAGAGACCACCTTATGGACCTTATGTAGCGCTTGGCCAATAAGGGACCACCTTATGGACCTTATGTAGCGCTTGGCCAATAAGAGACCACCTTATGTAGCGCTTGGCCAATAAGAGACCACCTTATGTAGCGCTTGGCCAATAAGAGACCACCTTATGTAGCGATGCGTCAAATGTCTGCTAACATAAATTGACAAGAGCGCCCCTCATTTCACACAGGTGTGATTTTTTATTTACTTAGTGTCATTTACTTTAGTATTTCCACAATTTATAATACTTTTACTTCTACATCTCATTATTACAAAACATACTTCAGCCCTATTTAAACATCTACAAGCTCACTTACTCACTCACCCCCAAAAAAGATAATCTAAAGTGTGCCATCGCTGACCTCTGCTGGCCAGTTAGGTGAAGTGTCAACACTCCTTCATTGACAATAATTGACTACAGACAGAAATAATCAGTTTGAATTATTATTATTATTAAATTAAAAATGTCTATTTAAAATAGCCTACAGTACAATCTGACATTGTGCATGGTATCAAATTCTAAATCTTAATTACATAAATCTAATTTTTAAATCTAAATATGTTCAGAATATACACTCAGTGAAAACAAACCATTCTGTTCTATTTTTTTTAACAGCACATGCATGGATGAAGTGGTTAGAATGATTATGATGCTATAATACGATAATAAGAGACCAGATTCTACAAAATGTCTTTTGTAACATGACATTTTTCTGAAAAACCTCATGTTTCTATATCAGTGGTTCTCAAACTATTTCATTTCAAGGAGCCCCAGAATTGTATGTATTTGGCCGCCGACCCCCATCTGAATATGTATAGTTTCATGCAGGGACCTTCCAGAAGTAAAGATTTGAGTTAAAAACGTTCTCTCTGAAATAATATTCAAAGATTTGAGTTAAAAACGTTCGCTCTGAAATAATATATATTCAAAGATTTTAGTTAAAAACATTCGCTCTGAAATAATATATATTCAAAGATTTCCACTGAGCATTCTTGTAGTCTAATAGAGTGTCCAAATGGCAAAAAAAGGTCTAAAAACTGGGGTAAAAATAGTCTAAAAATGTCTACATTTATACCTTGACAAAATGTCTTTTGTAACATGACGTTTTTCTGAAAAACCTCATGTTTCTATATCAGTGGTTCTCAAACTATTTCATTTCAAGGAGCCCCTTATATGTATTTGGCCGCCGACCACCATCTGAATATGTATAGTTTTATGCAGGGAGCTTCCAGAAGTAAAGATTTGAGTTAAAAACGTTCGCTCTGAAATAATATATATTCAAAGATTTGAGTTAAAAACATTCGCTCTGAAATAATATATATTCAAAGATTTCCACTGAGCATTCTTGTAGTCTAATAGAGTGTCCAAATGGCAAAAAAAGGTCTAAAAACTGGGGTAAAAATAGTCTAAAAATGTCTACATTTATACCTTGACAAAATGTCTTTTGTAACATGACGTTTTTCTGAAAAACCTCATGTTTCTATATCAGTGATTCTCAAACTATTTCATTTCAAGGAGCCCCTTATATGTATTTGGCCGCCGACCACCATCTGAATATGTATAGTTTCATGCAGGGAGCTTCCAGAAGTAAATATTTGAGTTAAAAACGTTCTCTCTGAAATAATATTCAAAGATTTGAGTTAAAAACGTTCGCTCTGAAATAATATATATTCAAAGATTTGAGTTAAAAACGTTCTCTCTGAAATAATATTCAAAGATTTGAGTTAAAAATGTTCGCTCTGAAATAATATATATTCAAAGATTTGAGTTAAAAACATTCGCTCTGAAATAATATATATTCAAAGATTTCCACTGAGCATTCTTGTAGTCTAATAGAGTGTCCAAATGGCAAAAAAAGGTCTAAAAACTGGGGTAAAAATAGTCTAAAAATGTCTACATTTATACCTTGACAAAATGTCTTTTGTAACATGACGTTTTTCTGAAAAACCTCATGTTTCTATATCAGTGGTTCTCAAACTATTTCATTTCAAGGAGCCCCTTATATGTATTTGGCCGCCGACCACCATCTGAATATGTATAGTTTCATGCAGGGAGCTTCCAGAAGTAAAGATTTGAGTTAAAAACGTTCTCTCTGAAATAATATTCAAAGATTTGAGTTAAAAACGTTCGCTCTGAAATAATATATATTCAAAGATTTGAGTTAAAAACATTCGCTCTGAAATAATATATATTCAAAGATTTCCACTGAGCATTCTTGTAGTCTAATAGAGTGTCCAAATGGCAAAAAAAGGTCTAAAAACTGGGGTAAAAATAGTCTAAAATGTCTACATTTATACCTTGACAAAATGTCTTTTGTAACATGACGTTTTTCTGAAAAACCTCATGTTTCTATATCAGTGGTTCTCAAACTATTTCATTTCAAGGAGCCCCTTATATGTATTTGGCCGCCGACCACCATCTGAATATGTATAGTTTCATGCAGGGAGCTTCCAGAAGTAAAGATTTGAGTTTAAAACGTTCTCTCATTTAAAGATTTGAGTTAAAAACGTTCGCTCTGAAATAATATATATTCAAAGATTTGAGTTAAAAACATTCGCTCTGAAATAATATATATTCAAAGATTTCCACTGAGCATTCTTGTAGTCTAATAGAGTGTCCAAATGGCAAAAAAAGGTCTAAAAACTGGGGTAAAAATAGTCTAAAAATGTCTACATTTATACCTTGACAAAATGTCTTTTGTAACATGACGTTTTTCTGAAAAACCTCATGTTTCTATATCAGTGGTTCTCAAACTATTTCATTTCAAGGAGCCCCTTATATGTATTTGGCCGCCGACCACCATCTGAATATGTATAGTTTCATGCAGGGAGCTTCCAGAAGTAAAGATTTGAGTTAAAAACGTTCTCTCTGAAATAATATTCAAAGATTTGAGTTAAAAACGTTCGCTCTGAAATAATATATATTCAAAGATTTGAGTTAAAAACATTCGCTCTGAAATAATATTCAAAGATTTGAGTTAAAAACGTTCGCTCTGAAATAATATATATTCAAAGATTTGAGTTAAAAACATTCGCTCTGAAATAATATATATTCAAAGATTTCCACTGAGCATTCTTGTAGTCTAATAGAGTGTCCAAATGGCAAAAAAAGGTCTAAAAACTGGGGTAAAAATAGTCTAAAAATGTCTACATTTATACCTTGACAAAATGTCTTTTGTAACATGACGTTTTTCTGAAAAACCTCATGTTTCTATATCAGTGGTTCTCAAACTATTTCATTTCAAGGAGCCCCTTATATGTATTTGGCCGCCGACCACCATCTGAATATGTATAGTTTCATGCAGGGAGCTTCCAGAAGTAAAGATTTGAGTTAAAAACGTTCTCTCTGAAATAATATTCAAAGATTTGAGTTAAAAACGTTCGCTCTGAAATAATATATATTCAAAGATTTGAGTTAAAAACATTCGCTCTGAAATAATATATATTCAAAGATTTCCACTGAGCATTCTTGTAGTCTAAGGGCGCTTTCACACCCAAAGTTCGCTTAGAAGGTCCGGATCAAGGACCAAGGACCAAATATTAGCATTTTGATTTTGGTCCGTTTGGTGTTCACACTGGACTTTGTAAAGCGTACCAAATATGTAAACAAATGACACGTGGACATGTTAAGCGAACCAAATAGTGAGGGGGAAAAGAACATGAGGGGGGCAACCTTCAGTCACACAGAACAACTTGCTATTGCATTCATCATCCTTATTAATTATTTTATTAGCCAAATAAGAGCAACAGATGAACAGAGGAGCAGGTGTTTGAACAATAATGTGCTTGCTGCTGATGCATACAATTCACGGAGTATAGCCTACACAACAAGGTATCCCCGATAAAAAGGACTTTTCTTCCATGTGTGCACCAATTGACCCGATTAGATATATGTTATTTCTGCGCATCAAATCGGCGGGCATTTCCATGTCATCTTATGGTTTAAACTTGAAGGTGGTCAGTTAGTAGGTTATTGAGCTTCAAGTCAGAACAGCTCCGCTGCAGCTAATTGAGTTGACCTAGTTTTACGTCTTTTGCTATAGTGATGCAATCAATGAATCATTTGGGACCACCTGTGTATAGCTTATTTAACATTGGCCTTTTCTCTATACGTGCGGCCTGCGCGACATGGATGATTTTAAAATATTTCTCTGTGTCTGCGTCTCTCCCATATAAATATATGGGTCTCTCCCCCTCATGTGTGCAGCCCACACACACACACAGAAAAAAGGAGGGGACACGAGTTGAAAGAGAAACTCTCGCATGAAGGCTCATGCATCGCATGCTTTGTCATAACTTTGCGTGGCGGCGGCGCATGCTTAAAATAAACAGATCTACAAGCTTACATCGTGTACCATAATATACATCATTCCATGTCGATAACTTGTACATTTTGCGCATGTGAACATCGTACGCTGCCATTACATTTGCGCTGCGCCTCGACATATACTGTGTGTGTCTACTATTAAAATCAGACTGTCAGCTGTCATATCAATAGTGATCCCCGTAAAAAAATACATGCTTTTATAACTAATTATTAATGCAGCCTCACAACTGCCGACGCCCGACAGCTATTTTGGCTATCGTACTGTATTTGGTCCTCTATAAAGTCCGAATGCATTCACACCAGTAACGAACCGCACCGTGGTTCGTTTGGAAGCGAACCGAGTCCGGCCTTTTTTAGCGGACCATGGTTCGTTTCTTTGATCCGCACCAGAGTTCGGATGCACGTTCACACCAACCGAACCAAAGGGGTAAGCGGACCATGGTTCGTTTTAAACGAACCAAACATGTCCGGTAGGGTGCATCAAAATTCAATGCAAAATATTTAACGACCAAATATCAATCTGTTCCTTTGCTAAAAGATGCCACTTCATGTTGTAAGAACATGTGCAAAATATCTTTTCAATATATGGTGATTTACAGGTCCAACGCAGCATGTGAAATTTGGGTAAAAGTGCAATTTTCGGTGTTTTTTGAACATTAAATGCAAAATATTTAACGACCAAATACCAATCTGTTCTTTTGGAATTTTGTTACAATGGCTATAAAAATGATCTTTGCAAAGTTTGGGGAAAATTCATTCAGATTTACTGGTCCAACACAGCATGTCAAATTTGAGTAAAAGTGCCATTTTCGGTACTTTTTGGACTCCCATTTTCTATTATCATAACATGTCCATTTATCAAAATTACAACAAATAGTTTTTGAGAAGATGTTATTGGAAAGAGAAAAATGTGTTTATTTAACAATAAACATTACATTGTCATTTAAATCATCACTGAAAAATGGACTCTTAGTCCTTCACTGTGTTCATGTTCAGCTTGCGCTTGCAGCGAAGATTGGGCTGCTTACAGCGATCATGCTCAACTGCTTGCAGCTCATTCTGCAGATGTTGCTCACTCTTCGCTGCTGCCACAAAGTCTGTTTGACCCCACGCTCAGCGCAGTAATTGACGACGTTGATAGCACGCACATGCATCACACCTGCCTGGAATGATGCACTGGTAGCCCAATCCTCTACATTGAGTGACATAAATGCTGGTTCGATCTGCAGCTGGTGCATACCAAACCAGCAGTCTGGGTTGGCAAGGTCAGCCAACCTGGTGGTCAGTGAGAGGACTGGAAACTTTGGCTTGTCTAAACCAGTGCCAATGCGCTGCTGTGGGGCTAGCATGGGAAGATCATCTGGCTTGTGATCCAAAATGGCATCCGAAAGTGCACGTCGCTCATCAGCTGGCACCTTGGTGCTGAAGAGTGCCAGGGGCAGCATCTCAGGAGTCAGGTACCAGAGGTGCCTCTGCAGTGCTTTCATGGCTGATGTTGCAATGCCCTCGTCAACAGACTTGTAAGCGTGCAGGTTGTGGTAGAGTGTGAGGTCATTCCATGCAGCATCTACGGCCGTGTCACAGGTCAGCCACCATGTTGCATAGATGTGCCATCATAGATGTGCCACCATGTTGCACAGATGGAGGAGCGTTTGACAGTGGTGGTTGGAGATTCAGAGCAGCTGAAATTGCTTGGCGTGCCAGCATACACAAAGGGTAAAGACAAGGCGTGTGGAGAGATCATTGCCAGGCTGACTTGTAAGCTACTGCAGGAGTGGTGCTGTGACGACCAGATTGTCAACATGGCATTTGACACCACTGCATCAAACACAGGACATCTCACAGCAGCCTGCATTGCCATCCAGCTCTGACTTGGTAGACCACTGCTCTGGTCCGGGTGCCGGCATCACATTGGTGAGGTGATCCTCAGCCACATTTTCACTGGCCTCAAGGTGGAGTGCTCACGCTCACCAGAGGTTACCTTGTTTAGGCGTCTGCAGGACAACTGGAACTTGCTGCCACACAATTGCAGTGACCCCTTGTCCCGCTACATTACTGCCAACGCCGAACAACCGTTCCTGGGCAGGTTACGTGCTGAACTCACTGCATGTGCTGCGGCAATGATAGAATACAAGCGAGGCGACTACCGTGAGTTTGTGCAGCTGTGTCTTGTCTTTCTGGGTGCAGATGCAGCACGGACTCCAGCAAACTTCCAAAGACCGGGAGCGCTGCACAAGGCACGCTGGATGGCCAAGTTACTTTACACTCTCAAGTTGGCTTTGCTGGAGCAGCATATCGCCTTGCTTCCCCAGGGCACCATCACCACACGGCAGCAGGTGCCGAAGATTCGGGCGTTTGCCAACTCCATTACGCACATCTATGCAACATGGTGGCTGACCTGTGACACAGTCGTAGATGCTGCATGGAATGACCTCACACTCTACCACAACCTGCACGCTTACAAGTCTGTTGACGAGGGCATTGCAACATCAGCCATGAAAGCACTGCAGAGGCACCTCTGGTACCTGACTCCTGAGATGCTGCCCCTGGCACTCTTCAGCACCAAGGTGCCAGCTGATGAGCGACGTGCACTTTCGGATGCCATCTTGGATCATAAACCAGATGATCTTCCCATGCTAGCCCCACAGCAGCGCTTTGGCACTGGTTTCAGCAAGCCAAAGTTTCCAGTCCTCTCACTGACCACCAGGTTGGCTGACCTTGCCAACCCAGACTGCTGGTTTGGTATGCACCAGCTGCAGATCCATCCAGCATTTATGTCACTCAATGTAGAGGATTGGGCTACCAGTGCATCATTCCAGGCAGGTGTGATGAATGTGCGTGCTATCAACGTCGTCAATGACTGCGCTGAGCGTGGGGTCAAACTCACAACAGACTTTGTGGCAGCAGCGAAGAGTGAGCAACATCTGCAGAATGGGCTGCAAGCAGTTGAGCATGATCGCTGTAAGCAGCCCAATCTTCGCTGCAAGCGCAAGCTGAACATGAACACAGTGAAGGACTAAGAGTCCATTTTTCAGTGATGATTTAAATGACAATGTAATGTTTATTGTTAAATGAACACATTTTTCTCTTTCCAATAACATCTTCTCAAAAACAATTTGTTGTAATTTTGATAAATGGACATGTTATGATAATAGTCCAAAAAGTACCGGAAATGGCACTTTTACTCAAATTTGACATGCTGTGTTGGACCAGTAAATCTGAATGAATTTTCCCCAAACTTTGCAAAGATCATTTGTATAGCCATTGTAACAAAATTCCAAAAGAACAGATTGATATTTGGTCGTTAAATATTTTGCATTTAATTTTCAAAAAACACCGAAAATTGCACTTTTACCCAAATTTGACATGCTGCGTTGGACCTGTAAATCACCATATATTGAAAAAATATTTTGCATATGTTCTTACAACATGAAGTGGCATCTTTTTGCAAAAGAACAGATCAGGAGGTTAAAATTGCATTTTTTTATGCACCCTAATGTCCGGTGTGAAAGCGCCCTAATAGAGTGTCCAAATGGCAAAAAAAGGTCTAAAAACTGGGGTAAAAATAGTCTAAAAATGTCTACATTTATACCTTGACAAAATGTCTTTTGTAACATGACGTTTTTCTGAAAAACCTCATGTTTCTATATCAGTGGTTCTCAAACTATTTCATTTCAAGGAGCCCCTTATATGTATTTGGCCGCCGACCACCATCTGAATATGTATAGTTTCATGCAGGGAGCTTCCAGAAGTAAAGATTTGAGTTAAAAACGTTCTCTCATTTAAAGATTTGAGTTAAAAACGTTCGCTCTGAAATAATATATATTCAAAGATTTGAGTTAAAAACATTCGCTCTGAAATAATATATATTCAAAGATTTCCACTGAGCATTCTTGTAGTCTAATAGAGTGTCCAAATGGCAAAAAAAGGTCTAAAAACTGGGGTAAAAATAGTCTAAAAATTTCTACATTTATACCTTGACAAAATGTCTTTTGTAACATGACGTTTTTCTGAAAAACCTCATGTTTCTATATCAGTGGTTCTCAAACTATTTCATTTCAAGGAGCCCCTTATATGTATTTGGCCGCCGACCACCATCTGAATATGTATAGTTTCATGCAGGGAGCTTCCAGAAGTAAAGATTTGAGTTAAAAACGTTCTCTCTGAAATAATATTCAAAGATTTGAGTTAAAAACGTTCGCTCTGAAATAATATATATTCAAAGATTTTAGTTAAAAACATTCGCTCTGAAATAATATATATTCAAAGATTTCCACTGAGCATTCTTGTAGTCTAATAGAGTGTCCAAATGGCAAAAAAAAGGTCTAAAAACTGGGGTAAAAATAGTCTAAAAATGTCTACATTTATACCTTGACAAAATGTCTTTTGTAACATGACGTTTTTCTGAAAAACCTCATGTTTCTATATCAGTGGTTCTCAAACTATTTCATTTCAAGGAGCCCCTTATATGTATTTGGCCGCCGACCACCATCTGAATATGTATAGTTTCATGCAGGGAGCTTCCAGAAGTAAAGATTTGAGTTAAAAACGTTCTCTCTGAAATAATATTCAAAGATTTGAGTTAAAAACGTTCGCTCTGAAATAATATATATTCAAAGATTTTAGTTAAAAACATTCGCTCTGAAATAATATATATTCAAAGATTTCCACTGAGCATTCTTGTAGTCTAATAGAGTGTCCAAATGGCAAAAAAAGGTCTAAAAACTGGGGTAAAAATAGTCTAAAAATGTCTACATTTATACCTTGACAAAATGTCTTTTGTAACATGACGTTTTTCTGAAAAACCTCATGTTTCTATATCAGTGGTTCTCAAACTATTTCATTTCAAGGAGCCCCTTATATGTATTTGGCCGCCGACCACCATCTGAATATGTATAGTTTCATGCAGGGAGCTTCCAGAAGTAAAGATTTGAGTTAAAAACGTTCTCTCTGAAATAATATTCAAAGATTTGAGTTAAAAACGTTCGCTCTGAAATAATATATATTCAAAGATTTGAGTTAAAAACATTCGCTCTGAAATAATATATATTCAAAGATTTCCACTGAGCATTCTTGTAGTCTAATAGAGTGTCCAAATGGCAAAAAAGGTCTAAAAACTGGGGTAAAAATAGTCTAAAAATGTCTACATTTATACCTTGACAAAATGTCTTTTGAAATTACGTTCTTTCAATGTCTAATCTAAGCCTAGACTGCTAAAAAACTATGTTTACCCCATTTTTTTGACGGTCATTTAGACGTCTGAAAGCCGACAATTGCTCAGTGGGTTTGGTCCACATTTTCACTATTTTTCAAAAATAGCAGATCTACAAGCTTGTAGCGCGGCCCGTTTCAATACCTAAAGTATAACATAGTGCTTAAAACACCAGGCGTGTTCCTGTGCTGAATAGGTGGACTACTTTTCCTGCGGACCATCTTTTGCAGACCGCGGCCATCTCGCCATCAAAACGTCCCGCTGCCTCCTGCCTTATGTGGCAAATTCAAAACAGGTGGTATGCATGGGCCGTTGAGTGAAATTCAACAAGTGCTTCCAAACTGCAACACTTAGAAAAATGATCACCTGCAAGGAAAGAAAGTAGCTCATAACATGTCAACAGTGTATTAAACAAACACATTGCAGATAGAAAGAGGATAATTCAGGCTTTTTCGTACAGCTGCAATGTTGGTGAGTTTGATGTTGTTTATACAATCAGATAGGACTTTTCTGTTTGGATGTACGGGCTGCCAATGGGAAATTGCACCTATAGTTACCACCCGGCCATTAACTGAATGGAAAGATGGCCGCGGTGTGCATATGGTCAATAGAGTGTCACAGTCCCGCCCCCTACCAGGGCCCAGGAAATGATTCCCGTTCATTTTCCTCATAGACTTTTCAAAAAGTATTAATTTAAAGACCTTTTAAGCCTCGTACAAAGCCAACTGGAGTTGTGACAAATCATGATAACAAACAACAAACGGCAGGTTACAACACTTTTTTTGTTATTTTTCTTCTTTGTAATTATTTGTTTGGTTATTGTCATGATTTGTCACAACTCCAGTTGGCTTTGTCCAATAGGGGTACCTACCCAATAGGGGTACATACCGTACCGTGTCTCTCTGTTTGCACTTGATCTCATCTACAATACAATGACACTTTGTCACACCTTATGTCTAGCGATGGAGCTCGAAACGTGAACAACCCGATAACAAGCTTACCGAGTACCCGGTATCAATAAGCTTTGGCCTTATCGAGTACCCGGTATCAATAAGGTTTGGGCTTATCGAGTACCCGGTATCAATAAGCTTTGGCCTTATCGAGTACCCGGTATCAATAAGCTTATCGAGTACCCGGTATCGATAAGCTTTGGGCTAATCGAGTACTCGGTATCGATAAGCTTTGGGCTTATCGAGTACCCGGTATCAATAAGCTTATCGAGTACCCGGTATCAATAAGCTTTGGGCTAATCGAGTACCCGGTATCAATAAGCTTTGGGATTATCAAGCCTGTTATGGAGCATAGCGGTCCATGGCGTCATGTTTGCACAATCAAGACAAGAGGCGATCAAGAAATAAATCTAATTATCCACGCTGGCACAAACATGTCAGTCTAAAAGTGTATTGATACCTGCTAACCAGCGCTGTCCAGATAAACAAAAATATGCTTTTAGTAAGTGATGGTAGACACATTAACCAGTTTCTTCAATATTAGTTTCCAAAATGTAAACGTTCTGCATTTGAAGGCCCTAGTAAAAGATACTGGTTCTGTTCAGAATGTGTTGTCGTCTTCACAGTTGGTTGCCAGCCGGTGGAAAAGAGGTCAGAGTCATTTCGATATTCTGGTTCTAAGAGAGCTTCAGCTGAACTATTTCACTGTGTCCTCTTTCTCCTCTGATGTGGTCAGCCTTTCCACGTGCACTTTGGTCGCGAGCGGGTGGGGCCGGCGGGGTGCCGGTGTCGATGGGTGGGCCGTTGACGGTGAGGGGCGGGCCGTCGGTGCCCGCCAGCCAATCCCAGTGGCAGAAGAAGGGGGCGTAGTTGGAGGCGGGGCTCTGGTGGTGGGCGTCATGCTTGGGCACTCCCGCCCACAGGCCCAGCGGGACCAACCGGTGCATCGACCACGGGAAGTCGTAGCCGCAGTGGTCCTCTGGACAGGAGATGAGAGAAGATGTTTATTGATGTATTGATTAGTGGTCCTCTGGACAGGAGATCAGAGAAGATGTTTATTGATGTATTGATTAGTGGTCCTCTGGACAGGATATAAGAGAAGATGTTTATTGATGTATTGATTAGTGGTCCTCTGGACAGGAGATCAGAGAAGATGTTTATTGATGTATTGATTAGTGGTCCTCTGGACAGGACATAAGAGAAGATGTTTATTGATGTATTGATTAGTGGTCCTCTGGACAGGAGATCAGAGAAGATGTTTATTGATGTATTGATTAGTGGTCCTCTGGACAGGACATAAGAGAAGATGTTTATTGATGTATTGATTAGTGGTCCTTTGTCCAGGAAACCAGAGAATACATTGATTTATTGATCAGTGGTTCTCTGAACAAGAGATAAGAGACATTGATTTATTGCTTTCATTCTGTCACATGGAAGTGGTTTTCAACCATTTGCCTGTCAAGGCCCATTATTTATTTATTGGGCAATTGAGCTACAAACCACCATACAAGGAGAGCTTGTACAGTACAATGCAGTGCAGTGCAGTGCAGTACTACTCACTCCAGACGGGTCAGATTTTCCTTTAGTTTTTTAGTTTTTACCTGTGGACACGTAGACGTTGAAGACCATGAAGCCCCATGTGGTCAGACAGTGGCACTGCAGCAAGATGGGGTCGGCCGTGGCCCAGAAACCAGAGCTGACCAGTTCCCACCCTGAGACGTACTGGGTGACCAGAGAGAAGGGCCTGGAGAACTGGTGGTGCACTGAAACAATGGGATTAGTATTAGGTCATTACACACTGGCGAATTGTGTGTGTGTGTGTGTGTGTGTGTGTGTGTGTGTGCGTGCGTGCGTGCGTGCGTGTGTGGACATGGCACATGGGTGTGCTAACAGCAGCGAGCAACGGGCTCCGCCAAACTTTGGTCGGTATGTAGGAAGGAGAGGTTGCACAGGAATCACGATACAAAAAACTTCTATTATAGACCAACGTTTCGGCACCTTAGTGCCTTCTCTTCAGGGTATGAAAGAAAGCATACCAATTCTGACATAACGCAGGAGAAGAGGAGTGGAGGAGGAGAGGAGAGGAGAGGAGAGGACATGGAGTGGAGGGGTGGCGAATATAATCGCACAATACGCGTCGCATTTATATGTGTACAGACGCGACTAAATTCGCCGGGCAAATATTTCGAATTTTTCGGATCGCTTATTCGCATCGCGTCGCTAATTCGCTGTTCATTCATTGTAATGACCTTTAGTATTAGAATAGAATAGAATAGACTTTATTTGCAAATGGCACCACCCTACGCGGTGGGGTGAGGTGAGTCGTACCTGAGTGGAAGGTCCGGTACAGCCACCCTACACGGTGGTGCAGGAGGTGCCAGAGGTAGTACTGGAAATCGAACAGCAGCAGGCAGCCCAGGATCCCCGCCAGCAGAGCCCCCAGGGTGGGGGCCGCGGGGGGCAGGGGGGCCGCGGGCCGCCACGCCCACTGGGCCACGGCCGTGGGGAAGATGTAGATCAGGTGGTGGTAGAGCGTCAGGCGCAGCGTGGTCCACAGCTCGTCCCGCGGGATTGGCCTGTAACACGGACGGGGGATCAATTAACCAATCAGTGGGGTTGGCCTGTAACACGGACGGGGGTTCAATTAACCAATCAGCGGGGTTGGCCTGTAACACGGACGGGGGTTCAATTAACCAATCAGTGGGATGGGCCTGTATACGGTGTCAGTGTTGACCGTGTACGGCATCAACAGATGTAGTGTGTTTGGTAAAACAGTCTTCTCTGTTAGAGCCTCCCATCCCTGGAACAGTCTCTGTTAGAGCCTCCCATCCCTGGAAGAGTCTCCACAGAAGTAAAAGAGACTTCCAACTATCTGACCTTCAAATTTAACCTTAAGAGGTGGCTTAAAGCAAACAGTTTAAAACAACTGAAAGAGCCGATCTACAAGCTTACAGCACGTCTCTGTCTGCTATTTCTTTTCACCAAGGGCCGCGCTACGAGCTTGTAGATCTGCTATTTTTGAAAAATCGTGGAAAATGTGGCGCAAATCATTGAATATATATTCTTTCAGAGCGAACGTACAACATATTTCCAGAGGTGGGTGGTCAAAATATGTAATACATACATATTTTTGGGGTTCCTTGACATGAAAATGTTTGAGAACCACTGATATAGAAACATGAGGTTTTTCAAGAAAACTGTCAGGATTTACTTTGTATCTCCTGATGCGGGGCCAGATTACCCCGAACGCCCGGGGTTATTTAATCCATTAAATCAGAGGTTATTTAATCCATTAAATCAGAGGTTATTTAATCCATTCAATCAGAGGTTATTTAATCCATTCAATCAGAGGTTATCTAATCCATTAAATCAGAGGTTATTTAATCCATTCAATCAGAGGTTATTTAATCCATTCAATCAGAGGTTATTTAATCCATTCAATCAGAGGTTATCTAATCCATTAAATCAGAGGTTATTTAATCCATTAAATCAGAGGTTATTTAATCCATTCAATCAGAGGTTATCTAATCCATTAAATCAGAGGTTATTTAATCCATTCAATCAGAGGATATTTAATCCATTCAATCAGAGGTTATTTAATCCATTCAATCGGAGCGTCCATCAATTTATAGCAGCGGAGCACTTTTAGCGATTGATAGGGCGGGGAACTCAGGGTGTTAATTACCTGTGAGGGTGTAGCTTGTATCTCCGTACGAGGGGCCAGGATGGAGCCAGGAGGTCCAGGGTGGTGTAGACAGACACCAGGATAATGTAGGTGGAGACGGACAGAGCTACGGGAAACAGCGGGCTCCTCAGCGCCTCCTGGTGGTTCAGACGGAGGTAGTCCCAGCTGGGCTGGAGCACCGATGACGACGACGACCCAACGCGACAACCCCCACCCAATGACCCCCCCCACCACCGGGAGGAGACGTTGTTGGCACCATGGGGACCGTGACCCCCCCACCACCAGGAGGAGAACCCCAACATCATGTCGTCCGGGATCATTCTTGATTGTTAACAGCTGGAGTCATTCCTGAATGGCTTCCCGTTCAGAACGTAAACAACATGAAAGACGAAGGTTAGAAACAAAGACGAAGGTTAGAAAACAAAACAAAGACGAAGGTTAGAAAACAAAGACGAAGGTTAGAAAACAAAGTTGAAAAAAGTGCAAAAAGTGCAAAACAAAAAAAGGAAAAAAATAATAATTTAAAGGTAAAAAAAGTGGAAAAAATAAAAGGAAAGTACACAAAAAAATGTAAAAATAAATCTGTTTAATTGTTTAATTCAACGAGGGACACGTCCGTTTCAGCTGGAAGAACTAATTTAAAGGTTGTAGAGCCGATCATGTTTAATCCTGTAATGGAAGTGCTGCCGACTGCAGGGTTTGATTTTATAGGCTCTCGTGTACGTTTAAGCCCCTCCCCCTCTCTACGCGAGGAAGCTGATCTGTAAAAGACTCTTTTTATTGACACCAGGATCCCAGCCAAACATGCACACGCACACGCACACACGTACACAAACACACACACACACACACACACACACACACACACACAAACACACAGAGTAATTAATCATAGGATAACTGACACATGCTGAATTGTACTTGGCTTCAGTACACTGTGGCTTCAGTACACTTGGCTTCAGTACACATTTGCATAATCAAAGCATGAAAAGATTCCGTTGTTAAAAAAATGACTTTCACAGTTTGTCCACTTTCTGGCGTGACTTGAATGATTCTGTTATGGAACTACTCTGTTATGGAACTACTCTGTTATGGAACTACTCTGTTATGGAACTACTCTGTTATGGACCCACTGTTATGGACGACTCTGTTATGGACTGACTGTTATGGAACTACTCTGATCTATATCGACCTCACTCTGACCGTCACTAGGCCTACGGTCATAACAACGAATGATGCCCTCATCTTCCTCTTCTCGAGACCAATATATCAACATTGTCATGCCCACATGACCCGGGGGGGGCGGCCTCACCGTATAAATTATGCCCGGTGAGGGCGGCTCCGCCTCTTTCCCTCTCTCACCTCATGAGACCTGTACGGTAGGTAAGATGGTATCGTATCTTTGAGATCTATACTGTTAATGCTGACTGCTTGGTTTTCGCTAGTAGTCTTTCCACACTCACTGCATTGGAAACCCGTACACTTCGGTGCAGGCGCCTTGCGTCCCTGTGGGTTGCAGTATGTTGTGACTTTCTGAGGTTGAAGTTGAACTTGAATCTGACACTGAAGTCACTGAAGACAGTGATAATTGGGAAAAGACCAGTGAAGACGATGACGAACGGCGTGACAGGAGTTTCAGTGACTCAGGTTCCCTGAAGAAGCACCAGCATGTCCACACTAGAGAAAAACCTTTTAACTGTAAACATTGTGACAAGAGTTTCAGCCGTTCAGGTAACCTAAAGCAACACCTTCATGTCCACACTGTAGAAAAACCTTTTAAATGTAAACATTGTGACAAGTGTTTCTGTGTTTCAAGTTATCTGAAGTCACACCTTCGTGTCCACACTGGAGAAAAACCTATCCAATGTAAACATTGTGACAAGAGTTTCAAGGATTCAAGTACTCTTTGTTACCACCTTCGTGTCCACACTGGAGAAAAACCTTTCCAATGTAAACATGTGACAAAAAGCACATTATTAATGTTATTCTGCTTTATTTTCTGTGCATGTTTTTTTATGTACGTGTGATATGAAGACATGTGGGTTGTGAGAGTCTAATGCTTTCCTATTTGTATGTGAAAGGTAACGGGTCTGGTACACTAGGGTGATTGATAGGTGTCAATGACTGATTGATACCACACCCAAATGTACTTAGGGAGGAAGTGACACACGGGAGTCATCTCCCAAACAAACAGTGTGTAGGCCTACACGGAGGAGAAGAGGAGCTCCAGGCGCCAGATAGCATTCGAACAGATATCAAAGTTCAAACGTATTTATCTGCAGCCGTGACCATGAAGAACAGTCGTGCCGTCGGGTAAAGTAAGCTTCGCGCTTGTTGTTGCCGTCGGGGATCGGCGTTGGAATCAGGGACGTATCTGCCAGCGGTTGGAGTATAACAGAGCTGCTGCGATCGGTGAGATCATTCCAAAGTGTTCTTGGACTCGGATTGTCAATACTAAGGGGTACCCCACACGTTTCGTTCATTGCGCTGGATTAAAATACTGCAGACTTTCACATGCGTGCGCCTCGTTAGAAGAGGAGGACGGACGCGGTCTTTGTTTAATTCTAAGCGTGGTTGCGTTCCGCTGACTTTGGGACTGGTTTGGGGTGGGAGGGGGGCTTGGATGTAATTATTGATTGTTGTTTTGAGTTTGTTTTCTTGTTTGTTTATTTCATTTAGTAGGGGAAGAGACAGGGAGAGACGTCATTGTGAAGTGTACAGTCTACCTTTGTTTACAACTTCCCATAAAGTGTGTAAAGTAAACCCCACGATCCCGTACTTTCGACAGCTGGAAACTATCACATCTCAGTATCTCTGTGAAGGAACGTTTGAAATGTATAATCATTACGTGTAACTATTTGCTACCTAACTACTTTTTTACAGAAAAATGAATCATTGATATGTGATGAAAAAAAAGGTATATAAACTGAATTAAAATATATTATACAGTATAATTATTTTATTACTTATTGTAAATTGTCAATTGTTTTAAATGTATTTCATTTTGTACTATAGTGATATTAATACTAAATCATGATCAGAGTAATATGTGTCTCTAACTTCAATTTCTGTAATACTACTTTCAAATTTGTTGAAATATACATGATCTAAAATACTTCCGAAATCTGTAGTTGGATTTGTATTTAATTGTTTAAAGCCTAATCTTGACAAGGTCTTTATATTTATATCTTTTTCAGTATAATGGTCTTCATTGAAATCTCCTATTATCATAATTGTGGAAGTCGGAGATGTAGATACTTTACAATTTCTTTGAGAAATGTGTTTAATTCCGAAAGGTTTGTTTTAGGTGATCTGTACATAAGAATGATATATAGATCTTTATTTTTTACATGTATACATACGTGTTCTACTTTTTCTAATATACCCCGATTTCTTTTTGAATTATTTCAATGGCAATATCTTCTTTTATAGCAAACATAACTCCCCCACCTATATCATATTCTCTGTCATTCCTGATTGTTTTGTAATTGGTGTTCATTGTTTTTAATTTAAAAGTAATGTTATTATTTTTATTTAAGTGTGTTTCTGTAAAAGCTATTAGATCCAACATTTCGAGTTGGGAATCTGAGTTTATATCTTGTAAATGTGTTAGATAACCTCTGATGTTCAACAATCCAATTTTTAATGAATGTTTTAATGGTAATTGAGTTATCTTCCGTATATTTGGATTTTCTAGAGGTGATTGTCGTAATCGTATCATTTCTCTTTCTACATTCTTATCTACTTTGATCTTTTTAGGACTAAAATCAAGTATATATATATATCTCTTATCCTTTTCACTCGACTGAATGCTACATAGGCTTGTCCCCGGGTTAAAACGTGAGCCCTTCATAGGACCAGCGTACATGGTGTGTATACGTATGACTAGCTCTCAGTGATGACATACGAGAAATGGTCATCTGTGTAATCTGGTCCCACCAGATACCACATTACGTCATCGTTGAGAGCTGGGACCAGAGTACATGGTGTGTGTGTATATGTATGACTAGCTCTCAGTGATGACGTAAGAGATATGGTCATCTGTGTAGTCTGGTCCCAGCAGACCAGGCACAGATTTACAAATTACAAATCACATTACAACTACATACAGAGTATGTAGTTGTAATTTGATTAGCAGTATACTGTGGTTACTTGGTTCCAAAAAGTGACAGCCAAGTTTTTTTCAACGGTAAGTCTGTGCCTGGTTTGCTGGGCCAAGTAACCACATTACGTCATCGTTGAGAACTGGGACCAGAGTACATGGTGTGTATACGTCTAGCTCTCAGTGATGACATAAGAGAAATGGTCATCTGTGTAATCTGGTCCCACCAGATACCACATTACGTCATCGTTGAGAGCTGGGACCAGAGTACATGGTGTGTATATGTATGACTAGCTCTCAGTGATGACGTAAGAGATATGGTCATCTGTGTAGTCTGGTCCCAGCAGACCAGGCACAGATTTACAAATTACAAATCACATTACAACTACATACAGAGTATGTAGTTGTAATTTGATTAGCAGTATACTGTGGTTACTTGGTTCCAAAAAGTGAAGCCAAGTTTTTTTCAACCGTAAGTCTGTGCCTGGTTTGCTGGGACCAGTTACAACATTACGTCATCGTTGAGAACTGGGACCAGAGTACATGGTGTGTATACGTATGTAACTGGTCCCAGCAAACCAGGCACAGACTTACGGTGATATAAACACTTACGTCAGTGATGACGTAAGAGATATGGTCATCTGTGTAGTCTGGTCCCAGCAGACCAGGCACAGATTTACAAATTACAAATCACATTACAACTACATACAGAGTATGTAGTTGTAATTTGATTAGCAGTATACTGTGGTTACTTGGTTCCAAAAAGTGAAGCCAAGTTTTTTTCAACCGTAAGTCTGTGCCTGGTTTGCTGGGACCAGTTACATACGTATACACACCATGTACTCTGGTCCCAGTTCTCAACGATGACGTAATGTTGTAACTGGTCCCAGCAAACCAGGCACAGACTTACGGTTGAAAAAAACTTGGCTTCACTTTGAAGAGACCAAGCGAAATGATTACTTGCGCGCTCTGCTTGCGCAAGTAATCAAAAGATGGACCAACAAGAATGGTGTGTGTGTGTGTGTGTGTGTGTGTGAGGGGGGGGGGGGTTATGTAGGGAAAGCCAGTTTGAAAAGGTGGGTTTTGAGTGTGCTTTTGAACATTTCGAAGGTGGGGGCAGCTCTGATGTGAGTTGGGAGTGAGTTAGGGCCGATTCATACTCCTATTTTAGAGCCGAATAAAAGTCGGTTCGGTGCTGTGGAGCCTACAATTTGACGTCATTTGAGGTTCGGGGGGGGGCGGGTACCATCCTAAATTCGTCTCTTCGGTGCTACTGAAAATTTCTTTTTTTTTAATATAATTTTTATCCCACGATTTTGTAACCCAGTTTTCTTTTCACCCAGGGCCAATTATCTAATGTAATCCTGGACGCTACACTTCCTCTGCCAACCTGGGGGGGCAGCAGACTGACCTCATGCCTCCTTCTATGCATGAGGAGTCCAAGCTGCTTCTTTTCACCTGACAGGGGGGAATTTCCCCGGCCGGACGTAGCACGTGGAAGGTTATTCCGACCAGTTCCTTTCCCCTCCATCAGGCGCACCGGCTGGCCAGGGGGAGGTCGTTTTAGAGACCAGGATTACTGCATGTTTTTGTGAGGGTATCTACCCTAGGGGACACGGGGAGAACATGCAAACTCCACACAGAAAGGCCCTTTCGCCAACCCCCGCCTCGGGTATGGGCACTGATGACGCGGAGGAGGGAACACGCCGCCAGTGCCCATTGCGTCCCTAGCGGGAATCGAACCCAGGACCTTCTAGCTGTGAGGCGACAGCACTACCAACTGTGCCACCGTGCCCCCCTACTGAAGTTTTCTACTGAAAATTTCTGACGAGCCGAAATCCTTTCGGCACTACAGCGCCGAAACAGCGGTAAAATAGGAGTATGAATCGGCCCTTACAAAGAGAAGGGGCAGCCACTGCGAAGGCCCTGTCTCCCCATGTTCATTTGTTGGATTTGTGGGGTTCCAGTTGGTTGCCAGTGCTTGAGCTGAGGGAGTGGGAGGGGACATGGCGGTTGATGAGTTCAGAGAGGTAGAGGGGGGCCTGGTTGTTGAGGGTTTTGTAGGTGATGGTGAGTATTTTGAATTCAATTCTGGACTTGACTGGGAGCCAGTGGAGTTCACGGAGGATGGGTGTGATGTGGTCCCTGGATCTGGTTCTGGTGAGCAGGCGGGTGGCGGAATTTTTAACATATTGTAGTTTTTTGAGAACCTTGGTGGTGACGCCATACAGGAGGCTATTGCAGTAGTCGATTCTGGATGTGTTGAAGGCATGAATGAGTGTTACAGCGTCAGTGTGGGATAGCATGGGACGAAGGCGGGCAATGCTACAGAGGTGGAAAAAGGTGGTTTTGGTGATCTGGTTGACATGGGGCTGGAAAGAGAGGGTGGGGTCAAGGATGACACCAAGGTTGCGGACTCGGGTGGAGGGGGTGACAGTGGAGCCATCAATGGTGAGAGTAGTATGTAGGTGTACGGTTTACGCCCACAAAATGGCGGCATTCATATCTGGCATATGAGGGTACTTTTGGGGGTGTGGCACTTCCTCATTTGTGACAGGTGCCAGCACTTTGGTCCTCAACTCGATTTTTACAGATTACAGATTATTACAGATTATTAAAGTACAGAATGTAAGCTTTCATATGATGTATCATTCAATGAAATTGGACAATAATTGAAGGAGATATGACCATCTAAAACTTGTTCAAACAGATAACAGATACAGATGCAAAGTAGATCATTTGGCCTGCAAAGATTCATCAGATTTAGCACCTCTGGAATGGGTGTGACAATAGATGCTTGTCCACACCCCTAATGTCTTGCATAATCACTCCCCCACCCACTAACCACTCCCCCACTAGGTTACCTGTTAATAAACCCTTTTGAAAGTACTAAGTATTAAATACTAAGTATAAGTATTCAAGTATTAAATACTAATTTAAGTGTTCAGACAATTGACCCAGTATTTTAAATAAATAAAACCGTGCGCTTGTAGATTTGCTATTCTTAATAAACAGATCCGTTCACATGCCTGGTTTCTATTTAGTGTGCAAGGTTAGTGTGCAAGGCTTACATCCGGTCTAAAGCCCACCCACTGTATGCGCTGATTTCCCTACACAATACATACACGATCCGTATCCTCCCCTCACCGGATGTTGAATTAACAGTACTAACGGCCATATATTTGACGATAATCTTTTACACAAAACGAATTCCCGACATTTCCTTTTCACTTGATACCGTTTCGTAGAGACGGCCTACACAAACGATCTATATACCAAATGAAAGCCCGAATTTCGTAGTTTATAGTATTTTGATTTTTTTTAAATGAGCAAAAAATGAGCGAGTTATAATTTAAAGAAAAGACGAGTGATCTTGGCTATTTGCGCCACGGGTGGAGGAGGAACAAGCAGCAACAAGCAATAACTTCCATGGCTATGAAGCAATATAGCACTAACGGGCAACGTTTCACATGTATTATTAGTTTTATACATTTTAGGAGTGAAAACATGTGTTTAGATGCTTATGACAACATCTCAGCAGTTAAGACAATGTCCCTCTGTTAACACACGACAGCTAGCTAACTAGGCTAGCTAGCTTTTAGCCTGTTGTTGTGTGATGGTGGAAGTACGGTAGAAATAGCTTCCAGGCTGGGAAGCGTATTTGAGCGAGTAGCTACGTGGTTTTGTTTATTTTCCTGTAAAGTATAACCCAAAAGCTCCTCCATACTATAGCCATTGTTATGTACCTGGCCTAGGGGGTGCCAAGATACATAACAAAAAACAGGGGAGACGCAGTTGACCAAAGAAATAGAATTTATTAACTAAACAAAACTGTAAATTAAGGAACAAATCATGATGAACCAGATGAAGTGTGGAGATCAGTAGTCAGTGGTGTAGTGCGTGTATGCATGAGTGAAATGTATGTGTGTGCGTGTTGTATGGACTATGGATTAACATAAATGTTGAGAAGTGTGCATGGTGGAGTGCAGGAGGCAAATGAAAAGAACAGATCTCTGGAAGGACTGGGGAAGCAGGCATTTATAGGGCGTCGACACCCGGGCCCAGGTGCGAGCCACTTAGGCTGAACATGAGTAGCTCTGCTCCCCAATCCTATTGGATACAAAGAACAGAAGTTACTATAGGTCAAACCGTAAACACAACATATACCTAAACCAGACAACTATAGAGTAATATACATATAACACAATATAGGGAACCGTCACACCCCCCCCCCATAAAGACGGGGTCCCAAAGGGAACACCGGCACCCACTACTTGAATTAGCTTTAAAATAGATCCAATACTAACATTAGCATTAAGAGTGCTCCTACCATGGCCAACCCCCCTTGTTAACAGTCTCCACCCCAGCAACTGATATCATGAAGCATTTAAGGGATGAAATGTCAAAAACAAAGATGAACCACAGAGAAGACCCATAATAACATTAGTACTCAAAGACCGGAATGGCCTCAGTAAAACTCAAGAATGGCCTGTCTACCTGTGGGGCTGTTTCTTACGTTTCTTTCGTTTCCTACCATGTTTAGGTGTAGAAATCCTGTCATTTTGATCAGAGATCTGCTTTACCACAGTGTGTGGACCAGATACGTCTGCCTGAAAAGTGGCCGCTTCCCTCGTTACCATGGGAACGGACGTCACCATTGCTGGTGGCTGAAGCCCCGCCCACACCTGAGCACCAACCAGGTCGTTACCCAGGATTAGAGTCACTCCCGGAATCGGCAGTGCTGGGCGCACGGCAAGCTTTGCTTCTCCCTGAAAAAGTTCACATTTAAGCACCACTTTATGCAAAGGAACCATCAAAACATTCATGTCCATGCCCCGAACAGGCACCTTGTCACCTGTGTCAGAAACATGGTTTAACGGAAGAATACCAGTTTGAATAAATTAATTAAAAGCCCCCGTATCCCTTAGAATAGTTACAGGTACTTATTTTCCCCCTTGCACCAAAGACACAGACCCCTGCCTGATAAATGGATGGTAAGATCTCAGTGCTGCAAACTCTGTATCCTTATTTGAACCGAAATTAGGTGAAACACAAATGGACACCGGATTAACTGGAGCGGCAACGCCAGCCCCTTTTGGTTGCGAATGACCTGCGCTCAAAGATTCAGTCCTGGGGTTTAACCTGAAACACTCAGATTTCCAGTGGCCACGCCTATGACAGTAATTGCAAACCTTGTCTTCCTCATGCATATTACCGTTAGTGTCCTTTTCAACAGGACGAGGTTTATCATAACGGCCATGAGACTCGCCACCGCCAGGCATAAACTCTCCACGGTCACGGTGCGTCAGGACATAATCATCAGCGAGTGCTGCCGCAGCCGATGCGTTGCGCGCCTTCTGCTCACTGATATCAGTCGCCACTCGAGCAGGAACAGAATTCTTAAACTGCTCCAAAATCATCAAATCACATAGCTCGTCAAAATCAGTTACCTCCGTGGCGTTGCACCAGCGGGTAAAACTAGTAGTCAAATCAC
Organism: Protomyctophum bolini; assembly: GCF_963924005.1. Classification (NCBI taxonomy): domain Eukaryota; kingdom Metazoa; phylum Chordata; class Actinopteri; order Myctophiformes; family Myctophidae; genus Protomyctophum; species Protomyctophum bolini. The sequence continues at coordinate 43,796,131 of NC_137877.1, read as the reverse complement.
GTGCAAATTCCAAATGACTCTGCTTGTCATGTTTCTTCCAAAACCTGAAGCGCTGTCGATATGCCTCGGGGACACACTCGTACGACTTTAGCACCGCGGTCTTAACAAGACCATAATTCTGGCTGTCAGCAACAGTCATAGCTGAAAAAACCTCTTGCGCCCTGCCTGTCAAGACACAATGCAACATCAACGTGCGCGCCGAGTCAGGCCATCTACGCACGTCGGCCACCCGCTCAAACATGGCAAAAAATGCCTCAGGATCACGTTCAGAAAACTTGGGCACCAGACGTAGATTTCCACTGATATCAAAACCCCCTGCGGACTCTGCAGGTTCTGTAGTAGATACTTGTGCAGCAACTGAAATCTTACCGTCCCTTATTAGGTCCAGCCTGTTCTGCTCTACTTGCCATTTAACCTGTTCAGCATCATGTTTCATTTTCTCAATTTTATATTGCGCCTCAGCGGTGTCAGCCATTATTTTAGCCTGCGCCTCAGCGGCGTCAGCCATTATTTTAGCCTGCAACAACATTAACTCTTTCTGTTGTTCGAAAGTTAAACCTGTCCCTGACATCACTACCGTAGGCACCGCCGATGCGGCGTTTAACGGAGTAAACACCTTCTCTGACTCTGAAAACTCCTTCTCTTCAAACAAATGGTGCCTCAACACACCTTGAACGGATTCCTTTGTCTTCTTGTCGTTTGAATCAAGTTTAATTCTATAATGATCTGCTATTTTAATTAGTTGGTCTTTGGTGCATTGCATTAACAGCTCTTCAGAAGGACAAGCCACAAATGCCTCTAGCGTAACCATCCTGGCTATGTGCGCTCAGAAAGTCCCCCAGCTGGTTAAAACACAAAACAAAATGTACAAGTGCCCCTCTAGACTATGTAATCCCAAGCTAAACTCCACCCGTCTTCATGCCGGTTTGCGGAAGGTATTTATGCACTGAAGGCCACCGCAAAGGCCTAGCTGATACCGAAAGGCAGGGAGGGCAACCAGAAACTGGCGACCCGCATGCACCCCTCAGCTGTGCCCCCGAGACGACCGTGCGTACGCACAGCCGCTACAGCCGCACCTTGCACATAAACCACCCCCCGGCCTAGACCCAGCGAGCTACTTTCTATACCCAGAAGCTAAACGCACCTACCAGAGACACTCGTAACCATACAAAAGACCAAACCAGCAAGGCAAACTTTGTTTTTGTTGTTTTTTAACTTTAGCAGCACAAATTCCAGGAAAAAACCTCCCCACTAGCACAAACTTAATCAAATTGCAAAATACCCAAATGTCTTAACAAATTCAAATTAAAATAATCAACTGCATCTCCCAAAGTCCCAGTACACAAGCGTGTACACTGAAGTAAACATCGCTTTGTACTCACCGGACTGTAGTGTCGACCACATGGACAAGGAAACCCCCGGAATGGTTCCCAAATGATTTCACTCAATTCACAAAAGCGCAGAACAAAAGGCAGAAGGGCGAGTCACTTGACTCTCCAAACTTCCTGCACAACTATTCAAAATTCAAGCGGACAGAGCCCCCATTTTGTTATGTACCTGGCCTAGGGGGTGCCAAGATACACAACAAAAAACAGGGGACCAAAGAAATATAATTTATTAACTAAACAAAACTGTAAATTAAGGAACAAATCATGATGAACCAGATGAAGTGTGGAGATCAGTAGTCAGTGGTGTAGTGCGTGTATGCATGAGTGAAATGTATGTGTGTGCGTGTTGTATGGATTAACATAAATGTTGAGAAGTGTGCATGGTGGAGTGCAGGAGGCAAATGAAAAGAACAGATCTCTGGAAGGACTGGGGAAGCAGGCATTTTTAGGGCGTCGACACCCGGGCCCAGGTGCGAGCCACTTAGGCTGAACATGAGTAGCTCTGCTCCCCAATCCTATTGGATACAAAGAACAGAAGTTACTATAGGTCAAACCGTAAACACAACATATACCTAAACCAGACAACTATAGAGTAATATACATATAACACAATATAGGGAACCGTCACACCATGTAGAATAATTATTTGTTTACAAACACAAGCACGCTAATGGGCGGTGACCAGAGCGTGAAACCTCAGGACAAAGAGATCCCAGGACCAATCGAAAACAACATGCAAATCTCAGAACTGCGCTTCTCCGGTCCCAAAACATTGTTAAAAAACAAGCCTACTTTGACATATAAATGTATACGTTTAATTTTCCCAAATGAACAATCTGTTGGAATAAAAACCTTCTTCAACATTCAAACTGTCTTAATATGAAAAAAAAAAAATCTATTTATTTTGACCATTTCGTTCTGGCGAGTTGAGGCACTTTTAGCTGGCACCTGTCACATTTGGTGACGTCATCATATTTTTGTGTTCGAGTGCACTTTCAGTTTGACAGTGTCAGTATAATTCCTAGTTCCGCTTTCGAGCAGTTGCTGTTTCCGGTATGCAACTTCCCCATTTCGGTGTGGGTGGATCTCTAACCAACTGGTACAAAAAAACTGGCAGACTGTGTTTTGGGTGGGCGTATTTCGCAATCTGCCCCCAACCTGTGTCTGGACAGGGACATGTGGGGAGCTCTGTGTGTGTGTGTGTGTGTGTGTGTGTGTGTGTGGTTTGCTCAATATATGGTTTGCACTGTGTGTGGGTGTGTGTGTGTGTGTGTGTGTGTGTGTGACACCCCTTTTTGAATAAGGGGCGTGGGTTATGATAGAAGCTGTATATATATATAACCTGTGTCGGGACAGGGACATGTGGGGAGCTGTGTGTGTGTGTGTGTGTGTGTGTGTGCCTGCTACTTGAAGTTTTATTTTCCGTTCTTGTTGTATGCAGCCATGGTGCTGATGTTTTCAACCATTTCTCATCTGAGTGCTTAACGGTTGTCTCATACAATATATGTCATTAAGATGCTAACACCCACAATACAAATGCAACAACTGGTATTGGCCATAGTTCGCACAATACAATAATGAGAACACACAAACCTAACACTTCCAATATCTATTTATTTATTTAACTACTCTCTAGCTCTCTCCCTCTATTTCTTATATTTTTATTCCATGGTTGAGTAGCAGTGTTAAAATTTGTGTTCAACCCTAATTCTGTGATAGTCTGTGGTATAGCACCCATCTATGGTATGTTTAAGGTAAAACCTTTAGTCAGAATACAGGCTGGTATATGGTAGGCTATAGTTGACATGATTATGGGAATTTCTTTTAGACCATAGGATGTAGTTCAAACATTTTGTATTCAATTCACCTATGGACGTGACTATATTCTTTACTAGTATTATTTAGTGCACAAGTCTAACCATTAATCACTGAAACCAATTTTCTGGTGTTTCTAACTTGCGAAAGTATGAAGAAAAAGTGTTAAGACACATTTTGATGCAAAATCAGCAGATCTGTATTTCTCACAATATGTCACTCTTAGCAGTCTCCAACTCTATGTCTCTTACTATTATTAACAAACTTCAACTATAGCACCGGTTTCTTTAACAATTACAAACTTCTCTGTCTGGCTTCAGTGGTTTCCTTTTTTCGTCAGCCTTGTAACTTCTGTGATCGTACGAGTTCTGTAAAGCAGAGGGTTAAATCATTAAAAGGGCGATTGAATGCTGATTGATTCCAAACATTTATACTTTACAAATGAATTGGGTATGGTGGGTTAGCAAACATATGATTATAGTGTTTCATGAGTTCGGTGGATGTGTGTGTGTGTGTCGTAAGTGCTATTTTGTGACCTAGCAGCAGTTGTTTCAGTTAGTTCCTCATGTGTTGGAGGCCATATATTTCACACGCAAGCTGATGTGTGTGTGTGTGTGTGTGTGTGTGTGTGTGTGTGTGTGTGTGTGTGTGTGTGTGTGAGATCACCACACCCCTGAGATGAGGGTAGTAGGCTGTCTGAATACATTAAAACAACACACATGACAAAACTGTGGTTTAGCCATCCCTCCCCTAATCTGAACCCCCTGCAACTATTTAAACTAGCCTGTTGTATACAGTTAAGACGGCGACATCACAGCGACGTATGCCACCATTACCGTCCTAAAATACCCTTTTCACCCTATTTTGTGTACATGGATATTCAATTTGTCTTAGATGTTTCCGATAGAGGCCAGATGGTTACGGAGTCAACAGAGCGCGATGCATTTTTCCGTGATTCTGCGCCGGAAAATGATCCTGACGAGGAGGTATCTGAGATGGATACTGTCAATGAACAGACTTATGAAGACAATTCCATCATCACTGATTCAGAATATTCTAGTTATATATATTATATATATTGTGATTACGATGAACCGGAGCTTGAATTTGATGAGTGTCCTGATCGTTCTCAGGACGATTATGTGGATCTGATGAATGAATACATTGCCCGAAATCCTCCGCCTGACTGGGACGACGACTTCTGTGAGGAGCATTATGAATGTTGGTTGATTGATTATTGGGACAGAATCTGTGCCAATGACGATGCAGGTAATGAATAACAATATTTCATATGTTATTGCTCATGGTTTTGATAACTATATATCGGCTGACATTAATATAACGAAAACATTACCAACGCTATTCCCTAATTTTATATATGTGGTTGTAAATATTGTGTCCGTTCTATTAACATCATTACAGAAGCTGAGGCGTTCTATACGGCAATGGTTTCTCCACCAAAGTTCGACGTGGCGAGATTGAAAGCGGATATCGCTATGCTTCGTTCTGCCCTGGAGATTAAACGTCAAGAGGTCAAAGACATCACTTATGCTCTCGCAGAAAAATTGGACGACCATGAATTTATCGTTCAGTTTGATCACAGTGACAATATTCTGATGTAAATATTTTGATCTTCTATATTAAGCAGTAGCCTATATGTTATTGAGTATACATACATCTATGCCTATAGACACGTACGAATGTTGTATGATTCAATCATGTATTTCTTTTTCTTTCCAGCGTTGGTGACATTGTACAAAAAAAACAAAAAAATGTGTGTTCATGTCTTTTTATTTTTATTTTTTAACGGTGTTAGCATAGCCTACACTCATGAGTTTTAAATGATTCACATTCATATTTCACAATTCAGCATAAACTGTTACTGTAGAATAATACAATTTTACACATTATGTCTTTTCTGTTTTCACATTTCACCAAAATACTGTATAGAAAATACAATTGTACTGTATGTGCTCCAAAACCCACATTTATAATACCGTTACTTTTTTTCGTCAGCCCTGTAACTTCTGTGATCGTACGAGTTCTGTAAAGCAGAGGACTAAATCATTAAAAGGCGATTGAATGCTGATTGATTCCAAACATTTATACTTTACAAATGAATTGGGTATGGTGGGTTAGCAAACATATGATTATAGTGTTTCATGAGCTCGGTGGATGTGTGTGTGTGTGTCGTAAGTGCTATTTTGTGACCTAGCAGCAGTTGTTTCAGTTAGTTCCTCATGTGTTGGAGGCCATATATTTCACACACAAGCTGGTGTGTGTGTGTGTGTGTGTGTGTGTGTGTGCGTGTGTGTGTGTGTGTGTGGAGAGGATCTGGGTGAGGGTGTGTGTTATCAGTGTCTTGTTGGGGGTATGTGTGTATGTGTGTGTGTGTGTGTGTGTGTGTGTGTGTGTGTGTGTGTGTGTGAAGTGAACTATAGCACCGGTTTCTTTAACAATTACAAACTTCTCTGTCTGGCTTCACTGGTTTCCTTTTTTTCGTCAGCCCTGTAACTTCTGTGATCGTACGAGTTCTGTAAAGCAGAGGACTAAATCATTAAAAGGCGATTGAATGCTGATAGATTCCAAACATTTATACTTTACAAATGAATTGGGTATGGTGGGTTAGCAAACATATGATTATAGTGTTTCATGAGTTCGTTGGACGGTGAGTAGTACCAGCGTTATGATTATAGTACCTATGATTACTCACCCCTGATACTGTAATGCAGTTCATTCTTCAGTAAAAGTGATATTTAGTGTTTTTCTAAGGCATTTAGTTATGGCTCCTGTAGAAAAGGTTAAAATAACAACCATGATATTTTAAAATAAGTCCACATTATGTTCCATGACAAGGCATCAAGTTCTAGACAATATTCACCATAAGAATTATGTTTTGTTTTATTTATTTTTTACCTCTGATACTGTGTATGTATACATCTTATTCTACAATATTGTCTATGATCTGATCTTAAACTACGATGTATTACTGCCTATACATTCTGATATCGTATTACTACCTGTGTCAATAATGTGCCTATACAATGTCATGGATTGATGTTAGGTTATTTGATAGTGTATGATTCTTGATGACAAATTTCGTATGTATTTGACGTATTACGTACAACATGTACTGTACAACACCATTCAATACTAGCTGTACATCTACACATCATTATGATGTGTAGATGATGTTCAACGTTCAACAGCCGCTTACTAACAGGTATGTAAATTAATACTGTGTCTTGGCATTGTAAACGTATATGATTTCTCATGCATACAAAACTCATTTGAAACTAAACACATTATGGTGTTCACCTACAATTATAGTTAACGATAATTAGGGTAGATTGATTGCAATTTACAATAGTTACTATTAGATAGTATAGACATTTGAAAGTTAGCTAGACTATAGTCTAGACTACTATATGGTATAAGCTATGCTGGTATAGGCATCCACGGATTTCCAAGGATTTCAACCCAAAACTGTAGATTGGGCCTGTACACAAAACACATTGTTTTGTGCTGACAATAACTATTGACAATAACAACCAGCATAGTAGTAAATATTATTTATACTAGTTAAATTATCTATTTTTTCACGATACATAGGAAAGTCTAAACTATGTAGAATAATAAAATGTTTGAACTGTTCAACTACTGAATAGTTAGATGGGTCATGACATGCTAATGTATGTTTTTAATACAATTGCATTAACATCAACATGTCTGATGGTGTAGTGTGTAAATGTAACAAAGACCATTATAACAGGCTATGTACACTGTGTATACTAAAGTGTGTAATACTGATGTACCAATGTTTTTCCAAGAATTCAGAAACTATAGTTTAGAAACACTTGTAAGTCTATACTATACGAACTCTTTAGATCATGGTCAGCACCAAATACCATACCAAAAGCATGTATCTTATGTTCAGTATGTTTTATTTCGATAAGAAAATAGGTAATTATACGCAGGAATATACACTGTAGGACAATACTACTATTCTATGTAGCAAATGTACAACCTTGCAAAAAAAAAAAAAAGGCCATCATCAGGACCTCAAATATACCCGGTCATCAACTAATTCTAATATATTCAACTACTAGGCCCACAAGTCATTCATTGAGGCAATAGTTATGTCTTTGATTATTATTTTTGTGTTATATCACGGTACATCCTTCAGGTAATGCAGAAAAGATGTGCATAGACTATGGATTCTTGATACTGATAGTGGTAATTCATCATGGCATTGTAGTAGTATGCCTATATACTGTATGTTTTGTATTACGAGTGCCGCTATTGAAAACATCAGTCACTATTGACAAGGATTGTCCCATCACACAGCTTGGATTGTAAGTGGCAATGTAGATTTTTCAAAATAGTAAAATAAATAAAAGGCAAAGAAGTTTAGGGATAGTGGGTTTAGCGATGACGAAATGACTCCCTATGCGCCCAAGGGAAAACGTTTTCCTGTTCTCTTACTTTTCGTTTCCACCGAAGTAGGGATGATCCAAGCATTCCTCCACTGTAGGCCTTTTCTTTGGGTCTTCATTGATCATCCTCTTGATGAGATCCTTGGCGAGCACATCCTGAATATGGTGCAGGTTGTAGATTCCATCCAGAATGTTGACTTCACACCGTGGGCCTGTACCAAATGGATGGTGTCCTCCAGACAGGATGTAATATAACAACATCCCTCCCACCTTTAGAATGAAAATGAAATGTAGTGACAGAATGTAGTATTTTCTTTGATCAAATGGTTCTCTCTCATTCTGGAAAAAGAACAAACCTGGATGTCGGCACTTCTTGTATAGGTTACAAGCTCACCGCCATAGTCTTCATCAATGGTCTCCTTCGCCTTCCAGCATTTTCTTCTTGCACTGTTTGTGACATAGGTTGTTTGTCCTCTGCGCAGCTGTCTGCGTATTCCAAAATCTGACAATCTGAGCTTACTTGTAACATCTGCAGGGTAAATTGTATAAATAAATAGCTAAATATATATTTTTAAATGACAAAAATACAATAGTTTGTTTGTCTTATTTTTTCGCCTATAGCTTACCAAACATCACATTCTGGGGTTTGATATTGCAGTGGAGAATTGGAGGATTGTGTTGATGGAGTGTCTTTAAGCTAATGAGAAATTTTTTTGCGATCAGCATTTCACAAAGACGACCTCCAGGAAACTCGTCTCTTAACTTGACGTATTCTTCCAATGAGTATTCACATAATTCAAGAACAAGGTATGCAAAGTTTTCATCCTCTATAAAGTTCACATATTGTACAATTGAAGGATGATCAATCTCAGGAAGACATGGAAAGTTTTTCTCATTCTTCATCATTCTCTTCACTGCGACTTCAGTGCCATCCGTGCCAAGTAGACTTGAATTCCATCACTTCCCTTTGCTATGGTGAATTCACTACCTTTCCCAATGATAAAATTACCACATTTGACAGCGTCATCAACCTCGTGAATGTTTGCCAGTTTCTCTAGCTGTTGGCTCCATCTTTGACTGATTCTGTGCCATTCTCGTGGTTGTTTTGGTTCTGTGCTGGTCACTTCACTTTCCGAGGTTGGTTTGCTGAGATGTGTGCGTAGTGGTTTAGGCCTGTCCACCTCAACTTCATTGCTCCTCATGTTGTGCATATGTGACAGGTGCCAAGAGAGGTTCCTTCTTTGTTTTGAAAATCAATAATACTGTATATGTTAGACTGTCTACTCCCTATAGCTTAGGTATGGGATTTAATAGGCCAACTACAAATCCCCTCAAATTTCTTGTACCTAAGTCAAACAAAAGACCAAGGGGTCCTGCATAAGTGTGTACGTCTACAGCAGAGACATTCCCATGAATAATCAATGAGAGGGCGGGGTGTATAAAAGGAACAAACTATTTAAAAGGGAGGTCTCAGATCTATATGTATGTATAGAGCCAAGACAGCTAGACTTATTCACGCCAGAGGATAAGGCTAGGAGATATTTTCTCAAGAAACAACCTTTTTCGTCAACTATCTACTATCAATATTAGTCATGGAACCTATGGACAAACCACGTACCCCCAATATCCGTATTGAACCTGTGGAACACCAGCCGTATACACGATATATCAACCCTCTCATACTACAGGAATATAATTCAGCACTAGGTAAATTTGTCTATACCCCTGATTTCGAATTATACAAAAGAAGAGCAGAGGACCAGATCATGGCCGCAGAGCTGTTAAGCAGACATATGTCGAGAATTGATGAGGAAGACTTGGAGTCGGATGGGTTAATAATCGACACGGATGAGGAATATTTTGATACTATCGAACCGCTGGACTTGACTACGAGCAAGAAAACTCCTGGACTTTCTGAAAATGGACAATTTGGACAACTCTCCAACACAATCCCATCCTCCCCAACACCGAGCTCTGAACCAGAGAACTACTCCAAACCACCTCCATCCCCTACAGATTCTGGTGATGAGGATGAAAGACTAGATGCACCCAAGGCATGCCGACGATCTCAGCGTCTGTTTCACCTACAGTCAAAATTAGTTGGATGAAACCCAACTCTAGCTGGTTGAAACCCCAAAACGAATTGGAATGAACTGAACGCATCTATTAAACGTAGTGTGTAACATACCTGTGTAAATACGTATTATGTTTCTCTAAATAAAAAATATATCAAATATATTTTCATTGTTGTTTTTATTTCATATTTATTTCATATATTTACACTATTACCGATGTTAGATTCTAGTTAGGTTCTTACGGGGGTAGTATACTAAACATTGCAGTATTATAACTACTCAGGAATATGCATTGCTGATGGTCCTGCCTGCTTTTGCTGAGGGTGTATTGTATCCGGTACTGTATGAAAAGAAAAAAAAACAGTTTGACCTCAAAGGTCGGCCATGATTAGCATACCAGTTATTCTGTAGGATTACGTAGGCTCCACCTCTCTGGGGATGTCCTTAAATACGGAGAACAACCCTGCATAAGGGATAGAGATGAGTCGGTCATGAACAAACGAATCAAAAGAACTAGTTCTTTTTGGTGAACGAAACCGATCCGGTCACTTCCGTGAACGATCCGTTCAAAATGCAAATGACGGGGAGTCGCCCGGCTGCTCTCTTCTCATTCACATTCAACTGAACGATCCGTTCAAAATGCAAATGACGGGGAGTCGCCCGGCTCAGGGCTCCCGTCTCCCCCACAGCGGCGAACACTGTTGCAGAGAGAGGAGGAGATTAAAGTGGGTGGCACTGGTGACTGGTCATACGATACGACCGAAAGACCGAAATGCATATTTCGTTCTTCGTTCAAAGTTTCGATCTTCGTTCAAGTGGGTCGGATCGGTCATACTGGTACATTGACCGAGGAGACCGAAAGTTTCGTTGTAACAGTATAACCGAGTCCGACCGGGAGAAGGGGGTGGTGACTGAACGAAGTGCTGTAAACTAACTGTGTGACGTGTGTACGAATGACTGACTTGGGTCTGACATTGTCTAGCATTGGAAACCCATACGTTTTTATTTCGAGAAAGGAACTTTACTGTCTGGAACATGCAGTTGCAATGCGCTGCTGTGCGTTGCAATATTAAATATGAATAACCGAAATATGCATTTACACACACACACACGGGATATATATATATATATATATATATATATATATGTGTCTGTGTGTGTGAAGCTTTTGTTGGGCAAATTCAAATTGATGATTTCATATTATGTGGATTAGTTCATTTCCTTACTGCTTATTTGTAATACTTATTTGTATACTTTGTTTGCAATTCAATTACACACACACTGTAACACCTTGAGGTTTCTTTCTTGAAGATTTGGGGATGGGAAATTAGCTTTATTCATAGGCATGAGCAAAGCATTCCAGAGGGAGTGACTTGACACATACATCCAGGAGGATGTCAGCTGGACTACTGGGGGGGGGGGGGGGGGGGGGGCTTGAGCTTGTATGTTGAGTGGCAGACAGGCAGAGTGCTTTGTAGGTGATGAGAATCAACTCAAAACTGCTATTTGCACAAGCATGTCCTAATGTAACAACGTTGTTTATGTTTGTTTGTTTTTATTCTCTGCATGTAAAGCATTTTGTGAGTTCTCTTTGTGAGAAGTGCTATATAAATAAAATGTACTTACCGGTACTTACTTACACAGCAACAACTCATTTAACAAAACATAGCTCATTATTTTCATATAATCATCTAGGCCTAACTCAAATAAATCACTGCTGTCCCTTCTTAGACATTAATTCAAACCATGTGACACACACACGTGTTTATAGTTATAGCATGTTATGTAGACAGCACTATAATTGCATTGTATGTAGTCATAGCACGTCATAGTACATATGTATAGAATAGTAGTATATATGTATAGTTTATATGTATAGTTTCATTATATAGATATTCCACTGTTACTTTCTTAGCTTATACGCATGTTTCATGATAAATGTTTTTATGTTATGTATTCCCATGCTTTTTTGTTCTTGCCTAAATGCCTAAATTGTAAATTGTAGTGTGTGTAGTACCTGTAGGCCTTAACTTCATTTCCTTAAATTCCTTACTGTAGGCCTTACCTTGAAAAAGGAGGACTAAACCATTATTAGTTAGGTAATAATGCACTACTCAGATAAGGTGCACTACTCAGTGAAAGTTTGGGAACCCCCTCTTTTATTTGGTATGTCCCATTGTCCCATTGTCCTCAGGTCATCCCAGGGGGCAGGGGCTAAGGCCCCCTAGGGCTATATAACACCTATCTCCCAATAAGTCATTCTCATTCAGTCAGTAAAGAACTATAAGACAAGACACGATGGAAGGATCAAGGAAAATAAGTGCTGTGTGGAATCATTTTGACCAAGCTACAGATAACAAAGCAAAATGCAAGATTTGCAAAAAATCTTATTCTTTCAAAGGCGGATCGACAGGTAACCTGAAGCGGCATCTTAGAGATCAGCATGTCACAGTGCGGTTGGAAGAGGTCAGACATGAGGAAGGCGACACCAGTACCACTGGTCCAGGGACTCCAGGCCAGAGTAGCACTGCAGATTCTCCAGCCACAGCCAGCAGCTCTACAGGACCAGCTGCTGAAACAACAACCACCACTGCAGCTGCTGTTGCTACAGGTACCAGGCCCATGCAATTGAGGCAAAGGAGAGCCCCTCAAACAAACCTGACCCATTTTGTGTCAAGGCCTCTTGGCCCATTGGGACAAAAGCTAATAGACGATGGGTTGGGAAGGATGGTTGCACTAGATTTCCAACCATATTCGATTGTTGATGACGTAGGATTCCGTGCTTTTGTAAAGTTACTGAACCCAAATTACATATTACCAAGCCGGAAAACGCTGTCAAAGAAAATCGTTTTTGATATCTACCAGATGACATTTCTGAAGGTGCAAGACAGTGTGGACAAAGCAGAGTCAGTGTGCCTAACCACAGACTGCTGGACTTCCAGGACCTCAGATTCGTTCATGGCTGTAACATGTCATTTTGTTAATGAGGACTTTGAGATGGTCTCCTATCTCCTGGACTGCATTTTGCTGAAAGAGAGTCACACAGGTCTCTACCTGGCAAAACTACTTCTGCAGTGTGCTGTGGAGTGGAACATTGAGGACAAAGTTGCGGCCTGTGTTACAGATGGGGGTTCCAACATTGTGAAAGCCATGGACAGAAAGACTAATGGGGGAACAGGATGGCCCCATGCATTTTGCTTTGCCCACGTACTGAACCTCATTGTCCAAAATGGCATTAAAGAAATCAAGAATTCAGTGGACAAAGTGAAAGACATTGTGACATTTTTCCACAAAAGCAGCACAGCAACAGCCAGACTCCTTGAGATACAGGTTGAAAAAAGGATTCAAATCCCCCTGCGTCTTAAGCAAGACAACGCGTTGGAATTCCCTGTACCTCATGCTAACAAGGATTCTGGAGCTTAGGGAACCCGTGGTCACCTGCATGGCGTTGTCACATTCAGGCCTGCCCATCCCAACACCAGACGAGTGGGAGGATATGCAGATTGTCTGTGACATCCTGAAGCCCTTCGAGGAAGCTACAGTGGAGCTGAGCGCAGAGCGGTATGTGTTTTTAAATATTATTGTATTGTAATGTTCTATATAATAATAATAGTAATAACAATAATAATATAGTAATAAGATACACAGGCAGACTGACTGACTACTGCCTAGTTGCTTAAATATTGTACAACTTCTGCTACTGCTAATAAAAACATTAATAATGTTTAATTAAAAAATAAATAAGAGGACTAATCTTTATTTTTTTTCTCTTAGTTTTGTGACTATGTCAAAGGTGGTCGTCTTGATGAGAACCCTGCAGAAGTTGACTGGACAATACCGTCATCAGGAGCAACTAAGAAGTCAAGTTCAGAACCTGGTGGACACCTTGAATAAAGAAATGGAGACCAGATTCACCAGAATCGAAAGAAATGATTTGTATCATCAGGCAGGAGCATTAGACCCCAGGTTCAAGCAGAAGGTCTTCACGCGGCCACAGGATGCTGACAGAACCTTTATGCACATCTCGAATCTGGCAGGTTCGGTGACATTGCCTGGAGAGGAGGAACAGCTGGCTGAAGAGGCACATGGGAGCTCCACACAGGGCAGCAGCAGCCTCTGGAGAGAATTTGATGAGGACATCACTGGACTTCAGACCAGTAGGAACCCAACGGCCGATGCAATTGCGGAGGTCCGTGCATATAGGTCGGAGCCTCGGCTGCCCAGGACCTCAGACCCTCTCAAGTGGTGGCAACAGCGAAAGGACTCCTACCCAAGGCTATGTAAAGTCATGAAGACTAGATTTTGCATTGTGGCAACATCAGTGCCATCAGAGAGGGTCTTTAGCAAGACAGGGCAGCTGTTAACGGCTAGGAGGAGTCGGCTCAGTGCAGACAAAGTGACCCAGCTGGCATTCCTCAATTTCAACCTGAGATCTGCTAAATAGGCTATATTGTTTAGTTGCATTTATGTAAATATTGTTTTTTTTCATTTCATATTTGTTTGCACTGAAGTTGTGTATTTTCTTTTTTATTGCACAATGCGCAAATTGCACATTTAATATTAGTTTTTGTTTTTATTTAGGCTCAAGTCTTAATTTTTTACCTTAATTTGTTTGCACTGGAGTTGTGTATTTTCTTTTTTATTGCACAATGCACATTTAATATTAGTTTTTGTTTTTATTTAGGCTCAAGTCTTTATTGTTTACCTTAATTTGTTTGCACTGGAGTTGTGTATTTCTTTTTTATTGCACAATGCACATTTAATATTATTTTTTGTTTTTATTTAGGCTCAAGTCTTTATTGTTTACCTTAAAGCGGGACTGACACGCCCCTCAGGAAGCTATTAAGGCTATTAAAACTAGCATCTAGATTGTGACGTACGTACGGGCCAGCTCAATTTGACCAATGAAATTGATCTTGTATCTGGGCTAAATGGCAGAGCGGCTCTGGGCTCTGCGAGTTAGCGTTCCTGGTGGCTATCAACTCATGCTAGTGGTTTTGAGGTCACTTTTAGCTTCATAGCTGGGTAAAAGTTAGGTGTAAAAATTATTTTTTTGCTCGAAAATCTTCGTTAGAATGATATTGAGTTGACGTGTAAGTTTTAGGGAAAACTGTTGCATAATCGCAATTTCGCGTGACGGGTTCCATCGTACCTATCTTGTCTATCTGTCTCCCCCCCGCTGACACGCCCTCAGCCGCGAGCGGGGGTGGGTCACACCGGAGTGATATTCCGCCTGGCGGCGCTATTGGACCAAAAATCGTACGTTTGTGACGAGGATCCTGTCGTGCATGACAAGTAGCCACGTGCTTGTGTTTGGTTGCGTGCATGACAAGTAGCCATGTGCTTTTGTTTGGTTGCGTGCATGACAAGTAGCCATGTGCTTGTGTTTGGTTGCGTGCATGACAAGTAGCCATGTGCTTTTGTTTGGTCGACGTCACATTTCGACGGTGGACCGGTCCATTCAGTGGACCCTAACAAATTCACTCAAACTGTTGACAACTTTAAAGTCAAAGACCTAAACATACCTGTGTTTGCACACTGCTTTTTTCTTGTAGACATTTAATTACAGCTGTACTACAACTTCACTGACAACTTGTTTCATAATGTTAAGTTTGAGTATTTAGGCCTGCATTATGTGCAAGGAACAATATTAAGAACATTAAGTAAGTGCATTACAGTAAGTAGATAGAATTATTTGAAACTAACTTGGTAATAATATAATAACTTCATATACCAAATATAATGTATAACTAATAGTAGGTTGGCTAGGCAGAACAGATAACACTTAAGTTATTCCACACTGCAGAACATTTAAAGTAAACAAACAAAAATCACACAAAAATGTGTGAACTGAGGGCCACTTATCATACATCATCTCATTCCGGCAAACAATTTGCGCGTCCTCAATGTTTGTGTTTAATCTGCACATAGGAGACCCTCAAAAATAGATCAGATTGCTTCTAAAATAAATCATTTTCACTATTTTTTAAACTCCCCGTAAGCCACCGGCCTACTTGTGAACGATGCAAGTTGGGAACCTAGTATGCAATACCCTTTTGTCATAGGACCTGTTGCGGTCTCCAAGCAAAGTGCATAAATAACACAAGTGGCTCGAATTGGAGAACTCAACATAAAGGAAGGACATCACGAAATCACAAGTTTAACGGTTTTTATTAACCAAACTTCCCCACAGGGATGGAAACATGGAAACATGTGAGCAACCAAAATATTAAACAATACATAAGTGTCAGTGGTACTTTACCAACTTAGGAGAATTGAGGAAGACCTGGAGATGCCGGCAAACACAGGAGAATGAGGGGGGCCCCAGGCCACCCCCTGTAGGGACGTCGAAGCCGTTCCCCCCCCCGCCTAACTTACAACCAACTAATACTAACAACGAAAACAAAGACTGCCGGTCATCCCCAGGCCAAACTAAAGTAAATTAAAGTAAACTCAAAACAAGTATTGACATGGTGTGGGACTGAGATGTTGCTGGGTCTGTGTCTGCCATGACACTGAGCTGGCTGGCTTTTATAGAGAGGGCTGCAGCAGATGACAATTAGGGGAATCTGCTGCAGGTATGCCAGTCTGGGTGTGTCAGTCTGAGTGGGGAGGAGAGACAGAGAATTAGCACAGACAGTGATTGAATAACTGAGTATGTGTGTGTGTGTGTGTGAGTGATGTCATGGCCACACGCAACAGGACCCGTTTTAACCGTCCGTCTGTGTCCCACATGGAGATCTCTGTCTGCCTGTGTCTGAAGAGTGCAAAGTGAGTAAAGTGACTGTGAAAAGTGGACTGGTTAATCAAATGGGGTTGCCATGGAAATCACTTGGCTGAGGCAGAAACTGAGCTATCTGGTCCTGGTTGGAAATATGTGTCTACAATTAAACAAGTGGATTTCAGATGACCTGATCTTAATTTGTGAACTGGACAGCAGCGAGACAGCAATTGAGAGCTCTGCTGGGACTTGCACCCAAATTCCATAGTTGGAATGTACTACTACCAGTGCTTTTATTTTTGCTTTGTCATCACTACTTACCATCATGTGAATAAATAAAATATAAAAATAGGGGAGTAACCTAATCATGTATTGTACACTACACAAAGGCCTAAACCTATCTCAAACAATATGAACGCACACAAGCAGTATACTCTAGCATTCTTCTTCTTCGTGTCTGGCCATCCTCTCTTTCCAGTGGTTGGTGCAGGCGAGTGCAGCGGCATTTGGATGGCCCCCCCAAGGTTGGTCATGGCGAGTCGCAAGACATTCATCTGGGGTGATGCCTCTCTCTGTCCATTGGGTTGTCTGGCTGCCCATGCTGTTCCACTGGTTGTGTCCTGGCGACAGATGGTATAGGTCTCCAGTTCTGTAGTCTAGCATTAAGAGCAAACAAGAACATGGCATTTAATATTATATATAATATTGCTATGAGTCAGACCCATTGAAATATTATAGAGAACATTGATTGGGGTCAGGGGTCCTATTTGAAAATAGCCGATCTACAAGCTTGTAGATTTGATTAGGCCATTATTAGGCTAGAATGGACAAGCACACAACATGGTTGATCTAACAATAAGGCTATTGGCATGGACGGACACACAGCACACAACTTAGTGCCCATTATAAAATCCCAGGTTGATCTAACAATCAGTCCCGTGTGAGCACCAACACACCACAACTTGTCACATTAAAAACGTTTGAATTGACAAGTCAGACAATGGTATATCGACGCCACAGATAGGCTCACTGTGTGAGCTGCGTCAGCATCACGCTAACGTCGTTAGCATGGCCACCCTTGGCTCAAAGAGGACCAAATAAAAAGCAGTCAATGTAAACACACAATGTTACATTAGTTTATAACGTCACATGCACCGTGCCTCTGGTTTGCTGCGCTCGCTCGAGTCGCTCCATCGCAACACGGAAGGTGGAGATAGATATGAATAAAACTCGCGTCCAAAAAGTCTTAAAAAGCACAAGACCTAAAACCGGAACGTCACAGGGGCACGTCGAGCAGAAACAGACCGTCGGAATTAGCTCACCGGACCTATAATGAATTAAAACTGCATTTACTTCCCAGTTCTCCCAGTCTCTGCGGGCGCCGCCATCTTGGTCGGCCCGGCGTCCGAGAGGGGCGGGGATAGCGAAAAGGCTATCCTCCTCCTCTCGAAGGAGGGGGGCGAAACGTAGAAAGTCCAACGCGTGCAAGTCAATGGGGGTTTCTACGTTTCTACGATTCTACGTTTCTACGTTTCATCTCACCACCGTAGAACAGACGTCTGAACAGGGCTCACGGAGCCCTGGAGCTTCACGTAACGTTACCACTGCCTGTGACTACTCTAGCGGCACTGTCTGCGCCGGCCTAACCTGAGTCCGCCCCTCTCTCTCTCTCTCTCTCTCTCACACACACACACACACACTCTCTCTCTCTCTCTCTCTCTCTCTGTCTCTCTCTCTCTCTCTCTCTCTCTCTCACACACACACACACACCGATATAGGGGCGGTCTCTCTCTCTCTCTCTCTCTCACACACACACACACACACACACACACACACCAAGTTGATTCTATCGATATGTTTTAGCCTGTGTGTATATCTGTTGTGAACGCGAAGAGTTGTGTTTATTATTTACCAAGAGCATCGGGCCATTGGCTCTATCCGTCATCCATTGCAACTGCAAGACGGCGAGACGCGGTGTGTGTGTGTGTGTGTGTGTGTGTGTGTGTGTGAGAGAGAGAGAGAGAGAGAGAGACTAGCTGGCCTGCTGCAGGGCAGGCAGTGAAGGTTCCTTCCTTCCTTGTGTGTGCAACATGGGGCTGCATGAATGAATGAGTGACAGCTCGTTACGTCTAATGCTCTACTGAATGAAGTGGAGGCTTTCCCAGCTATAGCCCTACCAAGCAGTTTTAGAGAAAATATTTTTATTTTTAAGACTGTGACCGCGGGTGACTATACCATTAAAAAAAAACCGCTGTTCTGGTAGGGCAGACTAGCCTGCTAGCCCCATAATGCGCCCTCTCCCTCTGCTCATTCTGGAGCTACAGAATGAGCGGAGGGAGAGGGCACATATGCATACCTGCATGAATGGGACATGGGGATCCGTAATCATCATGAATTGGGGCCGACACGGTTATGATGTGTCTTTCTTACAGGGCTCTGTGGATTAATTTACCTAATTCCTTTGTTGCAGAGTTGGTAGGAAATATACTTCAGTTACTTACAGTGACTCATAATACCCAATTACGGATTACCCAATACCCATACAATGTTTTTCACTCGTGAATTCTGTAGACAGTCTTGCCTACGTCAATTCCAAGGACAGGGCAGAGAGGGATGGCTCGACTGTAATGAATAAATTGGACAGAGCAGCAGTAATTGGAATAAATAAATGCATGTTGTCTTGTGTTCTTATCTTCTCGGGGCTATTGTTAATGCATGTTCAAAATCAATCAGCAATTTGACCTAAATATTCCCATTTCATATTTATATTATGGCGACGAGTATAGTCACTCATGACGGACAATCGGACATAATATAGGCAATGAAACAGTCAGTAAAGTGGAATGAATCACAGCATTATATCGCCCCTTGCTGCAGAATGGAAAAGAATGCAGAATCTTAAGTAAGTAAAGTAAGTAAAGTAGAGTATAGACATAAAAATACCCCCCTCACAATCAGAACAATGACGGTGCGACTAACTGTTTCACACCTGTGGCTATTGGCTAAAACATTCCTGTAGCCTGAATGATTATGCAAACACTGTAAGTACTGTAAACACGTTTTCAATTTCAATAAATCGTGAGCAAATCTGTAAACATTAACAAACAAAGCAGACATTTTAATACTGTATTGAATAGTTTTTGTGCTTGTTACAGTTCTACAAAGTACAAACTATTAATTTAATACAGTTTTCGGACTCGGTGAGTTGTCTCCCTCTGAGACCCTCTAAAGAGAGAGAGAGAGATATACGGAGGGAGAGAAAAAAAACCCAAAACCACCCCCACCTCCTCTCGCAATCTCCCCGTTCTGAAGTGCCTTGTGTCCGGCCAGAGTTCAAGGCTTACCGCGGCCCGCGATTCTCATTAATTCATTATGCATAAAGAAACATTTCACATGTTCAAACAATGTTGTGTGTGTGTGTGTGTGTGTGTGTGTGTGTGTTTCTGCGTGTGTGTGTGTGTGTGTGAGAGAGAGAGAGAGAGAGAGAGAGAGAGAGAGAGAGAGAGAGAGAGATGCGTCCCCCCGGGACGCATCTCTCTCTCTCTCTCTCTCTCGCACACACGGGGGACTTCGCAGCCGGTGTGTGGTGGGCTTCAGACGGACTAGTCACGCGAAATTGCGATTATGCAACAGTTCAGTTCAGTTCAGTGCAACAACTCAATGTCATTATAAGGAAGATTTTCGAGCAATAAAATAATTTTTTTTATGATACTTTCACCTAGTATGACGCAAAAGGTTACCTCAAAACTAGTAGCCTTTAGTGCGCTAGCCACTCAGCTCGGCTAGATGCTAGGTCACGTCAGAGCCTGAGATATAGTCACGTGTCGTTTGAAACTGTTTTCATTCAGACCACGTGATGTACCTTATCAGCAATGTTAATCTCGGGCTGTGACACTCCCCCTTTAATTTGTTTGCACTGGAGTTGACATTGTTCATTTCTTTGATGCTGTCAACGTTATTTGTTGTTGTTTGATATTGGTTTTGGAAAAAAATAAAATACATTAAAAAGTAAACCTGGCAAGTTATTTTAGTATTTATATAACAGGCCTATATACTATAACATCTTCATCAGGACGTTGTCTTTTTTACTAATTTACTTTCACTTTAAACTATTTCCCCTCAAATATCTTAGTTTTACAAACATTGTTAATGTGAAATAGTTTCTTTTTTTTTTTTTTTCTATAATTTTTTATCCCACGATTTTGTAACCCAGTTTTCTTTTCACCCAGTGCCAATTATCTAATGTAATCCTGGGCGCTACACTTCCTCTGCCAACCTGGGGGGGCAGCGGACTGACCTCATGCCTCCTTCTATGCATGAGGAGTCCAAGCTGCTTCTTTTCACCTGACAGAGGGGAATTTCCCCGGCCGGACGTAGCGCGTGGACACGTTATTCCAACTGGTTCCTTTCCCCTCCATCAGGCGCCCCGGCTGGCCAGGGGGAGGCAGTTTTAGAGACCAGGATTACGGCATGTTTTTGTGAGGGTACCTACCCTAGGGGACACGGGGAGAACATGCAAACTCCACACAGAAAGGCCCTTTCGCCAACCCCCACCTCGGGTATGGGCACTGATGACGCGGAGGAGGGAGCACGCCGCCAGTGCCCACAGTGTCCCCAGTGGGAATCGAACCCAGGACCTTCTAGCTGTGAGGCGACAGCACTACCAACTGTGCCACCGTGCCCGTGAAATAGTTTCTATATGCTTATTTATTTAAATTGTGATAATTGCTATAGGTATTGGAGCTCTGGTGGTCCCAGACAGACAGGGGATGTAAAGAGGAAATTATGCCCGGGTAGAAGGCATCATGACTGGGGGTGACTGGGAGGAGTGACTGGTGTTGACATCGCGGATCATCTGACTCTGCCAAAACGGAACAGTTACCCTCCAAAAAAACACCTCCATTCAGTTTCATTGTAACTGAGATTTTCGATCATAATTCATAATTTTTTAATACCGTATTGAGCTATAACGAGTGCAAATGTTCGATGCTAATTGACAGTGCTATTCTGCTACTACCATAGACCGCAGGGGAAAAAATGGCTACTCTCAGCCCGCACAAGAGGAGATTAGACCCCATCCCTCCCAGAGAAAATCCCATAGCCTGGAAGGACGATTGGCCTGGCTCGGCCAATGATATTGATTGAACGACTCGTTCAAGTGACGTGGGTCCGTGCCATAGAGTATGGTCCGTGCGGGAGATCCTATAGGGACATGACCGAAATGACCGAAATGAACGAATCATTTT
This sequence comes from Protomyctophum bolini, assembly GCF_963924005.1. Taxonomy (NCBI): domain Eukaryota; kingdom Metazoa; phylum Chordata; class Actinopteri; order Myctophiformes; family Myctophidae; genus Protomyctophum; species Protomyctophum bolini. Next base: position 43,774,450 of record NC_137877.1, on the reverse strand, counting down.
ACTGAACGAACGAACGACCGAACCGTTCACTGAAAAGAACGACAGTATCTTTGATGACCGGTTGCCTTACATACGCATCTATGCATCTGGATTTGAAAGATTGGTCAATCCTATTCTAGAGTTCTGTAATTATTTGCAGTTGGATACAAAGATAAACCCTGGATATATCAAGCCATCTCGATTTGTACAGGTGAGCAATGAAATACCCTCACGTAGTGACACTGAGGGTTTCATCGTTGACTGTTCTAGGTCAAATTTATGGTTGTTATTAAGATTGTGATCAAGGCACTATTCCAGTTGAAATACCTGAGAGTATCATGGTGAAAGAGAAATACTTTCCAATCCAACTATCCATTGGCGTGGAAGATTTAGGGATTCTAAAGCATGTGATGTGTGAAGCCTTGGATTTTTTCAAGACAACTATAGAGAGCCGACAGTTGGCAGTGTTGGAAGGCCGCCTTAGAGGCGCCAAACGTGTAGATTCACGATCAATGGATTACCCCTATGCAAAGAAACCGCGGTGTGTAGATTTACCAGACATGCCGTTCCGGACATACTGGGTACTCGTTCGGTGATTATATACCAAAGAGTAGGTCTATCGATCTCACAAAGCCAGCTGGTGCTACACTATTCTCAATGGATAACTGTCCTGTAAATCATAATTCGTACAATGACCTAGAAAGCGATGGACCCACGCTCCTCCCTCATCTAGAAACCGACGGACCAGCAATTGTAGCTAACACATCACCCCATCCTACATTATAGGACACTATAGGATATTCATGCACAATGGAGGATTCTACTTTTTCATTGGGAGAATCAAACTCAAGTGAAGGAGACCGCTCTTGCTGGATGGACCCCCAACGGACCGTGTATGTGGCGCCGTGGTGGAATAACACCAATACTGGGGATACGGACAACGATGAATATGATGATGACTGGACATTTTGGAGCTATGATACGGGGGACACTGAATATTTTGAGAGGGCACTTTGGAGCTATGATACAGGGGACACTGAACATTTTGAGACGGTATTTTGGATCTATGATATGGAGGACACCCGGTCTCCATGATACTCCAACCTCCAGCTCACCACTGCTTTTGCCATCATACCCACTGAATTATCTGCCCCTGACTATGGATGAGACTGATGGGGTGAACCCCACAAAACTTATAGATATTATGAAAATACATGTTACTCAACTACTCGAAAAGGCTATGTGGTGTATTTGAATCATATAGCATATTCTTCATATCTACTTGTTTAGTCATAATGGTACTATCTTAACTTCTGCATGGCCATTTGTCTCACCAAAGTGAGCAACTATAGAACTGAAGGTCCAAAGGTAATCCCTTTCATCACCCACCAGGGTCTTAACTATTTGCATATCAATTGTCCACAGGCAGGATGCCTTTGGGCCTTCCTGTTTCATTGTTAAATGACAGAGCCAACAGACTACAGTTTGTCTCTTTACATTTTATGATACACACACACACCCCCCCCCCCCCACACACACACACACACAGGGACAAAAGGTGAGACCAGACTGCATAAAAGGGATGGATTGGGAAGAAATTGGGGTGCTCTGAGGCTGGTTAGTTGGAAAAATGGAGGAGCCGGGACGGTCACCCTGGCCTGAATGTGCTGCTATAAGATGGAAGAGATGACTTTGCTATGCTTGTAACCTGATGTAACTATGGGAGATGCCTTGATTGAATAAAGAAGGACTTGGCCTGGGAATCGGAGCTCGTGTGTTGTTCATTCTGCATTAGGAAAGTAAGGTACAGATCCACAGGACAATATACGACAGCTATAACTGAGTAAATGAAAGCTGATTGCAACGGCTGCCAAATAGACCATTCTAGCCAGACCGAGCACACATGTTTGGGTATTACACCCAGATATTACTTCTACAATCATTTTAAAGATTTAATGAACAAACTGTGGACTACTGATTTTATACCAGGGGTTATTAAGGTATTGAAAACTAATGGTATTGAAGTATCACTGTCAGTGTCAAGAATCCATAGTCTATGCACATCTTTTCTGCATTACCTGAAGGATGTACCGTGATATAACACAAAAATAATAATCAAAGACATAACTATTGCCTCAATGAATGACTTGTGGGCCTAGTTGAATATATTAGAATTAGTTGATGACCGGGTATATTTGAGGTCCTGATGATGGCCTTTCTTTTTTTTATTTTTTTTTTGCAAGGTTGTACATTTGCTACATAGTATTGTAGTATTGTCCTACAGTGTATATTCCTGTGTATAATTACCTATTTTCTTATCGAAATAAAACATACTGAACATAAGATACATGCTTTTGGTATGGTATTTGGTGCTGATCATGATCTAAAGAGTTCGTATAGTATAGACTTACAAGTGTTTCTAAACTATAGTTTCTGAATTCTTGGAAAAACATTGGTACATCAGTATTACACACTTTAGTATACACAGTGTACATAGCCTGTTATAATGGTCTTTGTTACATTTACACACTACACCATCAGACATGTTGATGTTAATGAAATTGTATTAAAAACATACATTAGCATGTCATGACCCATCTAACTATTCAGTAGTTGAACAGTTCAAACATTTTATTATTCTACATAGTTTAGACTTTCCTATGTATCGTGAAAAAATAGATAATTTAACTAGTATAAATAATATTTACTACTATGCTGGTTGTTACAGGCCCAATCTACAGTTTTGGGTTGAAATCCTTGGAAATCCGTGGATGCCTATACCAGCATAGCTTATACCATATAGTAGTCTAGACTATAGTCTAGCTAACTTTCAAATGTCTATAATATCTAATAGTAACTATTGTAAATTGCAATCAATCTACCCTAATTATCGTTAACTATAATTGTAGGTGAACACCATAATGTGTTTCGTTTCAAATGAGTTTTGTATGCATGAGAAATCATATACGTTTACAATGCCAAGACACAGTATTAATTTACATACCTGTTAGTAAGCGGCTGTTGAACGTTGAACATCATCTACACATCATAATGATGTGTAGATGTACAGCTAGTATTGAATGGTGTTGTACAGTACATGTTGTACGTAATACGTCAAATACATACGAAATTTGTCATCAAGAATCATACACTATCAAATAACCTAACATCAATCCATGACATTGTATAGGCACATTATTGACACAGGTAGTAATACGATATCAGAATGTATAGGCAGTAATACATCGTAGTTTAAGATCAGATCATAGACAATATTGTAGAATAAGATGTATACATACACAGTATCAGAGGTAAAAAATAAATAAAACAAAACATAATTCTTATGGTGAATATTGTCTAGAACTTGATGCCTTGTCATGGAACATAATGTGGACTTATTTTAAAATATCATGGTTGTTATTTTAACCTTTTCTACAGGAGCCATAACTAAATGCCTTAGAAAAACACTAAATATCACTTTTACTGAAGAATGAACTGCATTACAGTATCAGGGGTGAGTAATCATAGGTACTATAATCATAACGCTGGTACTACTCACCGTCCAACGAACTCATGAAACACTATAATCATATGTTTGCTAACCCACCATACCCAATTCATTTGTAAAGTATAAATGTTTGGAATCAATCAGCATTCAATCGCCTTTTAATGATTTAGTCCTCTGCTTTACAGAACTCGTACGATCACAGAAGTTACAGGGCTGACGAAAAAAAGGAAACCAGTGAAGCCAGACAGAGAAGTCACTTACGACACACACACACACATACACATACACACACAGATACACACACCCATGCACACACACACACACACACACACACACACACACACACACACACACACACACACATACACACACATACCCCCAACCAGACACTGATAACACACACCCTCACCCAGATCCTCTCCACACACACACACACACACACACACACACACACACACACACCAGCTTGTGTGTGAAATATATGGCCTCCAACACATGAGGAACTAACTGAAACAACTGCTGCTAGGTCACAAAATAGCACTTACGACACACACACACATCCACCGAGCTCATTAAACACTATAATCATATGTTTGCTAACCCACCATACCCAATTCATTTGTAAAGTATAAATGTTTGGAATCAATCAGCATTCAATCGCCTTTTAATGATTTAGTCCTCTGCTTTACAGAACTCATACGATCACAGAAGTTACAGGGCTGACGAAAAAAAGTAACGGTATTATAAATGTGGGTTTTGGAGCACATACAGTACAATTGTATTTTCTATACAGTATTTTGGTGAAATGTGAAAACAGAAAAGACATAATGTGTAAAATTGTATTATTCTACAGTAACAGTTTATGCTGAATTGTGAAATATGAATGTGAATCATTTAAAACTCATGAGTGTAGGCTATGCTAACACCGTTAAAAAATAAAAATAAAAAGACATGAACACACAATTTTTTGTTTTTTTTGTACAATGTCACCAACGCTGGAAAGAAAAATAAATACATGATTGAATCATACAACATTCGTACGTGTCTATAGGCATAGATGTATGTATACTCAATAACATATAGGCTACTGCTTAATATAGAAGATCAAAATATTTACATCAGAATATTGTCACTGTGATCAAACTGAACGATAAATTCATGGTCGTCCAATTTTTCTGCGAGAGCATAAGTGATGTCTTTGACCTCTTGACGTTTAATCTCCAGGGCAGAACGAAGCATAGCGATATCCGCTTTCAATCTCGCCACGTCGAACTTTGGTGGAGAAACCATTGCCGTATAGAACGCCTCAGCTTCTGTAATGATGTTAATAGAACGGACACAATATTTACAACCACATATATAAAATTAGGGAATAGCGTTGGTAATGTTTTCGTTATATTAATGTCAGCCGATATATAGTTATCAAAACCATGAGCAATAACATATGAAATATTGTTATTCATTACCTGCATCGTCATTGGCACAGATTCTGTTCCAATAATCAATCAACCAACATTCATAATGCTCCTCACAGAAGTCGTCGTCCCAGTCAGGCGGAGGATTTCGGGCAATGTATTCATTCATCAGATCCACATAATCGTCCTGAGAACGATCAGGACACTCATCAAATTCAAGCTCCGGTTCATCGTAATCACAATATATATAATATATATAACTAGAATATTCTGAATCAGTGATGATGGAATTGTCTTCATAAGTCTGTTCATTGACAGTATCCATCTCAGATACCTCCTCGTCAGGATCATTTTCCGGCGCAGAATCACGGAAAAATGCATCACGCTCTGTTGACTCCGTAACCATCTGGCCTCTATCGGAAACATCTAAGACAAATTGAATATCCATGTACACAAAATAGGGTGAAAAGGGTATTTTAGGACGGTAATGGTGGCATACGTCGCTGTGATGTCGCCGTCTTAACTGTATACAACAGGCTAGTTTAAATAGTTGCAGGGGGTTCAGATTAGGGGAGGGATGGCTAAAACCCAGTTTTGTCATGTGTGTTGTTTTAATGTATTCAGACATCCTACTACCCTCATCTCAGGGGTGTGGTGATCTCACACACACACACACACACACACACACACACACACACACATCAGCTTGCGTGTGAAATATATGGCCTCCAACACATGAGGAACTAACTGAAACAACTGCTGCTAGGTCACAAAATAGCACTTACGACACACACACACACATCCACCGAACTCATGAAACACTATAATCATATGTTTGCTAACCCACCATACCCAATTCATTTGTAAAGTATAAATGTTTGGAATCAATCAGCATTCAATCGCCTTTTAATGATTTAACCCTCTGCTTTACAGAACTCGTACGATCACAGAAGTTACAAGGCTGACGAAAAAAGGAAACCACTGAAGCCAGACAGAGAAGTTTGTAATTGTTAAAGAAACCGGTGCTATAGTTGAGGTTTGTTGAAATAATAGTAAGAGACATAGAGTTGGAGACTGCTAAGAGTGACATATTGTGAGAAATACAGATCTGCTGATTTTGCATCAAAATGTGTCTTAACACTTTTTCTTCATACTTTCGCAAGTTAGAAACACCAGAAAATTGGTTTCAGTGATTAATGGTTAGACTTGTGCACTAAATAATACTAGTAAAGAATATAGTCACGTCCATAGGTGAATTGAATACAAAATGTTTGAACTACATCCTATGGTCTAAAAGAAATTCCCATAATCATGTCAACTATAGCCTACCATATACCAGCCTGTATTCTGACTAAAGGTTTTACCTTAAACATACCATAGATGGGTGCTATACCACAGACTATCACAGAATTAGGGTTGAACACAAATTTTAACCATGGAATAAAAATATAAGAAATAGAGGGAGAGAGCTAGAGAGTAGTTAAATAAATAAATAGATATTGGAAGTGTTAGGATTGTGTGTTCTCATTATTGTATTGTGCGAACTATGGCCAATACCAGTTGTTGCATTTGTATTGTGGGTGTTAGCATCTTAATGACATATATTGTATGAGACAACCGTTAAGCACTCAGATGAGAAATGGTTGAAAACATCAGCACCATGGCTGCATACAACAAGAACGGAAAATAAAACTTCAAGTAGCAGGCACACACACACACACACACACACACAGCTCCCCACATGTCCCTGTCCCGACACAGGTTGGGGGCAGATTGCGAAATATATATATATATATATATATATATACAGCTTCTATCATAACCCACGCCCCTTATTCAAAAAGGGGTGTCACACACACACACCCACACACAGTGCAAACCATATATTGAGCAAACCACACACACACACACACACACACACACACACACAGAGCTCCCCACATGTCCCTGTCCAGACACAGGTTGGGGGCAGATTGCGAAATACGCCCACCCAAAACACAGTCTGCCAGTTTTTTTGTACCAGTTGGTTAGAGATCCACCCACACCGAAATGGGGAAGTTGCATACCGGAAACAGCAACTGCTCGAAAGCGGAACTAGGAATTATACTGACACTGTCAAATTGAAAGTGCACTCGAACACAAAAATATGATGACGTCACCAAATGAGGAAGTGCCACACCCCCAAAAGTACCCTCATATGCCAGATATGAATGCCGCCATTTTGTGCGCGTAAACCGTACACCTACATACTACTGGTGAGGGAGAAGTCATGGGAGGAGCGGGTGAGGGAGTCGGGCCAATGATGAGGATTTCAGATTTATTGCAGTTGAGTTTTAGAAAGTTTGTTTGCATCCATGTTTTGATGTCAGTCAGGCAGGAAGTGAGGGTGGAGTGGGTGATGGCGGTGATGGAGATACAGTTGAGTGTCATCGGCATAACAGTGGAAGCGGAGACCATGAGTGTGGAGTATCTGGCCAAGGGGGAGCATGTACAGGATGAAGAGGAGGAGACCAAGTACTGAACTTTTGGGGGACACCGTGGGTGACAGTTCACGTGAGTGATTGGCAGTTGTTGATGGGAATAAATGCTGTCTGTCAGTGAGATATGATTGGAACCAGGAGAGGGCAGTGTCAGTGATTCCAAGGGTGGATTTGAGGCGTGAGATGAGTATGGAATGGTGAATGGTGTCGAAGGCGGCACTGAGGTCAAGGAGGATGAGGATGTTGAGTGAACCGGTGTCAGCAGATAGCAGGAGATCGTTGGTGACTCTGAGGAGGGCAGTTTCAGTGCTGTGTAACCCTACGATCGGTGTAATGGAGGCAAGTTTCAGGGAAGGGGGAACAAAACCAGAGGAAAGGGAGGAGTTTATTGTTTTGGTGATGAGTGGTGAGAGAGTGGGGAGACAGTCCTTGAGGAGGTAGGTGGGGAGGGGGTCCAGGGAGCAGGTTGAGGATTTCATGCCTGCAATTACAGTTGACAGCTCAGAGGGTGAGATGTCAATGAATGAGGAGAAGGAGTGTGGAGTGGGTATGGTAGACATAATCTATAGACATGCAGCAGCATCCACTCTTAAATCCCTAGACTCTGTTTATTACTCATCGATTAGATTTATTACGGGTGATAGCTATGGTACTCACCAATGTATCTTATATAACAAGGTTGGATGGTCCTCCCTGACAGAGAGACGGAAACTGCATTTGCACCTTTCTCCCACTCTGTACATTTAGGGTTTTATTATTTCCTGTAATGATATATTTTGTTTTTGATGATATTGAATTATTGTTGAGGGGCGCTAGCTCCTCCTATTGGGCTTTGTCTTTGTGTGAACACAAACACGATGATTTGATTGGCTGATCATCATCCCATAGCGATGATTTGATTGGCTGATGTACATATTGAGGATAAAATTGATTTGATTGGCTGAGCATGGAATGTGATGTAACATGTGATAAGAGCGCCCCTCACTTCACACAAGTGTGATTTTTGTTGGAATCAGTGTTTGACTGAACTCTGTTGCTGTTTTACATTCATGTCTAATATACTATTCAATCAATCCTGTCAATAGAGGCCTCCATTCTCCTGATCTTTTGTTTTTCTCCTCATGGTAAACCCAAGGACAACTTTGGTTGTTTTTCAACTACGGTTCATGTTTTAGGTTATTAAAAAAAGTAAAAGATGATTGTTATATATTTTTTATTTGCTGCTTTCTTTCATTTTAACAATTTTAGCTATTTTTGGCAGGGGCGGGGAAATTCGAACAAGTTGGTGAATGTATTTGTTTTAACAAATTGTACAGCGATTTCTTAATTATGGTTTTCTATAGTCCTACTAGACCCCAGGAAATTACATCTGGCCACAAAAGATCAAGGGATCTATTTAATGTGAAGAGGGAGGTGACAAACTGACATTTTGGAAAAATGTGAATTTTATTCCAAATACAGTTATTGAAATGTTAGCCCATGTCCGAATATAAACAGCTTCAATGTAGTATTTTAATTAAAAGATATCGGCTAATACCAATATTGCATTTTAAGGCCAACATCGACCCATACCAATTTGATAAAATATTGTCCATCCCTAGATAAAATACATTGGAAGTTTTGAAAAACAACTCACAGATTTCTTCAGTCTGTTCCTGGTTGTCACTGGTACTACAACTCCCAGAGTTATTCAGTTAATGAAACATCATGAACTTGGACACATCATCAGTGTTGTAAACCAAGACTTGTTTACATCAGGGTCCTCCATTTTCAATTCATCAATAAATCTTTATACTTCTGTAGGCCTACTGCAGCATACAGAAGAATGGAAAGAGATGGATTCGCTGGAGTTAGAATAAAGGGAATATTGGTCTAATGTATTCGCTATAATACAATTCCTATGATGGATAGGATTTTTTTCGCACATTTTAAAACGACACATTTCGAACAACATACTGTAGGGTGAGATTTAGAAAACCCTGTGGGGATTTATAAGGTTAATCTAATTTAACAAAAATAAATCATAGAACCTAAATAATACAACATTGGATACTCAGTATAAATTAAAAAGTTAAAAAAAAGTATGTGGTGTGTGTGTGTGTAGTGTGTGTGGAAGAGACTCATTGAATTGTTGGATGTGATTCATCAAATGGTTTTAAGTTTATATTTAAAATGATTTAGTGAAGATATACTTTGATGACATCACAGTATAGACTGACACCACACGCTAGACAGGAACACCCACAAATGTCACATCCGGTTTTAGCCCGGGGTAAGAATTTTCTATGGCTGCCAATGCAACTTGGTCCAATCCTTAATCACATACGGACAAACATCTATGCCGATAATATCTAACTTGTGGAGGTAACGTGCCTTGTCCACGGGCAACAGATCTTTCAACGTATGGCATTGCAAATACGTTTGATAATTGCTACTCTGCGCAATATTGTTTTGGAAATGCCGCAAATTGCATTGCAGTGAACGAGAGCAAATCACAACTTCCCCCGGGGGTGGTGACTCCGCCCTGAATACGCGCCGTGGTGTCAGTCTATAGATCATAGAAGTGGCCGTGGTTTTCTCCCCAAAAATATTTATACATTTATTTTAAAAAATATACTTAAATGTATTCAAATATTTATATAAATTATTTTAAGCCCAGAATCGAGCCTTCCAGGATCCTGGTGAATCATGACCATAATCACCTCTGATTCTGTGAATAAATGATAAATGAAAGACTCTAAACAACGAGCATTTATTAAATGTAGTAAATCATATAATTAAATATGCAATCTTGTTGTTTTGTTTTTTTCTCACAGAATCAGAGGTGTTATGGTCATGACTCACTAGGATCCTGGATGGATTGATTCTATAGGCTTAGAATAATTAGAATAATTGATCTATGGGAGAGTTTTCAGCTCATATATTCATATGATGAATTCCTGTTCTGTTCTTTAACTACATAGAAGTGTCTATTTGTTTGTCTCTAAATGTTTTGATGAATTGAACAATGTGGACCCTGTTGTAAACAAGTGTAAGGCTTAATTGGGTCGTCCACTCACAGTTAACAGTCTTTGTATTGAGTTTGTGCTTGAAATGTACTGTAATTCTGCAAACTGTTAATAAAGATTTCAATCAATCAAAAAAAAGCGGTTCCATATAGCTCCCCACGGTGTTACACTGTACCATGGCTCCCCCTAGTGACCGTTCATGGTACGTGCACCGTACACGCTCCAGGCTCCAGCAGGGCAGAGCCACAGAGAAAGAGTTACGACATTGAGGGGGCAAAGAACAGCCTGGTCACGTGGTTCATGTTCTCGCGCGAGCCCATGGACTACATTCCGCAAACTCTCGGATGTCACTTTTCAATAGAAGTCTATGTAGAAGAGCCGCCATTGGACTGAAGCCCCGTGACGTGAACAGAGTTGTCGTAACTCTGTCTCACTTTATATGGCTCGGCAGCAGCAGGACTAGTGCGCATGCGCACAGCCCTTGCACAGTAGGCCTATGTGCGTTCAGACACAGCTAGCGGTTAGCCTGTTTGCAGTGTCGTTAGAAAACACTTTAATAATAATAATAATAATAATAATAATACCAATAGTAAGCGGTTTGAAAACAGTGTGGTCGTTAAGCAGCTCAACCCTGAAACACAGCAGGTAAGATCAACTGATTCACCTTGTTTTACTTCATTTGTCTTTTATATTATTGACTCATCTTTTAACATGGAACAACACAACGAGTATTTCTCTCATATCTGCTTGTTAGTTATAAATTATCCTAAACAAGCAGTAGTTAATACTATAGCAGCAGTAATAATATTGTAACCTGTTATAAACAAGCAGTAGGTAATACTATCAGCAGTAATAATATTGTAACTTGTTTATAAACAAGCATGTAGTTAATACTATAGAGCACCGAAGTCCTGACGTAACTCGCTCATCCCGACGATTCCCCTGGTTCGCGGAAGTAATTTCTCTATGGAGAATAACATGGGGTGATCTAGACCTAGAATGCCTGTGATCATTTAATTATACTTCGTAAATTTTCATGTATCAGAGGCATAGATACCTTCCATCGTTTCCTTGTAGATATGAATATCTGCGCCATAAATGTGATAAATGCTCCGTTTGTACTCACCCATTAAATAATTCCAAAGACGTGGTGTGAAAAATGGTCCTCTAGTTTTATATCCATGTGAAAGTTCTGGCACAAAACGCGTTTTTAGTGAATTATCTCCACTTTTTCAAGAGATGCACAATTGACCAGGGAAACACGGACGCCTTTCTCTCCGGGCGAGGGGGGGGGGGGGGGCGGAGTGATAGTTGAACCTTCCTGTTGTTTACCACAGACGTCATCACCAATTGACCAGGGAAACACAAAAGTTTGCGGTCACACAATTGGCAGGTGGTGTGATTAATTACCCAGCACCTATCACAAAGCACCTGCCAATTGTGTGACCGCAAACTTTTGTGTTTCCCTGGTCAATTGTGCATCTCTTGAAAAAGTGGAGATAATTCACTAAATACGCGTTTTGTGCCAGAACTTTCACATGGATATAAAACTAGAGGACCATTTTTCACACCACGTCTTTGGAATTATTTAATGGGTGAGTACAAACGGAGCATTTATCACATTTATGCCGCATACGTTAGAGTTCTACCACAAAATACGAGGGTGTACTATGGCTCTGTATGTGAAATACTGTACATACTGTATGTAACAACAAGAGCCGTTCTAGGGCTAGGGGTGATCTTAATATCGTCTACTATAAGCGTTGTGGTCCAAAAATAAACAAGCTGTCTCGGCGTTATTGTTAGGGAGGTGTCTCTGTATCGTTTGCAACAGTCAGTCACTCATATATGATACAGTCTGCTTCTAGCGAAAATATAACTAATTCAGCAGCAGTAACATTAGCGTTTTCTCTCAGTCAGTTGATTCTTCATATCCATATGAGTGAAGCGGCCGGGGTGACATGTTTATTTTTCAAACACAGTTTTTATATGAGGCGATCTAAAATCGCCTCAATGGGGATTTCAATGCAACTAAACAAATACATGGACCTGGGGACTGACGCCCTCTACTGAAAGTGACGTCAGACTTCGGTGCTCTATAGCAGACGGCTGCAATTCGAAACTGGCCCCCTTTTCCCCTCACTATGCGGTATATCTTGCGCCAATAAAAAAACGTTTTGAAATAGTTAAAATTGCTGATCTACAAGCTCACAACGTGTAGATGTAAATCGGCTAGTTGAACTATTTTAAAATGTTTTTCAAATTAGTAAAAAATGGCAAATACGTTCAGGGATAAGGGTTAAGGGTGGCACAAGATGGAGCCCTAGCTAGATATACTATATAGAGATCTCTGTACGTCTCTACATGTTCTGATGAATTGAAAAGGGTGGACCCGATTGTAAATGTATACTTGTAAAAGTAATGCTTTCTGGTGTCGTCCACAGTCAACAGTTTTTGTATTGAGTTGTACTTGAAATGTACTGTAATTCTGCAAACTGTTAAAGGACCACTTCACCACTTTTCAACCTATCTTCATATAATAGGTCCTCACTAATAATCATGATAAAATGTATTTTCTACTCAGTATTTTCTACTCAGTCTGTGCCTCATAGGAGGGCTGTGGGTAGTTCAGAAACCGTCCTCCAGTGACATCATCATTAGGCAGATAATTTCATGATGTTTTTGTTGACCAGTGAGAGTGAGGAGATCCTGTATAGGAATTGTTCTTTGAGTTTTTTTACATTGGTGGCCATTTTATCACAGGAAGAAAATTGCTTCTAGGATGATATTATTGTCACCCACTCTAACCAAGAAGCCATCTGCCTTTTTGAGCTTACTATTTGATCCAAAGATTCAGTTTTTCCCAGGTGTAATGATAGTTACCATGAGCCAGGTGCAGATTCTACCGAGTTCAGAGATGAGCTGAAGGCCTTTTCAAGTTGCAGTTGGTCAAAGGTGCAAACGTAGTTTGTAAATGAGCAGGATTTGTACTCTGTAATCCACTGTAATGTTAACACGTACATCTTAGTCCAGGGGTGTCGAACTGAACTTGGGGCGAGGGCTGCATTGGTCAAAAGGTCAACCAGTTGCGGACGCACGCTCGATGTCTCAGTCAGTCACTGCTAGAATATTTATATATATATATATATATATATATATATATATATATATATATATATATATATATATATATATATATATATGTATATATATTCTACTGTAATTAATAAACAATGCAATAAGGATCCCCAACAAAACATTTGAAATTTGAAGTAAAGACATTACTTGTCTAAGTGTTTACATCTGCGTGTGGCTTTTGTTCTTATGTTTCAGGTGTTGATCACCTGAGAGCTATTACCATGTCAGCACAATATCTGCAGTTTCTGTTCAGTAATGTGTGGCTTTTGTTATGTGTCAGCTGTTGATCACAGCAAACATTTACATCTGCATTACATATGCCGGCCTACTTTCAGCAAATCAAACTCAGACAATCAACTCACTTTTGTGCTTTTATTGAAGTGAAAGATAATGACACTCAATGCATGCATATTGCATAATCAATTACAAAGTAAGGGAAAAAACCCAAACAGAAAAAGTTCAGCTCAAAACATACAAAAAATGTTTTACTTCATGCCTGACACCTGGGATCTCTTGGCTTTAACCAACTTGTCAACATCAGGGACCAGCTTCTGAGTAGTTGAAACTTTCATAATGTCATTTAGATGTCTGTTTGTCAACTGTGAGCGCAGTTTGGATTTATTGATATTCATCACAGAGAAAGCCTGCTCACAGAGATATGAATTGTGCCAAACATACTGAGGATCTTTGAGGCAAATATTTGAAATGCAGGATATTGCGGTCCCAGTTGGAGAGACGGCGAGATCAATTCGTGGTGGCGACGAATCGTTGCGACGTATTGTTTTACGCCATGGCATATTCTTCATTACGCCATGGCTTATTCTTCAATATGTCGCAGCGTAAACAATTAGCCGCGGCGAGAGGGATACGCCAGACGTTATATGGACTTGCCGTGGCAAGAACGGAATACGCCACGGCAAGAACGGAATACGCCATGGCTTATTTTTAAATACGTCGCAGCATAATAGGAGTTATAGGCGTAATAGTTTAACTTTGTTTATTATTTTTTGCCTGCCGTGGTGCAGGTTATATATCCTAGTAGTACAATTCGCACGCACACTGTATACGCACGCACGCACACACACTGTATACATACCGGTACACAATATAGGCTAAAAAAATAACTTAAAAAAAAAAAGTCTGCCATTTGCCTGATTCGAACCGGCTCTCTCCTACACGGGGCCTTGACTATAGGGGCGAGAGTGCTAACCGTTACACTAGCAGAGGATGGAATAATTTCGAGAATTGTACTACTAGGATATATAACCTGCACTGCGGCAGGCAAAAAAACAAAAACAAAGTTAAACTATTACGCCTATAACTCCTATTACGCTGCGACGTATTTAAAAATAAGCCATGGCGTATTCCGTTCTTGCCGTGGCGTATTCCGTTCTTGCCACGGCAAGTCCATATTACGTCTGGCGTATCCCTCTCGCCATGGCGTAATGAAGAATATGCCATGGCGTAAAACAATAGGTTGTGGCGATTCGTCGCCGCCACGAATAGATCTCGCTCCACCTGCCCAGTTGTGTATAGAACTCCTTACAGTGCTATTCCTAAATTCTATTTTCAATGCTTCATCATGCTGGATATCAATTAGTTCCATCTGGAGTTGACCATCCAGGTCCATCTCAATAACTGATTCAACATCGGTCTCAAATGGAAATCTGAATACAGAGAATTCTGCCTTTAGCTGAGCAAAGATCTGAAAACGATTCTGAAACTCACTTGCCAGCTGTGAGAGTTTGTCCATGTACTTGTGCATGTTGCCATTAGCTCCTTTCTTTTGTGCAGTTACAGACTTCAACGTGAGGAAATTAACCAGGACGTTTTGTGACAGTTGATTCTGCCACACTTTTAATTTCATTTGAAAGGCAGAAATGCTGCGTTCATATTCAATAACAAGCTTGTTGCGGCCTTGCATGTTAACATTCAGCATTCAGTTTAGATGGTGTGTTATATCCACCAAAAATGCCAGATCATGAACCCAGTCTGGGTCATCCAACTGCACAAGTGGTTTCCCTTTATCCTTTATCCATGAATTGTCCGATTTCGGCACGTAACTGAAAAAAATTGTTTCAGCACAGCTCCTCTGCTCAGCCATCGTATCGACAAAAGAGCGTCAAACTGCCGATGGTTGAGTCCCCTGGATCTAATTAAATTCACAGTTTGGATTACAACTTCCATGACGTTGTCCATTTTCAGGCTCTTGCTACACAGCGCCTCTTGGTGTATAATACAATGAAAATTCCAGAATTGTTGGTCTGGATTCAGAGCGTGGATTATTTCTCGTAGTTTCACGACAACACCTGCCTTTTTTCCAATCATTGATGGTACTCCGTCTGTTGCAATGCTCACAGCGCGACTCCAGTTGACCTCAAGTCTGTCCAGTGCAGCGACCAGGCTGTTGAACACGTCAGTCGCTGTTGTAGTGTCTGTCATAGCGACCAACTCCACAAATTCCTCTGTGACGGTCAAAGATGCATCAACACCACAAATAAATATTGCCAACTGAGCGACATCTGTCACGTCAGTGCTCTCATCAATTGCAAGAGAGAAGGGTTGAGTGATCAAGGCAATAACATAAAAATAAGATACTTTAAGCTTGTTCCACACACCACAATGCCAAATACTGACTTCACTTTAATTTGTAAATGGCTACTACAACCTTTTATTTTATGCAGTAATGCAGGCCGTTTTTAGACCTGCATTACTTTCTTTTGGTTTATAATACAATGATATTTGTAAGAGCCAAAGCGGTTAAAATGTATAATTCTTATTTTTTTGTATTTCATTATTGCCTTTATTGCATTTATGTTTAATATTGGTGTTCAGCTTTCCTTCTTAGATATAACTGTTTTTGCAGTTGGTAAAGAGCGCCCCCTAAAGTTTGTTTTAATGTTTTATGAAGCGCAGCTGAGGAGGATAATTGGTGTGGTTATGCAACATGGGGAAAAGAGTGAATTCAGACACTAGTTTGACACGTGGAACACACGTGGTGTTTTTTGATGTCCCCTCTTGTTTTTTGGAATCTAAATCACTAAACTCCATTATCTTCATCATCGCTGCCTCGTGGAGTCTGTCTGTGAGTACTGTCTGTGGTCCAGTTTCTGCCTAAGCTTGGACCTTTTCCTACAACGCATATCATGAAACTCTTGTGTGTGTGTGAGAGAGAGAGAGAGAGAGAGAGAGAGAGGGGGGGGGGGTGTCTTAACTTCACAGCTCTGCCGATGGCTAGAGAGCAATGAGAGATAGAGATAGAGAGAGAGAGAGAGGGGTGTGTCTTTTGGTACTTCACAGCTCTGCCGAAGTACCGAGCAATGAGCGAGAGACCTAACCTGACTTTGCCAGCTGGGGGCGGTATTGGGTAACCATGTTCCCCAACACCGCAACCATCTGGGACCTCTCAGGGAGTTGAGCTAACACCGAACCGCTCCGTACCGAACCAATCAGCGTGAGCTAAGGGCGGGATATGTGCGAAACCGGATGTGAAGCTATATAGACACGTCAATATGATTGGTTGTGTTTGCACGCCCACACGGTGATAGACAGACGGTCCCATCCAATCATCTACCAAGTATCTTGAAAAAAATAAACAGCCCCGTCATCGAATTGCCTCCCGAGATCCCAGATCCCAATAAGCTGTGAAACAAACTTGTGTAGCAAGCTTCTTGGATCTGGCAGCGTCAGGTTACGAGAGACCTGCATTCCACAAATTCTTGATACTTGAACATTCTTGAACACCCAACAGCTGGAGCAATTAAGGCACTCGGGAAGGGAGGGGAGGCGCTCCCCCCTCCCTCTCCCCCCTCCCTTCTCTAGCTGCTGCTCGCCTCAGAGCACTGGCTCAGAGGTAGTGTTAAATCACGTTTTAGAACAGAACTCGCGGGCCGCAGAAGACGACGTCGCGGGCCGCGGATCACCAGTTTGACACCCCTGTGACTTAGTCAATCTGATTTTTGTCTCCACCAGGCCAAAGGCATGGGGAGAGAGTATGTTTTGCACTCCGTACGTGTGTGTGTCCATCCGTCTGTCCGTACCCGGTGGATGCCAAACTTTGCATGCACACTCCCTGGATGCCAATGATGAACCTCTGCCCCACATTTTCCACAACTGCCTATAATAGCGCCACCGTGAGGCAGCTTTTTACATTATTTACCTATAACTGCACCGATCTGCGTGAAACGTTTTATGCACACTCCCTGTAGGCCAAGAACAAACATTTTTCACATCTGCCTTTTATAGCGCCACCAGGAGGCCGACTTTTGTAAAACACATTTTTTTATATTACTCCTCATTCTGTCCAAAAGTCTCGCGAATCGTTACACAGTATCTCTATAGTCATGTGTTCAAGACGGATCTGTCTGATATTTTATATTCCATCCTAATTGGCTATAATTAATTAGTCAAGATTGGCCCTTTTTGAACAAAAAGCATCAAATTGTGAACGCAGCGTGCAATTCATGTGAAACCTTTCACACACTTTCTTGCTAGGCTGAGGATTATATCCCACTCTTTTCACATTGGCCTGTTATGACGCCACCAGGAGGCCACAACCTGACCTGGCTTGGTGGAGACCTGTGCCCTGAGGGCCACTTTTTCTAGTTGAATTATTTGTTCGACTTCTCCTAGTGCAAGTTGACTTGTGACAATGAAGTTGACTTGTTGAGAAGTCGACTTTGGTTACTGCCCTATTGTGTTGTGGTGCACACACCATTGAAATGTAACCCTAACACACACCATTTAAATGTAACCCTGACACACACCATTGAAATGTAACCCTAATACACACCATTGAAATGTAACCCTAACACACGCCATTGCAACAAATCTTAACACGGTATTGGTTTGTTGTTCGTCACCACACTCCTTGAAACCAAAGTCTTTCCAAATAGATTAATTGGTTGTACTTTTCTTGTTGACCAAAGGGTGGCGCTCTTTCACTCATCTGTGATGAGTGAAAGAGCATCTCATTTGTGATGACGGCTATGGCCGTGTTTAGCCCAATGAGTGTTTTTTGTGCATAACTAATGCTTGGAATGGATTCAGAATCATGACAACCCCCTAGTTTGACACATCACATGCTACTTAACACTTAGGGCCGATTCATACTTTACCGCAGTTTCGGGGCTGTAGTGCCGAAATGATTTCGGCTCGTCAGACATTTTCAGTAGCACCGAAGAGCCGACTTTAGGATGGTACACTCCCCCCGAACCTCAAATGACTTCACATTGTAGGCTCTACAGAGCCGAAACGACTTTTATTCAGCTCTAAAATAGGAGTATGAATCGGCCCTTAGTCCGCCATTGGCGTAGATCAACGGCAATTGGTCTTTTATAGTGCTTGTGATTGATCAAGTCATAATGCTACTCACGTTAGCATCGGGTTGCTAGTTGGTGTTGTCAATGACACTGAATCGCGCCATCTTGATCGTGTTTCTTTCAATCGCCTGCATCTCCTATTCCTTGTCCCAGATGGCATTTTGGTCCAAACAAGGTTTATTCCACGGCCCAGAGCCGGCGCTGTGATGCGCCTCCATTATGTTTTAGCAGCACCCGCTGTAAACATGGAATGATGATGCATCGTCACACACCCTAACATAAGATCATAACTTCCGGTCTGGGTTTTTTGCTCTTCAAGATAAGAGTTAAACAGGGAAAAATGCTGGTGTGACTGTGAATTATATCAAAAGTTATTAATAAATACTGGCTGCCTAAGCGTCACAGCATAATTAAATGTTGACATCTTGCCGTATATAGGTATGGTCACATATAAGACCTTATAAACTACATTGTTCAATACCAACAGCCAGTCAGCAAGTGGACTCATTAATTTAAGTATTTTTAAGTATATAGGCAATACTTTAGGCCAATTAAAACACATTTCCCACTCCCCACCCCTGGCTGCCCGACTATAAGTCTCCAGTTATTAAAGTCCTTCCTTATTCACTTGATTTCAGACCAGAGTCCAGACTGCAGGTGAAGATGAACTCTTCAGACTCATAAGAACTACAATACCCATGATGCATCACTCCCAGGTGAAGATGAACTCTCCAGACTCAGCCAGGGACGTTTCTATTAAACAGGAAGATGAAGACATTTCTATTAAACAGGAAGCTGAAGACGTTTCTATTAAACAGGAAGCTGAAGACCAGCCACACCTCAGTAAGTTTCATGTTCTCTTCCTTTCTTTAATATGTTCTTTTCTGTAGGGCTGCCACAATGTCTTATTTTCAATGTAGAGTAACAATGGCAAACTAGAAAATATTGTTCCTGAAGAAACAATGTATTTTGCTAAAACTTTCAAAACAGTAATAACCTGTAGTTAGTAACGGTGTAGTCAATCTTATCTTGGTAGGTAATAGCTAATTTTGTACATGGAAGAAGAATGGATTTACATTTTAGGAATCCAGTTTTGACTATCATGTTATGTTTCTGCTCCTAGACATCCTGCACATGGTTGTGTGCAAAGAGGAGGTTTCTCCTGAACAGGAGAGGAGCCCCAGTCTGCTCCAGGAGGAACCAGAGCCTCCACACATTAAAGAGGAACAGGAGGGGCTTAAAGAGGAACAGGAGGAGCTTAAAGAGGAACAGGAGGAGCTTAAAGAGGAACAGGAGGAACTACTTCAAAGACCAGAGGAACCTGTTGGGTCAACGTTGACATTACTAGCAGTGAAAGGTGATGATGAAAATTATGATGAAGAAGACATATCTTCCCACTGCTCTGAGGTTGAAGTTGAACTTGAATCTGACACTGAAGTCACTGAAGACAGTGATGATTGGGAAAAGAACAGTGAAGACGATGACGAACGGCATGACAGGAGTTTCAGTGACTCAGGTTCCCTGAAGAAGCACCAGCATGTCCACACTAGAGAAAAACCTTTTGACTGTGAACATTGTGACAAGAGTTTCAGTCGGTCAGGTAACCTAAAGCAACACCTTCGTGTCCACACTGGAGAAAAACCTTTTAACTGTAAACATTGTGACAAGAGTTTCCGTGTTTCAAGTTATCTGAAGTCACACCTTCGTGTCCACACTGGAGAAAAACCTTTCCAATGTAAACATTGTGACAAGAGTTTCAAGGATTCAAGTACTCTTTGTTACCACCTTCGTGTCCACACTGGAGAAAAACCTTTCCAATGTAAACATTGTGACAAGAGTTTCATAAATTCAAGTAATTTGAAAACACACCTTCGTGTACACACTGGAGAAAAACCTTTCCAATGTAAACATTGTGAAAAGATTTTCAGTCGTTCAGATGACATGAACAGACACCAGTATGTCCACACTGGAGAAAAACCTTTCCAATGTAAACATTGTGACAAGAGTTTCAATGATTCAAGTACTTTTTGTTACCACCTTCGTGTCCACACTGGAGAAAAACCTTTCCAATGTAAACATTGTGACAAGAGTTTCATAAATTCAAGTAATTTAAAGATACACCTTCGTGTACACACTGGAGAAAAACCTTTCCAATGTAAACATTGTGACAAGTGTTTCAGTGTGTCAGGTTCCCTGAAGAAACACCAGCGTGTCCATACTGGAGAAACACCTTTCCACTGTCAACATTGTGACAAGAGTTTCAAAAATTCAAGTAATCTGAAGTCACACCAGCGTGTCCACACTGGAGAAAAACCTTTTAACTGTGAACATTGTGACAAGAGTTTCGGTCAGTCAGGTAACCTGAAAACACACAAACGTATTATCCATACTGGAGAAAAACCTTTCCAATGTAAACATTGTAACAAGGGTTTCAGTCAGATAGGTAATTATAAGTCCCACATTCATATTCACACTAGAGAAAAACCTTTCCAATGTAAACATTGTAACAATAGTTACAGGGAGTCATCTCACCTAAAGAAACACCTGCGTATCCATACTGGAGAAAAACCTTTCCAATGTAAACATTGTGACAAGAATTTCAAACGTTCAAATGACATGAACAGACACCAGCGTGTCCACACTGGAGAAAAACCTTTCCGCTGTAAAAATTGTGACAAGTGTTTCAGTTTGTCAGGTTCCCTGAAGAAACACCAGCGTGTCCATACTGGAGAAACACCTTTCCATTGTAAACATTGTGACAAGAGTTTCAGTCTTTCAGATAAACTGAAAACACACCTTTGTGTCCACACTGGAGAAAAACCTTTCCAATGTAGAGATTGTGACAAGAGTTTCATTTACTCAAGTTATCTGAAAATACACCTTCGTGTCCACACTGGAGAAAAACCTTTCCATTGTAAACATTGTGACAAAAGTTTTAGCTTGTCAGGTTCCCTGAAGAAACACCAGCGTGTCCATACTGGAGAAACACCTTTCCATTGTAAACATTGTGACAAGAGTTTCAGTCTGTCAGATAAACTGAAAACACACCTTTGTGTCCACACAGGAGAAAAACCTTTCCAATGTAGACATTGTGACAAGAGTTTCATTTTCTCAAGTTATCTGAAGAGACACCTTCGTTTCCACACTGGAGAAAAACCTTTCCAATGTAAACATTGTGACAAGAGTTTCAGTCGTTCAGATGACATGAACAGACACCAGTATGTCCACACTGGAGAAAAACTTTTCCAATGTAAACATTGTGACAAGAGTTTCAAATGGTCATCTCAACTGAAGACACACCAGAGTGTCCACACTGGAGAAAAACCTTTCCAATGTAAACATTGTGACAAGAGTTTCAATTGGTCATCTCAACTGAAGACACACCAGAGTGTCCATACTGGAGAAAAACCTTTCCAATGTAAACATTGTGACAAGAGTTTCAATATTTCAAGTAATCTAAAGAGACACCTTCGTGTCCACACTGGAGAAAAACCTTTCCAATGTAAACATTGTGACAAGAGTTTCAGGTGTTCAGATGACATGAACAGACACCAGTATGTCCACACTGGAGAAAAACCTTTCCAATGTAAACATTGTGACAAGAGTTTCAAATGGTCATCTCAACTGAAGACACACCAGAGTGTCCACACTGGAGAAAAACCTTTCCAATGTAAACATTGTGACAAGAGTTTCAATTGGTCATCTGAACTGAAGACACACCAGAGTGTCCATACTGGAGAAAAACCATTCCAATGTAAACATTGTGACAAGAGTTTCAATATTTCAAGTAATCTAAAGAGACACCTTCGTGTCCACACTGGAGAAAAACCTTCCAATGTAAACATTGTGACAAGAGTTTCAGATGACATGAACAGACACCAGTATGTCCACAATGGAGAAAAACCTTTCCAATGTAAACATTGTGACAAGAGTTTCAACAGTGTAAGTCATCTGAAGAGCCAACTTTGTGTCCACAGTTCCACAGTTCTCACAGGACAATAAAAAGATGTCCACTTTAAACGGTGTGACCTCAGTTTAAATAACTTGGATCACCATTGCATTCACACCATGGGGTAAAAAAATAATAAGTTTCCACTATTTGTTCCTGTCTCTCTTGGATTATGGAGACATAATCTATAGACATGCAGCAGCATCCACTTTTAAATCCCTAGACTCTCATCGATTAGATTTATTACGGGTGATGGCTATGATAATACTCACCAATGTATCTTATATAAAAAGGTTGGATTGTCCTCCCTGACAGAGAGACGAAAACTGCATTGGCACCTGTTATTGTATAAAGCCATGCTTGGAGATTGTCCTAAATACATCTTATCTTTCCTGAAGCACACCCGCACCCGGTCAAGTAGTTTCCCCAAATTCAAGGTACCAAAAGTTAGCTCTGAACTTGCTTTTGGCTTCTGTGGCCCTAATACATGGAATGACCTGCAAACGGCATTGAAACTGACATTGGTACCCATAACACTTAGAACGCCATTGGCCAAGATGTACGTCAATTCAAGCTTATTATTTAATAAAACCCTCAATGCTGTTGCCGTAGATCAATGGCAATTGCGCTTTTATAGTGCTTTCGATCGATCAAGCCATAATGCTATACTTACGTTAGCATCTGGTTGCTGCTGGTGCTCTCAATAACAGGATTGCAGCATTAAAATTATCGTGGCCATAATCACCCACTTGACTTCCTAGTTTATGTTCAGTACCGGTAGTCTGGAAATGTGGCTTTTCAAAACAAGAGTTAAATGGGAAAATGCTGGTGTGATTTAGTAAGTGTTAAGTCGTTTTAAAACCTTGGTGAGCATACAGATCTCCACAATATGTAACTGTTTCAAAATTTGTCTTGGCTTTTTATTCGTAAATATATATGTAATTCACATGTATATCTTTTGTTTTTCTTTTCCTGATCTTCTGATGTATTGTGATGTTTTTTCTATATGATATTGTATCACTCGACGACACGAGTTTGATTACTCAGTGTAATTTCGAGAATAAACAACACTGAGTGAAAAATGAGCTCACTGGGATGATCAAATTAAACTGCTGTATGTTCGTAGGGAGGTCGATAGACAAGGACAATGTTATGGATTATTATACTGCTCCTATATTTCAAAACAAATATGGGTAAATTATCCTTCAAAATGATCCTACAACACGGCCACTCAGACATGGAATGCCCTGACCCCTTCCCTCAAAAAATGCAGATCACTTACATCTTTCTAAAACAGGCCTGAAATTCCACCTTCCAGCAGGCCCAGTGGAGAGGAAATGATCACTTCTCCTTTAAACAGGTGACCACGCCCCCTCCTAACTTTCTACCACATTTAGTATTTGATTATTTCCTGTGATGATATATTTTATTTCTATTGGGCTTTGTCTTTGTTTGAACAGAAACACGATGATTTGATTGGCTGATGATCATCCTATAGCGATGATTTGATTGGCTGATAGACGCCAAAAGTGATTGGCCGGAATGGCATTTGTGATAATTTGATTGGCTGAGCATGTGTCACTTGACACAAAGTGTGATTTTGTTGTTCTGCTATTATGAATTGATTGCATAGGACCTGAATGGAAACAAGAACGCAAGGACTGTTTTTGTGTCCTCCCTTTTGGAATCAGTGTTTGACTGAACTCTGTTGCTGTTTTACATTTATGTCTAATAAACTATTCAATCAATCCTGTCAATAGAGGCCTCCATTCTCCTGATCTTTTGTTTTTCTCCTCATGTTAAACCCTTAAAGGACAACTTTGGGTTTTTCAACCAAGGTTTTAGGTTATTAGAGAAAGTAAAAGATGAGTGTTATAATAAACACTTTTAGCGTTTTTTGGCAGGGGGCGGGGGCATTCGAACAAGAGGGTAAATGTATTTGTTTTACCAAATTGCACAGCGATTTCTTAATTATTGTTTTCTATAGTCCTACTAGACCCCAGGAAATTGCATCTGGCCACAAAAGATCACAGGATCTATTGAATGTCAAGAGGGAAACTGACATTCTGGAAAACAGTCAATTTTATTCCAAATACTACTTGAAATGTTAGCCCATGTCCGAATATAAACAGCTTCGATGTAGTATTTTTATTTTAAATCATCGGCCAATACCAATATTGCATTTTAAGGCCAACATCGACCCATACTGATTTGATAAAATATTGTCCATCCCTAGATAAAATACTTGTCCTGAATTAAAAAAGAAAGTAATTAAAACAATGTTGAGTGTTCAACAGTCTGTCTGAACCTCTACCTAACCCAACTCCTGTCACATCTACAACACCTTGTTTGAAGTCATAGCCCAAGACGTTTCTGTTTAGTGCTGCTTTTTACTGAGGTTTGTGGGTCTGTATTCAGTTTGCTTTTTATTTTATTCTTATTTTTCTATTCTAAATCAAATGTCCTTTTATTGTGAATGCATCACCCTTTACAGTGCTCCTAACCCATTTAGACCCCCATCTGAAAATATATTGTTCCAGGGACCCCCCAGGAGCAAAGATTAGAGTTAAAAACGTTTGCTGTGAAAGAATATACATTCAAAGATAGCAGATCTACAAGCTTGTAGCGCGGCACTCAGTGCCACGCTACGAGCTTGTACATCTGCTGTTTTTCAATAGCTAAAGTATAACCTAATGCTTAAAACACCAAAAGGGGTGTCCGTCCAGATGTTGTGTGTGTAAAGCACACTGCCTTCCTTGTTGAATTGTACAAATAAACATGCTTACTCTAACAGGCAAAGCAGTTGGAGCCGTCTCTGCCTTGACGTCTCTCCATGTTGCAGTTGGCATACAGTCTGAGTCAGGATACACAAAGCAGCAGCAGATACAGTTAATTAAACATCTACATGAACCTGGGATCGTTGGGTGTTTCTGTGTCTTACAACAGACACCCTCCTCCATGCGACTCAACCATGTTTTTCCAACATTTTTTATACATTTATTAAAAAAATATGTAGGCCTATATTTAAATGCATTCAAATATTTATATAAATTATTTTAAGCCTAGAATCAAGCCTTCCAGGATCCTGGTGAATAATGACCATAAAACATCTGTTTCTGTGAATAAATGAAAATGAAAGACGCTAAACAAAGAGCATTTATTAAATGTAGTAAATCATATAATTAAATATGCAATCTTGTTGTTTGTTTGTTTTCTCAGAATCAGAGGTGTTATGGTCATGACTGATTGATTCTAGGCTCAGAATAATTGATATAAATAATATTTATCTCCCATAGAGATCTATTAAAATATTATTTTAATAGATCTCTATGGGAGAGTCTCAGAGTTTTCAGCTCTATAGCTGTTCCATAGCTGCTCCCCAAGGTGTTACACTGTACCATGGCTCCCCCTAGTGACCGTTCATGGTACGTGCACCGTGCACGCTCCAGGCTCCAGGCAGGGCAGAACCACACAGAGACATTGGGGGGCAGAAAAAGCCTGGTCACGTGGTTCATGCATCTCGTGCGAGCCCATAGACTCCAATGCATTCCGTAAACTCCCGGATGTCCCCATTCAATAGAAGTCTATGCCATTGGACTGAAGCCCGTGAACAGAGTAACTCTGTCTCACTTCTAACATGGCTTGGCAGCAGCAGGACTAGTGCGCATGCGCACACCCATTGCACAGTAGGCCTATGTGCGTTCTCACACAGCTAGCGGTTAGTTAGCCTATTAGCAGTGTCGTTAGAAAACACTTTAATAATAATAATAATAATAATAATAATACCAATAGTAAACGGTTTGAAAACAGTTTGGTCGTTAAGCAGCTCAACCCTGAAACCTTGTTTTTACTACATTTATCTTTTATATTATTGACTCATTTTTTAACATGTGTGGCAGGATGGGCGTGAGCGTTCCCACGCTGTCACGGCCAGTGTTGTGACTAACGCCCTTACATGCGTTACGTTACATAACGTAACTACTATTTGCGTTATCCGCGTTATGGCGTTATTATGTCAACTTATGTGATCAGTGAAAAAAAAGTCTCGCAGCTCCGTGAGTCTATCATACAGGCGTCTCTGTGCTGTGCTGACTGCAGTGCAGAGAGCGCTCTCTGTTGACAGTTTCGTTTGTGCAGTCATACTAGCCTGTCAGCCCACATGGCTTGATACACCCTAACATGATAAAAACAGAGGTCATTGATTGGCTAACGTAGGGCCAGATTTCAGGGTAAGCCAATCAGAGACAGTCTACAGGGTGGGCGGGCTTACTGGCTGTTGTAAACAGTGACACATTTAGTCACAGACACCCAAACCCTTGTAACACATACATACTGTAGATACTACACAGACAGAAATCGCTGGTAGAACGAAAATCATAATACAGTACCACACGCAAAAATGGCAAATGCGGATCATGATGACAGCGAGATCGGTTGCTTTGGGAGTTGGAAATTTAAACACTATTTTGAGTACTTGCGACCCAAGGATGACAAAAACATTGAGGTGAAATGTAAATTGTGTGGCGGACATAAAACATTGTCCTCAGCCAAAAAAAGCAACGCAAACCGTGAAAATGTGAAAAGCATCTCAATGTGCTTATTTATTTTATTTATAACTTTACGGTGTAAGAAGAGTGTACTCATTTTATTTGATTATTATTTATTTTCTTCATATTGCACTGACAGCACCATTTGTTTAATTGTTTTGAAGGCAAGTTGAGGCTACAATAAAGATGCCTGTCAAAATTCCTGAACATGTTTTATTGTTCCACTACATTTCATATAATGTTAGGAGGGAGTTGTGTTTTCTCTTACTGTGCGACAGAACAAAAAACCTTCTTTTAAATCATTTTTTATATTATCATTTTTTTAAGTAAAGTAAAGTAGTTACTTTCATAATTTCATGTAAAGTAAAGTAACAAATTACTTTTTTAGATAAGTAACGATAACTATAATGCCTTACTTTTGAAAAGTAACTTCCCCAACACTGGTCACGGCCCATCCTCCGCCCACTGATTAGGGCTTGATGATTGTCTCAGCGGCTTTATAAGGTGACATGTCGGCCGTGTTTGTCAGATGTCTGTCTCTCCCCTCCACACTGCTGGTGGGTGACACACGTTCTACGGGTTTGTGAGTCATTCCTCCCGCACCGAGTGATCTAAGCAGAGCTGTCCCGTGGGGTAACAGCGCGTTTGGTTCGCATTTCAGTGCAGGTATGTTTCTACACATTGCTGTTACGATCGCCTGCACAATAGCTGACTGTGAACTTGACTGTGAGCACTTGTTGTGTTTTAGTCTTGAAGCTACGTATGCTTTCCCTGCGTCCTGTTTGGCGTGTGGTGAAACGGCACCGCGCCACCTAGGTTGGTGTCCCTCCCTCTCCGCAGTATTTATATTTAATTCGGTGTCAGTGATGCCATGGGAGTATAAACATGGGCTCTTGTTGTTTACAGTTATACTCTGTTACCTGGTGCACGTTGGCCTCATTAAAGCGGGTGAGTTTGTGTGTCTCGCTGTTCCTGCCTCAGTGACTATAGTATAAGAATAGTATTTTAATACAGCCGTTGTGCTTTCAGGGCTGGCACAACACCTGCTGCTTTGCTGCACCTAACCATTCCACCCACACTCGGACCGCAGTGTGAGAGGGCTTGCCACACGACCACGAGTGGTCGCTTGACTCGGTGCCCTGTTGATTGTAGCCCACATCGGGCGTCATCATCTATATTCCTCCTGTATTATAACTTATTCCTCTTTATTCTGTGCTGTATATATATGGATACTTGCTGCTGTATTATATATACTAGAATTTCGCCGCCCTTCTGGCGGCTTATCCTAGTTACGTTGCAGCGCAATATGGGAAGAAAGAAATTGCGGGAGTTGACAGACTCCACTTCATGTTTCTTTTTTTTAAGTAAATTTTATTCAAAGAGTATGACATTTTCACAGACAGAGAATATGACTCTTCATTTTTTTACATTTTCTCCCACAACTCCTTTCCCAGTCGTCCCCACCCACCCACCATCTTTCCCCACGAGGCCAGACATACAAACAACATATAAACACATAAACACAGGTATAAAACCAATAGGTTGAGTACAAAACAATACACACTACATACAGTATATACACAGGTATAAAACCAATAGGTAGACAAGATACTAAAATACAAAGAAAGGGATCATATGGTTATGATTAATAAACAACTTCAATGGGGGGTAAAATTAAGGGTAATAATAATAATAGTTAAATAAAATAAAACAAAGTATAAAAATAAAAAACACAAGAAAAATAAAAAAATAAGAAAAACCTATATAAAAAGATAACGCGCTTAATTGGCTCATTTCTCGACTCTCATGTGTAATGATTTCCGATTATGCTATATGTATATACTGCACCAGGTAGAGATCACACACACACCCACGCACACCCACACCACGTGTCTTCAGTCAGGTGAAAGTGATTCTAAACTGCTTACATACGATATTAAAGGTTGCCAATAGTCATACAATTTGTCAGAGGACCCTCGAATCGTGAATTTGATTTTTTCAAGTTTCAGAAAGGACATAACATCAACCAACCATGATTTAGCCGAGGGAGGGGACTCAGCCTTCCACTGTAAAAGTATTCTCCTGCGGGCGATTAATGAGGCGAAGGCAATAACATTAAGTTGTTTTCTGGGTAAAACTACATCCTCCTCCGGGATTCCAAAAATTGCAATTTGGGGGCAAGGCAAAATGGTTGTCTCAAGCACCTCAGAAATTATGGCAAAGAAAGATTTCCAGAATGGTATCAATTTGGGACAAGACCAGAACATGTGGGACAGATTCCCTGGTGATTGTGAACATCTATCGCAACTATCCGTCACGCCCGGATATATTTTAGATAATCTTGCTTTACTGTAATGAGTTCTGTGGAGAACTTTAAACTGAATGAGGCTAAGCCTAGCACAGGAAGAGGAGGAATTAACCCTCTCCGTTGCCTGCTCCCACCACTCATCTGAAAATGCAATCTCCAATTCGGCCTCCCAGCCTGCCCTAATCTTATCCAAACCTGGGTATCTGCGGGGGATAGTCTCATAGAGACAAGAAACAACACCTCTAGCTAGGCTTGCTGCAGGCATAAAGACCTCCACACCCGACCGTGTTGTAGGTAACTGCGGGAATGTTGGAGAGTGGGTTTTAAGAAAGTGTCGAACCTGAAAATATCTAAACCGGTCAGATTGTCGCAGGTTATAGGTTGCACACAAATCTCCAAATTCGGCAAATTGGCCATCTATATATAAGTCCCGGAAGTGAATCAAACCTCTTCCCCATGCAGCAAACCCAGAGTCCATTTTAGCAGGTAAAAAAAGATGATTATTGCAGATGGGTGCTGACATGGTGAGCAATGACCAACCAAACTCCTTCCTAATCTGACCCCAGACCTTAAGTGTTGAGACAACAATCGGGTTTGTACTGTATTTTGACGGCACAAAAGGGACAGGACTACACACCAACGCTTCAATCGAGGACGAAATGCAGGAGCCAGCCTCAAGTCTACACCAGCAGTCTTCAGGCTCACTCAACCAGAGAATTATTTTGTGAATGTTAGCAGCCCAATAATAACACCTGAAGTTTGGAAGGCCCAATCCGCCCCCGGCTCTGATTCTCTGCAGTAAAGGCAATCTGATTCTTGGGGTTTTACCTTCCCAAATAAAGGACGAAATCATAGAGTCTAATTTAGTAAAAAACGATTTTGGGAGGAATATTGGGAGACATTGGAAAAGATACAAGTATCTAGGTAGTATGTTCATTTTAACAGTCTGTACTCTGCCAGCTAAGGAAAGAGGCAGAGCATTCCACCTCTGGAGGTCAGTCTTGACCCTGGTTGTCAATGCAGTGAAATTTTGTTCAAGAAGAGAGCCAAAAGATTGGGTTATATTAATACCCAAATATTTGAAGCCATTTTTTGCCACATGGAAAGATTGGAGAGACTGGGAAACATCACGGGCCATCTCATTAATCGGGAAACACTCGCTTTTTTGTAAATTTAGTTTGTAACCAGAGAAGCTTCCAAATGTGTCAAGAAGGGATAAAATGTATGGAATACTGGGAACAGGGTCAGATATGTAGAGTAACAAGTCATCAGCATAGAGGGACACTCTATGCTCAATACCCCCCCTCCTCACCCCAGAAAACAGAGTTTCAGCTTTTAATGCTATGGACAATGGCTCGATGGCAGCGGCAAACAGCAAAGGGGATAAGGGGCATCCCTGGCGTGTCCCACGTGTGAGTGGAAAAAATACTGATCGACAGTTGTTTGTTGCGACACTGGCCTGCGGGTTAGTGTAAAGCAAGCGTATCCATGACAGGATCTTTTCCCCAAAGCCAAAGCTCTCTAGAGTGAGGAACAAGTACCTTAATTCTACCCTATCAAAGGCCTTTTCGGCGTCTAATGAGATTACTACTTCCGGTTCGATCTCCGAACTAGGGGAATTGATGATGCTCAGTAGCCTACGGACATTAGCAAAAGAGTGGCGATTCTTTATGAAGCCTGTCTGATCCTCAGATATTACCGTGGGAAGAACCGTTTCCAGTCTACTCGCTAGCACTTTAGCCAATGTT
The DNA here is from genome assembly GCF_963924005.1 of Protomyctophum bolini. Lineage (NCBI taxonomy): Eukaryota > Metazoa > Chordata > Actinopteri > Myctophiformes > Myctophidae > Protomyctophum > Protomyctophum bolini. The sequence goes on along the minus strand of NC_137877.1, from coordinate 43,743,049 downwards.
TTTACATCCACATTGAGAAGTGAAATTGGACAATACGAAGAGCAGCAAGTGGGATCTTTATCCTTTTTAAGAAGTAGAGAAATGGAGGCCTGTGTAAGGGTCGGTGGTAGAACACCCTCCTGTAACGAGTCCTCAAACATATCTAGGAGCAGAGGGGCCAACTGATCTGTGAATTTCTTAAAAAATTCTACCGGAAAGCCGTCGGGGCCCGGAGACTTCCCACTTTGCATTAGCCGGATAGCTGATATAATCTCTCCAAGCGCCAGCGGTCGATCTAGACCATGACAATCCTCCGAGGAAATCTTGGGAATAGTTTGTTTTGAGAAAAACTCTAGCATAGTCCAGTTGTCCTCTGGTGCCTGGGACGTATAGAGTTGGGAGTAAAATGTCTTAGGCGCCAGTCACACCTATCAGACAAGCGTCTTATCAATGTTTTATGGTTTCATCTGTCTTGTCGTTTGTCGCATCAATTGACCACAATGCTTTGCGGAATCTGGGCGGTGCGTGGGCGGTGCGAGGACATGCGGAAACAGATCCACGTGTTGCCTGTTGTTGTCCTTACGCTGTTAGCTGCGGGACACAGTAGCTAGTAGCTTGTTGGTTGTGACGTGTTTGTGGTGACAAAATGTTTTTTTGGAGGAGAAAGAGGGCTCTTGTCCTGGTGATGTTGGTGGCGAGGAGAAAGAGGGAAAGGGAGACGCGCCAGAGAGAGCTTGTGGCCAGGAGAATGAGGCAGGAGGAGGAGGAGAGAATGCGAGCGAGGGAGATTTAAATGGCCCCTCCGGTCCGTAGGAGGCGGCGAGTGTGGATCGATCCGATCTTTCAAGTTCGTAAACGACTCGGGGACGGTCACCAGCTTTATTGGGAGCTACGGAGGGATCAATCAATCAATCTTTATTTGTCACATACATATTAAAAAAGTAGTATCTTTAAAATGCAGTGAAATGTATGTAGGTCAGCCCCACAGAAGTGAACAGTAATACATGACAAGAGGACTAAAACTAAAAATCTACCATTTAAAAACTTCCAACCCTAAAAAGCAGACTATAATAAATAATTAAGTTAAACTACAATAATGAATAATGTCCATAGAGGTATTAAAAGACATGTCCATGTGAAGGGAGAGGGGGGGGTTGTATGTGCGCACGTGCACTCAACTGCCCCTCTCCACGCTCAAGTGCGTGGGGGGTGACCTGATCACCGTCGTCTCTCAAGGTCCATGTCATCATTTAGAATCCTAATGGCCTGGGGGAAGAAACTTTTCCTCATTCTTTCCAGGACAGCCTTGTGTATCCTATATCTTCTCCCGGACCTCAGCAGTTCAAACAGACCATGAGCCGGGTGGGTACTGTCCTCCATGATCCGCTTGGTCTTTGTTCTGCAGCGCTTGGTGTAGATCTCCTGGAGGGCTGGGAAGCTGCCTCCTGTGATCCTCCCCGCCATCCTGACGACCCTCTGCAGGGCTTGCTGGTCTCGCACCGTACAGTTCCCATACCACGCTGTGATGTTTCCTGACAGGACGCTCTCTATGGTGCAGGTGTAGAAGTTGTGTAGTGCAAGAGGAGACACTCCAAAAGATCTCAGGCGTCTGAGATGGTACAGCCTCTGCCGTGACTTCTTCACCACAGCGTTCGTCTGGGTTGACCATGACAGGTCTTCAGTCAGGTGTACACCTAGATATTTAAAACAGGTTACCCTTTCCACCGTGGTCCCACTGATGTTAAGGGGGGCGTAGTTCTTGTTGCCCTTTAACCTGAAGTCCAATATCATCTCCTTTGTTTTGCTGGTGATGAAACCCGTTTCCACCAGGAATTCAGGATGTCTATCCAACAGTTCGATTTCCTGCTGGCGAGGGTGACTCCAGAAATTCAGAAGCAGGACACTTTCTACAGGGAAGCTATACCTCCCGCTGAACGTCTTGCTATCTGTTTACGGTAAATACTACAGTAACTATGTTATGTTCATTTTGTTGATTACCCACCTAGTAAATGCATCGTTAGCTCAAAAACTCGCCAATCAGCTAACGTGTGCAGCAAGGAATGGCAGGTAGACTTAAATATATTACTGTAAGCTGGAAATCATAACAGCACCAGGAATGTAAATGGATGTGAGGATGAAAGATAATATTATATAGGCCAGGGGTCCCCAAACTTTTTCCTGTGAGGGCCACTACAGAGCTGCATAGTGCTTGTACTGTACATACTGTACAAAAATGAGCAGCTGCGTACGTCCGTGCTCTCATCCAGTGCTAATGAAAAATAAAAATAAAATCCTATATTTTGGCTATTTGGCTATTGCTTGAGGCAGGCAGGCCACATAAAATGACATGGCGGCCGTAGTTTGGGGACCCCTGAGGCTATATGCTTAGTGGATAGTTGTCTACTAAAGGCTGCTGGTGTTTGAGATCATGCAAGGTGGAGAGAGCACCAAATACTTTCCAGCTCTGTTCAACTGGCTTTTTATAGCTTATAGTTACCTACTGTAAAGCAGCGGGTCTTACACTTTAACATGTCAAACTCCATATTAATTAATATGATTTTCTGCCGAGGACCAGCACTGGACCAGGGCTAGGGAACCCCCATGCAAGTAGCCCAAGATTAGACTCGTAGCGTTTTATTAACACACTTCTCACTTTGAGAACCACCACTGAAAAAGCAATCATACAGATCATAATCCAATTTCAATTCAAAGGAGATTCATTGGCATGAGAAAACAAATGTTTACATTGCCAAAGCAAGTGTCACAATACACTAAAAAAAGGTGAAAATGGGGGAAGTATATGCAGTTGGAGGAGGTGCAGTATTTAGCAAACAGAGCTATGTCACTTTGCATCGTTATGTTATGTTAGAACATGGTATAAAGCTTTTTGAAACAAACTGTCACTTTGGGACAAATTACATTTATTCTCAGGACTATTGAAATAGTATGCAGACTCTGATATAAGATCTGTTTAAATCCAAAGTTAAACATTTGAATAGGAAGGAAGACACTGGAGCATCACAGACAGTTCAAGCCCTTTTTAATGCACACACAGGGTGAAGGTAAAAAATGACAACAAGTATAGGGCACATCTTTGTCAGGTCATGACGAAGATGTGACCTATACATAATTATTATGATCAAAATGTTCTCAAACTGTCTGATGCTCCAGTGTCTTCCTTCCTATTCGAACCCCCTTCTGCTTAACCCATTTTGGGCGGGAACCCCTTTTGGTGTTTTAAACATTATGTTATAATTTAGCTATTGAAAAATATCAGATCTACAAGCTCATAGCGTGCTACGAGCTTGTAGGTCTGCTATTTTTGAAAAATCGTAAAAATGTGGCGCCACCCCTTTGAGAGGTCTAAATGGGTTAAACATTTGAATGTCGTGGGAAACATTAAACTGTCATATTATAGATGCATTATGTATAAACTGTTTTTTTTATATATATATAACTTTTAATTCAGAAATGTCGACCATCTGAAAAGGATGTTAATTTGTGCACTCAATAGTTGCTGTGGGCTACTTTTGAACAAATTATTTCATCATTCAGCCATGCCATTGTTCTCCAGAGCCACTATTAAAGCAATGCCATTATGATTATAGATCCGGTATATATGGATGCTGAGGTTCTGTAATAATAATGCAGAGCTAACATTATCTTATCAACATCACTTGTAACATGTCAGTTCAGATTGTGTGTTAACATTGTGATTATTGTCTCTACCTATTTTACAGGTATCTTACCACTGGTCACAACTACCTGGCCATCTCCAACAGTTTCCGTGTTGGCCGCTCCACTGTGGTTGGCATTGTGCCAACTGTGGCAGCTGCCATCTGGAACACCATGGCTGAGGACTTCATGCCTGTGCCAAAGAAGGATGATTGGAAGGCTATATCCGATGTATTTGGTGAGAAGTGGCACTTTCCTCACTGTGTGGGTGCCATAGATGGCAAACACATTGCCATCAAGGCACCCGACAGATCAGGATCGCTCTTCCACAACTACAAAGGGCACTTTTCAATTGTCCTGCTGGCTGTGGTGGATGCTCTTGGCTTGTTCCGTGTGGTCGACGTAGGTGCGTATGGGGGTGGCAGTGACGGTGGAGTACTTGCAGTGTCTCATTTTGGGCGGGCTCTGACGAGGGGTACACTGGACCTTCCCGATGATGCCCCGCTCCAAAATGCTGAGCACCTGGGGCCACTTCCGTACGCGTTTGTGGCGGATTTGGCTTTCCCTCTGCGCCAGAACCTGCTTCGCCCATACACGCGTCAGTCGCTCCGCACGGACACCCACCGTGTTTACAATTACCGGCTGTCCCGCGCACGGCATGTTGTGGAGAGTGCCTTTGGTGTGCTGGTGACAAAGTTCCGAGTGTTCCACGGAGTCATCGAGCTCAACCCTGACCACGCTGAGAAGGTTGTGAAGGCTACCACCGTCCTCCACAACTTCATCAAATGGGGCCAGCAGGACGCAACCCACATGCCTCCAGTGGAGCCTTCACTTGCTGCAGGGGGATCAGTCAGGAGGAACTTTGATGGTCTCCAAGTGCAAAACACTTTCAGGGAGTACTTTAACTCTCCAGCCGGTGCGGTGCCGTGGCAAGAGCGCCATTTGTAATCCCCTGTGTCTTTATTATTATTTTTTTAGTTAGAAGATTATGGCCTGTATTTTGCGTGTCTTACCAGTGTAGTACCAGGTCTTATTCCCTAACTTGAGTAAACTAAAGACCTGGAGGTGTGATCAATGCCATTTGGCTATTCTGAGTGGCCAGAGAGCATTGATCATGCCTCCAGGTCTTTAGTTTACTCAAGTTAGGGAATAAGACCTGGTACTTAAGACACGCAAAATGCAGCCCTGTGAGTTCCAATGAACCTGAGAGCGATGCCGTCCAGGGTCACCCATGGCGGTAAGGTCAAAGGGGAGGTTCCATTTTCTTCTTTTTTGTCCTTTTTAGTTAGAAGATTGTGAGTTCCAATGAACCTGAGAGCGATGCCGTCCAGGGTCACCCATGGCGGTAAGGTCAAAGGGGAGGTTCCATTTTCTTCTTTTTTGTCCTTTTTAGTTAGAAGATTGTGAGTTCCAATGAACCTGAGAGCGATGCCGTCCAGGGTCACCCATGGCGGTAAGGTCAAAGGGGAGGTTCCATTTTCTTCTTTTTTGTCCTTTTTAGTTAGAAGATTGTGAGTTCCAATGAACCTGAGAGCGATGCCGTCCAGGGTCACCCATGGCGGTAAGGTCAAAGGGGAGGTTCCATTTTCTTCTCCATTTAATTTGTCTTCTCCTTGGATCGTCACCTTGTAGTGGTGGAGAAGCTTGTGAGTTCCAATGAACCTGAGAGCTATGCCATCGGGAGCTTTGCTCCTGGTAGGGTCACCCATGGCGGACAGCTCAAGGGGGAGGTTCCAGACGAAGTGCGATCCAACAAACACCTCTACGGAGGACCAGACACATGCTGACATTCCAGGAGTATCACAACAGCTGGGAATGAGGATCTGAAGGCTGCAGCAGCATTGAGCCCCTACTATTCTTGAACTCTATGCGACTGGATCCTGACCCACATCTGTTAATGACTGCTTAATGGCTGTCTGTGTGCCCGTCTCCCCATGTGATGCAAACGCAAAGGTATCCTCCCGAAAGTGAATGTACACATGACATCCCTTATTTCACCTGACAGTGGATGACCACCACAAATGAGCTGGACATCCTGCAGTCAAAATAGACCAAATAGACCAAAATGACCAAAATCTCCATCCGGCCCGGTCAGAAGCTAACAGCACTGTTACAAGCAACTGTCTACAAGCTACAGGTCCACAGTGTCATGGAGTACGCCTCACTCCATGACTCCATGATGAGTGCTCCACCTACAAATCTCAGTCTACTTGAAAATATTCAGAGGAATAATAAAAATAATTTGAGTTGACCAGGAGGACACTGCCAGTACAACACTCTCCATCGACAGCCATAGCCACAGAAGACACATTGCTGCTGCAACAGTCCTTTACAAAATGCCCCCACTGCCCTAGGGACCTCCAGGACATGCTCCCTCCACCACAAATCAGATGGCGAATTGGCGAAACACCCACCTTATATGGCACAGCTCCAACACCCCCCCTCCCCCCTAGGCTCCAATACACGCACATTGGACAGAACCTTTCTCCACACAGCTGTAAGTGGGTGGAACAGCCTACCAGAGCATGTAGTTGACTCCATCACAGCCAATGGCCTTCAAGCCTTTAAACGTGGAGTTCATAGACACCTCCTGACCACCCCCTCACACTGACTGTTGTGCTGCAGTGAACCATAGGATTGGCCAATGGAAATATATATGCAGTGACAGATGACACTATGATCCCAGGTAAATGTCCCTGTGAAGCAGTAGTAACATGTAGTAATATGCATTATCAATCTCCCCACTGACATTATTGAACACACTGAGCTTGGACATATACTGTCTTATCACTGAAATCAGTATACACATGCTTTTTAAGTTTATATATACCTGAACTAAGTTGTTACATGTCATTTCTGATTGTGTGTTAACATTGCGATTGATTTTTCTCTTCCTCTTATCCAGACACCATGCCACTGGTAAATAATATCACTACATTTGCAAAAGCGTCCTCATACCAAAGTCCCTCATCACAGCTGAGTTGACACGAGAAGTTGATGATCAGTCTACAGTGAGCAGTGTCCCCATGAGCAAGTAACACATGTACAGTGAGCTACACACTATTCCTCCTACTTCCACAGCTGACCTACGTCACGCTGACAAACCAAAGGATTCCTAGTGCAGCTACAAAATAAACTACCATCCGAGGTAACGTCCCTGTTAAAGCATTAGTAACATGTAATAATCTGTATTCTCCCATTCCCCACTGTCATTGCTCAGTGCAAACATGTACATCTGCTGTCTTTGATTCATGTCCACCTATCTCTGCAGAATGTGCCAAGTGGATAAGATCTAGGCCAAGCTGCTCAAAGAGGAGGCCTTCCTGGAGGGACCAGACCACCTGATCTCTAGAGCAAAGGTCAGGAAATGATGTGTCTGCCTGTGTAACTCTGTTAGTAAGATTGGATATACTGCTGTGGTTGGATACCACCTCCCCAGCCACTGCAGATATGCTACTGTATGTCCAGAGATTATAAAAATACGTGTGAACATGTGTGCAGGTACTCTGACCTGGACCAGTGGATCTCCCAGTACCAGACGGCCTTCTCCAGGCTCTCTGACCTTGACCAGTGGATCTCCCAGTACCAGACAGCCTTCTCCAGCCTGCAGGTTATAAAGCTGCCCATGCCTCGGTGAGATACAGTGACACTGTGCTGTCATAATGTGCACTCCTTGCAAATGAACCCATTAAGACTTTAGCTCGATTCTACAAAATGTTTTCTAAATCATGAAAAACCTATGTTTCTATGTCAGTGGTCCTGAAACTACGACCCCTAGAATTATATGTATTTGGCTTCCGACACCCATCTCAAAATATGTTGTTCCAGGGACCCCCCAGAAGCAAACATTTGAGTTAAAAACGTTTGTTTTGAAAGAATATATGTTCCAAATTTGCACCACATTTTCACAAATTTTCAAAAACAGCAGATCAACAAGCTTGTAGCCCAGCACCAAGTGCCTCGTTATCAGCTTGTAGATCTGCTATTCTTCAATAGCTAAAGTATAACAACGCTTAAAACACCAAAAGGGGTTTCCGTCCTGAATTTGTTAACAAGATCAACCTGGAATGGCACTCCTACTATGCTTGACACAGTAGGTGGATTGAACTATTGGTGCACAGGCCTTCTGGCTGGCAGAATGTAGAACAGCAGGAATACTATTTAGGATACTAAAACATCATCATTGTGAATATTGTTCATTGTGTAGGAAACGCCACTAGCATATGGGACGCTCCTTTCAACACTATTTCACTGGCATTATATTTTTGCTCTAATCCATCCATGTACACCTGAACTATAATTATCAACCATGCTTGTTAACATTGATGATTGTGTACCTCTATTACAGATATCTTTGCACTGGAATTGTCCATCACTCCATTTCCAAAAGCTTCCTCATACCATAGCCCCTCACCGCTGCTGTCACGTAGTGAGTACGTTCATCAGAGAAAGGTGACAAGAGGATGGAACGGGGAACCTTCCAATTCCAAGACGGCCACTCCACCTCCTGAGTCACTTGGTAATCATGATATTGTAACACTTGGTGCAAATGGTCTCCCATAGTGAAGTACGTAGACAATGCTCACTTTCATGTGACCCAAAACATTAACAAATAGCCATTGAAAAACATGTCATAATCATTCATGCAAAGTCATTTAGGACGAATGGATCAGCAATGGCTATAGAAAATGCTCGATTTTCAGTCGTCTACTGTGTAACCCTTTAAAAGTTTTGAAATGCGACACATTTGGAATTACTTAACTGCAGTGTATCCTGCAACCTACTCCGCAGGACTTAATTAGTTATTAATTTGTTTCAAAGTGTGACTTTAATATAGTGTAAGCTGAGCTTAGGTTGCTACCAACCGAATTTACTTTTAGACATGGAGAGGGACCAAATGCTTAATTGTTGCTTATTTCTTTTGGTCCGGATAGCGTTCCCCACAGGACATTGTAAACGTAGCCAAATATGCAAATGAGACGAATACCGGACTTCTCGCCTCGGCGAGTGGACTTCACCTTTGGCGAGTGACCTTCCCCTTTTGCCGAGAAGTCTTTACTTTCCGAGGCGAGTCGCCAAGACCAATCGCCCCAGAAAGTGAAGCCTTCTCGGCAAAAGGGGAAGACCACTCGACTTACCACTCGAATTTACTCGACTGCTTCGGATGTAAATTAATTCTGGACTTTCTGAGCATGCTCATTTAGTCATTTCCATTGCGCTCCAATTCCAAGGCGCTCATATCCAAGGCGCACCGAGGAGTTTGCACACAAAGTGCGTTATTTCTTGCATTTTGCAGCTCCGAAATCCCCCCCCAAAAAACGTGGAGCAGGCTGCAGTATGCAGTGATGATTGATGACCCCCCTGGTCTGTGAGTGTTCAAAGATACAACCGTCCCGAGTTGATCATGATCACTTTCAAATTATATAGTGCATCGGGGACTCACAGAAAGACAGTGGAGAGAGCAATGCCGTCAGCCCGCGCACGCGCACACACACACACACACACACACACACACACACACACACGCAGTCCCAAGAATACGCTAGTATGTGGGGCACATTGTCAGCCTGCAGATCAGCTCTACACAATGTATGCCTACCTATACGTGCATTGTGCAAAGACGAAGCACAAATAAATCCAATAGCCTTGTGAGGCGCGCAGCGAAAAGTTGATAAATGCGATGTTTTACTGCTTCGTGTGTGACTGTGTGTGTGTGTGTGTGTGTGTGTGTGAAGAAGCCTTTCTAACCAACGTGTGTTAGGTACCTTTTTACCCCTAAAAGCATGGCTTGAATCAGCCGTGCACTGATGTGAAAGAGTCAAAACCTTACCAACAAAGTCAGGGGAAAAAATACCTTAGACGTGTGTTATGATCCTTCCACTTTTAAGAAGATCACACCAGGATTTGTACTACACTATGTCTTCACATTCAATATTTGAGCTGTTCTTCTAACAACAATGTCATGGATTGATCAAATCATATAAAAGACGGATTTAGCACAGTAGCTAGCAAAGGCTGCAGTTGCTGAAAATGAAGAAAACACTCGTCAAAAGGGGAAGTCCACTCGCCAAAAGGTGAAGACATTTCGCCCCGGGCCCAGTGGTCTTCCCCTTTTGGCGAGAAGACTTCCCCTTTTGGCGAGTCGCCTAGACCAATTGCCCAGACTGCTCGCCAAGGGCGAGAGGTCTTGCTACCAATGAGACATGGTCAGGCCATGGATCTATTGACAGAATAGGCTATTCCTGTGGAAGATCATTTCACTGACAAACTACAACAGAAGGTTGTTTTGTTTTTGGATATTATCAAATATCTGTGAAGAAAAACAGTGAGTACATTTAATAGTCACTTATAGGCTCATTTAAAAAAAGGAAAAGGCATGCATTTCAGGCTACGGACAGATGATCGGGCGTAACCCCACACACACACACACACACACACACACACACACACATACACATGTCTAGCCACCCCTCTGCCGATTTTTAATTCATGACAAAAAAGTCAAATAAGGGTTACATTAACATAGGAATTGATTCTGAAAAAAACAAAAACATGGTAATACATCAAATACATACAAAAAAATTACATTCAAAATGGCGGGAAATCTATCTAGACGCAAATGGGCGTGATGCGTCATGACCCAAGGAATCCAGGGAAAAAAACATTTTGATTTTACGACCTACGGTTCAAGAGTTATACCCCAAAACGTAAAGTTGGCTGTTATAGCGCCACCATGAGGCCGACCGGTATACTTATAAGGTAATTAATTTTAGTAATTATGATGAATCTCTCCTCCAAGTCTTGTGAGTATAGCCCTTACGGTCTCAGAGGAAAAAATACTTGAAAGTGAGTTTTTGCATTTTCCCATTCATGTCTATGGGGAAATTCTAATCAATTCATATCAATTAAATTAAAACAAATGTCTTAGCAAAATACAAGCACACGATTCCCGATGTAGCCCGTCGTTTTGACATATGGCTCGAGTGCGTGCGACAAAAACTGTGGGAGGTATAATGCGTCAAAATAAACAGGGCACAAAAACAATAGTATGATTGCCCTCAGCACAACCACACAAATAATTGTCATATAAAAAAATATATATGGCCGTGGCTCAGTGGTCCAGGCACCTTGGCTGGTAATCCAGTCTGGCAGTGTGCTGCGGGCTCGACTCCCGATCCTGACGGCCTTTACTGCGTGTCTGGGACCCCATCTCTCTCCCCATTTCCTGCAATTGTGTTGCATGAAGTTGGCTGGCGTTGGTCGCAGTTTTGTGCGTCCGCCAGTGCCATGTGAATTGCCAGGCGGAGTTTATTTTTGGAGCTCTGACTCAGCTTGTCCATTTCATGGCCAATGAAATAAATGAAGTGGTGTGTGTCGGGTTGCAGGTCATGGTTGCCATCTCGGAGCTGGTGCAGGACATCCCGCTCAAAGGCACTGGGCTGCCGCTCTGACCCTGCAGGGCCTGCTCCCTGCCCAGACCCAGAGGCCGTCTGCTGCTGCTGACTGGATCCTATTCAACAAAGGTTCAACCATGTATTACATTGACCTGAAATTGATTTTTTATTGTATTACACAACCATCATGTCAAATCTGACTATAGTCACACAAAGTTTAAATCAAATATTACATTGGGGTTGAGTTGTTTTTGTCTTTGCTTTGTACACATGTTTATGGCTTTTCTGTATCTTACCACTTTCAACTTGTGATGGCTGCACCATAGGCTGACCAACAGAGGCGGGTGGTCTGGCCTGATGGTTCCTGGTGGCAGGGTTCCACTCCCTGTAGGTGTGACTGCCTGATATGAAGTAAGATTTAATAGCATTATATATAGCTTGTATTTTTTGGTGTTTGACTTGCAAATCCCAATGAGTTGTCTAAAGATCTTACCATTTCCACTAGCCGATGGCAGCACAGGCCTCTGCTCAACCACAGCAGAGGCCAGTGGTCCAGTCATCTGACTGGCTGACCCTGCAGAAGCCTGTGGTCCAGTCAGATGACTGGACTGGACTGGACTGGACCACTGCTGGTTGGCCGACCCTCCTCTGCCTCTGCCTCTGGCTCTGCCTCTGCCTCTGCCTCTGGCTGTGGCTGTTACTATGAAGTAAGTTTTAATCACAATATGAACCTTATTGCTTTTGGGTTAGATTCTTAGATGGAAATGGTTTCATTTGGAATGTCTTACCACTTTCAGCCATCACTGGCTGGTGACCTGCCTGGTACCCAGGTACCGTTGTTGGCAGTCTGTGGCCGTGTGACTGACTATGGACCCCCTCCCTCGTCGTCTTGTGTAACAGGCTGCTAGGAAGTAAAGTTTAATCATAATATGATATTGAGCTTGAATTGTTTTTGTTGCATTTGTAAATGTCAATGACTGTCTTTTACACCTTACCACTTTCACCAGCTGGGGACTGCATATACCCGGGTCCAGGGGTTGTGGGTCTGTGGTCTGCTGCTGACCAACTCGGCCCTGCTGCTTGGCTGATGCGAGCAGGTGTGCTGTGACTGTCAACTATGAAGAAGTTTAATCATATGATATTGAGCTTGATTTTCTTTTGTTGCATTTCTAATTGTCAATGTCTTGTCTGTACATCTTACCACGTTCAGCAGGCTGTGGACCTCTCTCCCAGGCTGGCGCTGCCAGCAGAGACTGGGACTGTCTGGGTTCGTCCTCTATTAGGTAATGTTGCAAACATGTCAGTAGACCTTTCTATTGGAATTGTAAGCCCTAAAACCTAAAACTCTAGCAAAGTGTAATTTAGTTTGGATAACTATCACAACATGTTACCTGGTACATTCAGGAACGCCAAATCTATTGTGTACTCTGGGTCATCCTCCACAGCCGCTGGTGACCACGTGTCAGTTGGCTCTGAAATTGTATAAAGTCTAAAGTAAGGTTTCATGTCTTAACATTTAGAGCAACGAAGGAATAAGAAAGCTTCTTCTGCTGGCTCCCTTCTATGAAGTAAGGTTCAAACATTTATTGAATTTGTTGTTCTTGTAAACATTTGTTCTGATTAATATGCATGTCTTATTTTTACCCCTTTCAACAGCAAACAGGTCCTGCCTGGAAATCTGAGTGGCATCTGTAAAGTAAGGGTTAACATGTTATTGAATACAGCTTTATGGCTTGATGTCGAATTTGAAATTAGTCGTCTTATTACTAATATACATAATTCTCTTACCACTGTCATCAATGTAGGGTTGGCGCACTTGGTGAAGCTGCACACTTCTTTCTATAAAGTTAGAATCAAACATACATATATTGTGTACACCTGTATGGTTTGGATTGGTGTTGTGTTTGTAAACGGTTATGATTAAAGGAGAATTCCATACTAAAAGGCTTTCTTACCTTTCTTTGTAGTTGTTACGTCACCACCAAAGAGGTCCAGGTGTTATTTTGTGCAAAAGCTCCTTATTGGCTGTTTCACCTACCATAAGCCCTCAATGAATTGCATTGCATTGAATGGGGCTATGGGGTGTTATGCTAGTTCGCTTATTTCAATCGAAAGAAGTAGTGGGATATTATTTACATTATGAAGAGAGGATATATACAAAGAAATTATAATTTTGAGCGATGGAAATAAGTGAATTAGCACAACACCCCATAGCCCCATTCAATTCCCATTCAGTTCAATGCAATTCATTTAGGGCTTATGGTAGGGGAAACAGCCAATAAGGAGCTTTTGCACAAAATAACACCTGGACCTCTTTGGTGGGGACGTAACAACTACAAAGAAAGGTAAGAAAGCCTTTTAGTATGGAATTCTCCTTTAACATGCATATAATTACCTCTTTCAGCAGGAAACGGCGAGCTGGGCACCTGATACGGAGGGAGACTTCTGTCTATTAACAAATGGGAAAGAAAATAGAGGTTCAGAATTCCCAAGATTCAAAAGAAAAACAAATACATGAAATACAACACATTTCCAGAAATGTCATCATAGATAAGGTAAAATCAGCACTATTAAAAGTGTACAGATGCTTTGAACTAGAATCATCCTAGGATTCTCTCATGACTTTACAAAGGTCTTCAGGAAATGCAAGTTCACAATACATTGCAAGTTAACGAAAGGTGTGCGACAAATTTGATAAACATCTTCGGAGACAATCTTTAAATTCTCCAGCTCAGAAAAAGAAAAACCAAGGCTCTGGATGTTAGAGATGAGGGGATGCTAATCTTTTTGATAGAACTGTGTTCAGTCAAATTCACAACCACATGGTGAATGTCTGTGTAGAGCACCACCTCAAAATAATTATCTATATTATATATACAGATATATTAGAGAAGTTATACATAATTTATATTATATAAATATTATCCCCACAATAGTATATAACTATATCAATAATTTAGTTTTAACATTTTACATGAGGGGTTTCTGGAATAGCGATGCTGGCATTACAAGTAGACCAGGGGTGCCCAGTAGATCACAAGGGCTGTGCAGGTAGATCACATGACATGCCCCTAAAAAGTATTACAAAAAGTTCAAAAATATTTCTGGAATCTGCCACTTGAATTAAGGGGACTTGATTGATTGACATCAAAAAGGGCCTGTCAGCTCAAACCCACTATTTTGTTTTCAAGGGTGTATTGTATTATTATTATTTTGTATACAACTTTGTAATGCTACTGTTTGTGTGCAACAGCAACACTCTTGAAAACAGTTTTGGAATGTGGGTTTGAACCTACTTAGCTTTTTGATGTAAATCAATCAAGACACCTTCAAGTAGCAGATGCCAAAACATCTATTTCTCCATATTTAAATTACATATTTTTAGGAGCATGCCATGTCGTCTACCTGAACAGCCTTTGTGATCTGCTGGGAGATTGCGATCTACCTAACCCTTGCAGCCCTGGTGTAGAGTGTTATTTCATTTTATTTTTTGGCAGTGCATTTGATACTTTATCGTATGTACAAGGATGTAGACAATGTGTACAATGTGCTACAATGTACAATGTAGCAGAGGCTCTTCGGCACAAAGACTGAATAGAAAAGCAAAACACTGTAATGTGACAAGCATTTATCTGTTCTTTTCCCAAATAAAAGTAAATTACAAAAAGGAAAAAAGGCTCTAAATGTGTGTTAAGTCTTGCATTTGTCATGAGTAATATGCGCCTCACCACTGTCCGGAAAGAGGTGGCGGCTGTGACCTGCTGGGTGCTGCTGCATTCCATCTGAGAAAAGTTCCAAACATATTTATTGTGTACAATTCTTTAAGGGTTGGTGTTGAATTTGGAAACAGTCATGAGTGATATATGCTTCTTACCACCGTCGGCAAATAAGTGGCTGGGACCTGCTGCATAGTGCTGCTGATGCTGATGCTGAGTTTCATCTGAGAAAGGTTCCAAACATATTTATTGTGTACAATTATTTAAGGGTTGGTGTTGAATTTGGAAACCGTCACGAGTCATGTGTATTATTATTACCTGCATTTCCAGCATAGAATAACACCTGAGAGTCCTGGCTGCCGTGCTGCTGATTGCTGTCTATAAAGGTTGAAAGATATATTGTAAAACTTTGGCCTGTTGTGTGCTGCCTCAAAACGGTCATAACAAATATTTCTCTTACCATTTGGAGGTGGGAAATTGGAGGACGTTTCTCTCTCCGTGACATGGGGCTCCAGAAACGACATTATGTCGTACAGTGGCCATTTGTGGGTGTCGATCCTCCCTTCACTGCCGCTTTTGGGGGTTCTCAGCGCTCTCCTTGTCCTCGTGTACTGATTCCGGAGGCCTGTCCACCTATCAAAGCACTTTTGTGCTGAGTATGCAAGACACGGAAATGAAGCATAGCACAAATCCAAAGGGACACCTGTCCATTTGGTAGATATGTACTATAGGCCTATCAAAACGTTAAAGAATGATTCACTCAATCAACATGGTTTGTATTCTGTCCTATTCAAATTGTTGCCCAAGGCAATACATTGCAGAGGTCTGGGTTTACTCTACTCATCATACAGTGGAGTCTACTGTATGAGTCTACTGTATGATGCCTGATCCCTACAACAAGTATCTCTCCTTCATATCGTGTGTGCAGTGTATAATCACAGTATGATACACGTATCGACAGGAATACAAGCAGAGTGGGCACCTCGATCATAAATAGGCTATTTTGTCCAAAATGTAGAAGTATTTGGAAAATGACATTAAGTACCGGTAATATACGTCCTGATTTGGACATATGTCCAAATCAGGACGTATATTACTTAATGTCATTTTCCAAATTGAGACTATATTATAGTCTCAATGCTGCATCATCTTACATTCTTCAAGGTATTGTTTATTGGGAAAATTAATTTATATAGAGGATTTGTAGCAATTACGCCCGAACTTTACGCAGAGCTCGCGTTTGCGCGCACACGCGAGCCCTGCATGCATACGCGCACAGCACATATTAACTGGATGCGTGGGGCACGTGTACACGCGCGCGCTTTGAAAAGCTGTGTGTGGCTCGACCGACCGTATAGGGAATGCACTTGAATACGGTTTTAATTTCCTTCTGAATATATTTGAGACGACGAACACATTTGAGACCCGGCCTCTTTATTAGCGAGAGGCCGAGAGCCTATATACGTGAGGCATGAAGATGTCCACAAAATACGTGAAGCCTATAGAATAATCAAAAAGTCAGATCAAATGAAGAATAAATCACAAACATTGCATCTGTGCACAGTTACACGCGTTCGGAAATAGCGCACTGAGGAGAGCGCACGGTGCAATGCAAACTAGCCTAATAGGCTAGTGCGCTCCTCCCGGTGCGCATTTCCGAAGCACACATGTAGCAAAATGTTAGCATTACTAGACCTTATAGTCTTATTTAAGCATGTTCAAATCATTTAAACACATTTTGATGTCCTTTTTTACATTTTACATTTGGAACAAATTGCCTATTGTGGCGACTGGTACACACACCCAGGAGACAGAAAGACGTTTGCCTATTCCAAGGCGTTTAATCACAAAGACAGTTCATCAAACAGACGGGATAATCACCACTTTCGAGTACTGTTAATACAAGCAAGCAATAGATAGACAGTTATCTTCAGTTCCTCTTCATAGCCACAGGATGGGGCTCTGGAGCCGTTGTCTCTGGACCAAGTCTCTGGACTTCAACGGGCGTCTGAGAGCGTGATTAAACACAGTCTGTCCTCTGCCCGGTGGCATATAATAAACAGGGGAAGTACGGGCTACTCAGCTTAGGACGAGCGCTATCGCTCCGGTTCCTCCACCGTGTACTGGGGTCCTCGTAGCTAGTACTCAGTCCTTTTCCATCCCCTGTATGGTTAGTTTATATGGATCCGATCTTCACCAGTCCGTCATGTAGCAGTCTCTCATAGACGCGCCTAGCCTGTCTGTCATACCAGCCTGGTAGGGGAGAGGATGAGAGACAGTCAATATCATGCTTTTCAGTGTTCAGGTTTAGTCACATAGAATGTGCGCGTGAACGTGGTGCTCGACTTACCGCCCAACTCGCCTGATAGCGTGTTTCACCCCTGGAGCCTTGATCTGCACTGAGGCAGAGAGAGCTGCCTTTTAAACTGTGGCGCTGGTTTGACAGAAGGCAGGTGCCGCGCATTCTAGTTGATCAAGTAGGTGACGCGGTACGTACCTGCCCTCTAGTACCCGCCCTAGGGTTTGGTGCGCTCCTCTTCTCTCTCTCTGCCTCTGCTGGCCTCCAGGGGTGTGCCTACCTGTTGGGCGGCGTTCTGCCATCGAGACACCACACTATATTTAATAGAGGTGCTGCAGACCCTTCCTTGCATGGTGCCAACCTATGCTGTTACCCATCCCATGCCATCTTATCCTACGTTAGGCTATATCTCGCCTACTTACCATCTTCGTTTATCTCACGGCCAATACCCACAAAGGTTGCCCATCGCATGTCCTTCCTGCAGTGGTAAGGATGGCTTTTGGTGTATATTATGGGGAATTTGGAAACACAACAAATCAAGCGTTCATCAAATGACGCCATGATGTCTGCGTGACTGCGTCCCTGGGGGGTTACCTGCACACAATCGGTACCAGATAGAATCGACAAATCTGGTACTGATTGTTGAACGAACTTAGTACCAGACTGGAGACAGCTGCGCGTAACTTGGAGACTCCAAGTTGCGTCCGGGCGCACGGCTGTCTCCACTTTATCAGTACCACTACCACAATAGGTGCCAAGTCTGGCACTGATTCCGTGTGTATGGGCATAGCCAACACGGCACATCATTATCAGATCTACATTTATCCTTCAACATTTCATGCCCAAAATGATTGTTTGGGAGCAGTAGCATTTTCAGAAATATAAGTCATGGCTACGACTCTTCAATCTCCAGTCCAATGCGCACTGCCCATGCGAACCTTCATATTACATTTTATTTTATTTTAACAACCAAATCATATGGAATGGTTTGAAGTAGGCCTTCATTTATAATATCGCATCCTCTGTGTAAAGCACTGATGTCCTTTTATATCGTTGGTCCGTGCAGTCAGACGGATAACTATTGATTATGGGTCAGGTGGAATAACAAACTGATACGAGGTGGAACGAGAGATCTGAAACTTCACGGAGTCGACTTGACACCTGAATTATTTGATAGCTTGCATGCAATCTCTTTTGATATGCTACTGTACTGTTTCTGCAGTTTAGAAGTAGCTCCGGTCCATTCTGTCAATGCAGGGTGTTGTGTTTCTCTAGGTACTGGACCCTCGTCCGGTTCTGGCAGACCGGTAGTGTGCGTGTGTGTGTGTGTGTGTGTGTGTGTGTGTGTGTGTGTGCAGGCTGGGTGGTGTGTGATAATCTCTCTGAATTATTCCTTTGGTACGACAATAACGGGACAGTCAGACAGTATCGCCAAGGGTTCACAATTTATTATACACATACAGAATTATATTATACATTGGATCCTCATGTGACGTCTCCAGTGGCTAACAAGAAGTCTGTTACAGTTCAGTTCAGGCAGTAAACGATAAATATCTAGTACATTTGTATATTCACGTACAGTCGTACAAGTAGGCTACACAGCATAGGCACTCAGATCATAACACAGGGCAGAATCATATAAGCATTAGGCTATATGGACCAGAGCTAGGTTAGGAGTGAATGATAAAATGCATGCACCTTGGATTATAACGTTTGTTTTCATTTTCTGTCCGGCCACGACGGGCAGGGATTATATTTTCCTGTTGAATTGCTTACTGGAACAGACCAAACTACTTTACTTAACAATAAAATAATTTTCGTTACGAAAGTGCATAGGCTCTTTCCTCTTCCGTGTCTGCACTCTGCAGAAAAAAAACAACAACAGAGTGTGAAAAGACCGCCCAGTGCAGCGTAACAAACGGACCTTCTCTCCTATTGGTTGGCGGGTAAACCCAACCCTTTTTGTCTTGTCTGAAGTCCCGCCCTGTTCTTCAGTTTGTCGCCTACAAAATGTTTTCTGTCTTGTGTCTTGCCCCCCCCCCCCCCCCCCCCCATGAAACACGTTTGTCTCATCAAACCTCCCTAGTTGTTAAAAGGTTGTATTCTGTCTGGTATGCAACTCTGTCCTTGTAAAGCTCCGGAGTCTATGGAGTCAGTTCAGTCTCAAAAGATTCACAGTAAATAACACAGATTTGTAACTCACAAGTTCAGATTTTCAACTCACGTGAGTGAATTTGTGTTTCACATTTGTGTTTTGTATCTGTGTTTCGCATCTGTGTTTTGTATTTGTGATTTGTATTTGTGTTTTGTATCTGTAATTCGCATCTGTGTTTTGTATCCGTGTTTCGCATCTGTGTTTTGTATTTGCGTTTTGTATCTGTAATTTGCATCTGTGTTTTGTATCCGTGTTTCGCATCTGTGTTTGAAACACAAATACAAAACACAGATGTGAAACACGGATACAAAACACAGATGCGAAACACGGATACAAAACACAAATCTGAACTTGTGGATACAAAAGACAAATGTGAACCTGTGAGTTCACTCACGTGAGTTGCAAATCTGAACTTGTGAGTTACAAATCTGTGAGACCTTTGAGACTATTTTTGAGACTCTTCTGACGTTGGGCGTTAACGAACATCATCATTGGCTGAGGGAATCTGTCAATCATTCTGATTGACAGATTCCTCGGCCAATCAGATCGGTCCGCCTTCAACCAATCCTATGGCTCCTTACATTGTGAGGTGGGGGGGCTCCTTTTGCACTGCATCGATGCTTGGAAGAGCTTCAGTTAAAATTAATATTAATATTAAAATGAGGAGCATCTTCAATATTAAATATATCAAATATCAAATATTATAATATTATAATATTCAATATTAAATATATATATATATATATATATATATAGTCTATATAACATTTTAATAGATTATTATTATAATTCACAATAGTGAAACTATTCAAATCATTAAGGGAAGGTTATAGGGTTAATTTAATATATCATCCACTTGTGTTATCAATCTCCTAAAGGTGCTGTAAGAGAATCTTTCGCTTAATAACCCCAGGCTACATATTCTGGGGGAACATTAGCATTAATTAACATAAAATAGCCGATCTACAAGCTCACAATGCAATAATGTATTGCGATGTGAGCTTGTAGATCGGCTATTTTTTGGTAAAGAAATCAGTAAAATAATAGTCTTGTAAAGAAGTGGTTCCCAATATGGGGTCCGGAGACCCCCATGGGTCATTGCAGTTTCAGGGGGTCCCCAGCTAAATGATATTTTGGAACCAAATGGACCCTTGCAGGTCTGTAACACTTGTGTACAAATAGAACCAAATGGACCCGTTTGGTTCCATTTGGTTCCATTTGCACACTCAGAGTAAAATCAACATAGATTTTACAAAATAAATTGAGGGTCCCAGAGATAGAAATGCATAATGCATGTAAAACTGGGGGGTCCTTGAAATTAAATGGGTTGAGAATCACTGCTATAATCTTTTCAAATGGGGGTCCGCGGGCTAATATGTGTCAAGTTTAAGTATAACCTTTCAATTTTGTTAAAGCCTTCTGTTGGTACAGGGAATAAGGTAGTTTAGTTCTGGGGTACCCTGTACATGATATTGCATGTGGTTAATGTAATACAAAAAACAATCACACCCATGTGAAGTGAGGGGCACTCTTATCATCTTACAACATCGAGGAGGGAATTCGGTATAGCTACATGATTAGGTGATGTAATGATGATGTAAAACAAACATTAAAATCTCTGTGTTAATTGCATTTAATGTTTGTGTTAGGACAAGCTGGAAAAAATTCCCTTCATTGTCAATGGCGTTTTTGAGGGGTGCTAGCCCCTCCATATATATATATATATATATATAATTGTTGCTAAAAAGAGGGTCAGACCCAGTGTTGCTTTTTAGCAACAATTTTATTTTACAGGTTTAATGTTTGTTTTTAATTCAAAGTTTGTTTTAAAAATCACACCCGTGTGAAGTGAGGGGCGCTAATAATATAAAGTCTAACTCATGTTGATTATAGGTGCAGATGTAATGGTGATGTAAAACAAACTGTCAAAACAAACATTAAATTCTCTTTAATGGCATGTAATGTTTGTTAGGGACAAGATGACGTAAATTTTGCTTTCATATGTCAATGGGGTTTTTAAAACAAACATTGAACTAAAACCAAACATTAAACCATGAAGGGACATTTTACCAGCTTGTCCCTAACACAAACATTAAATGCAATTAACAATGAAGAGATGAAGAGTTTGTTTTACATCATTACATCACCTAATCATACTGTAGCTATACCGAATTTCCTCCTTGATGTTGTAGGATGATAAGAGTGCCCCTCACTTCACATGGGTGTGATTGTTTTTTGTATTACATTAACCACATGCAATATGTACAGGGTACCCCAGAACTAAACTACCTTATTCTCTGTACCAACAGAAGGCTTTAACAAAACTGAAAGGTTATACTTAAACTTGACACTTAAGATATGCCAGGGTCGGGACCCCATAAGAGAAGATTATAGCAGTGATTCTCAACCCATTTAATTTCAAGGACCCCCCAGTTTGACATAGTCGGAGAGCCCTCTGCATTCAACGCCTGAAGTGTCCTCACTATCAACACCGCAGTTTTCCCCGGCAATGTCGGCTGACAACCCAGAAGGAGCCAGAGAAGTGCGGCCTGCATTAATTCACAGGGTCAAAGTTCTAGAGGACCTTGTAGGATAATTGATGAGATGGGACACTGTCCGTCGGACTGGATGAAGACCCGTGGTTCAAGGTTTTAACATAGTATATTTATTGTAGCACAAGTTGGGGAGGGGACATGGGGAGAACAAGACATGAGCACTCAGGGTTCCACTACAGCATTCTCCTAACACTCCTAAAAAGCACACCCCCAAAATCCTTTGTGTGGAGTATAAATGTTCCATGGGTTGTACCCCCATATTTGGGTTTCGTCCAATAAGCTCGTCCCACATCATCTCAGGTCCAACTTTGTTATCGCACGCGAATCTGGCTTGCTATTCACTTTTAGAGTTACCCAATAGAATCACAGCCCTGTTGTTTCATACTTTGCTCCACACATGAAAAGGGCCTCTCCTTACATGTGACTTACGTGCGCGTGTCTACGCATGGCGTCTGTATGGTGTGCCCGATTGTGTATGCGTTACACACTCGACTAACAGACCCCAGCTGGTATGAATTATTCTGTTATGATCCTCTCACATTACTGACCATCCTATTATGGTCAAGCTGGCTTTCTGTTATGGTATGGTTTCTTCTAGGAATCAGCCTATGCTGTGTGTGTGTGTGTGTGTGTCTTCATCTTAAACCTCATCTTAACGACACACAATAATTGTCCAATACATGTATGTTTGTCTGTGTGTGTTCTACAAATTACACTACATCCCACCCTGTTTTCTGATTGCTACAGCAAACAAAAACAAACAAGAATAAGAACACACCAAAACAGACTACAGACAAAAATGATAAACAAAAGAACAACCTGTAAAGGGAATAAAACAACATACATGAATACGGAAACCCATATCATCAAAAGCCCCCCACCCTAGGTTACACAATTGCACAAGCCTTGCCCTGCCATCTTGGGGCCTCTTGGTCGACAGGCACTTGTCGTATGTGCATGTGTCATAGTTTGACACACTGGAAAAAACATGCTCGCTCCGGGGTGATTGGGACCAGATGTTAAGGGCCAAAGAAGAGAAGATTCCCTTATAGTACGGTATCTACCGTCTGTCAGTTTGCCTACTATCATGTATTATAAACCTTACTAAATGTACAAAATTCCCTATAGTTATCTTTATTTTTACTCTTTGTGCGCAGGCTTTTCAGGCACAATTTTTCAGACCCCCAAATTTTGTATACTGTGCATCTTATATGCATACAGCCAAACAGAAGCTACAGAATACTAGATACTCTACACTCCTCCCTGTTTTTGGAAGGCGACAGCCATGCAAAAACAAAACAACAAGCACAAAAATCAAAAATAAAGCAAGAAAAAAACGAAAACGACACGACCCACCACCCTAGGGTCAAAAACAAACAACACAATACAATTCCAAACAACAATGGAACGAAAAAATCAGACATGCATTATAGCACAACGGAATACCACCGCAACCTAAAAAACATTAAAAAACACCGTCCAGAAAAAAAAAAAAACGTCTTCGCCGGAAGGCCGGCACACTTACCTATGTTTTCTCAGAGAAGAGATAGAGGTAGAATAGATAGGATAGACATGTTCCTATATGGACTACGTGTCATGAGAAAATTGTATGTCGTGCATATATCAGTTAGAGGAACAGGGAGCCCGCGGAGCGGGCTGTGTCAACATTTCTGGGTCTCCCTCTTACAAACCCACCTCATAACTGTACCTACTGCCTGAAAGTCCATCCTAGACCAAATCACAGTCCTATACTGATTAACTACAAAACCTTACAAAATGGTTAAACAAAACAAACAAACAAACACCAAACAATGACCAAACAAGTTGAAATGTAAAACCACAGCAGTCTTATGACCTCCCTACACTACAGACCTGCAAGCGTTGTGAGCTGCATACCGTAGTGCAGCTGTGGAGACATGATCTATATTGTATATGCACCCTTATTCCAAAGTGTCCGGAGTTCTACCCGGAAGTGCCCATTACTGGGTGTATAAGCCTGTCAAATAAACACCTTGCTCTAGTAGCACTATTGACATGCTGAGCGAGTGTATATGACACACCCTGCTGTATTTCTCCATCCACCAGACCAATCTCATCTAGGCACTAACTAGCTATCTGGAGCCTCCTTGTCACTGTAATGACAGCTCTGCCAATCACGGTATTCACATCCTGACATCCAGTCTGGTTCCAGCGGCCCCGCCCCGGGACGCAAAGGAAACAAAGGGATGAGACGATCCACTGCGGCGGCCCCCACCTGCGCAACACAACGAAGGCGCTGCAAATCACGAACTGCCTCTTGTTCCTGTGCCCTGATGACCTCACGGTGGGCACTGACAAGACGCACAATATGTTGTATGTATTCGACGCTTGTGACGTCACCAACATTCCTAATGGCTCGCATATGCTGTTGTACCGGTAACGGTAAACCTTGTTCCGTCCTGTCCCAAATAATCATATTTTCCAGAACACCCAGATCACCTTGTTCTGACGGTACTGACCCCGTGACAGCCAACCAACAATCACGAATTCTTCCTACATATTTAACTGAATCTTCGTCTCCCTTGAGCATGTCTGATGACATACTGTCGTATAAAAACATCAAGTCATATCCACTCATGGGTGTCTGTGTCATCTGATTTCGCTGTCCACCGGCCTGAGCCTCTTGGTCCAACTCTCGCTGCACTGTTTGTGTCCCTTTGTCAGCAGCCATTATTAACACCAGAAGGCACTTTGAACACTGAATAAGTATCTAGTCCCAGAAGTCGTTATTCACAAGAAATGAGACCTTCACTGATGTCAAATCACCAAGTTTTTTCTTTCAGTCTGCTGAGGGGCAATATAGCTTTAACCCTTTAGTTTCCCCCGGGGCCAACTCGTCCCTCTCAGCACAATTAACTACCAGCTGATCTGTGACCACAGGATCGCGCGTCCCAATGGTCCCAGTGCACTATAAAGGTTCTAGGAAGCGCCGTCTCAGCCTACGCCTTGACTCCTCCCACAAAACTCACAGGCACCCCTAAGCCAGTATTTGTTTTCATCCACTCATGATTACTTAAGACATCAGACTCCAAAGTTACACTCATGTATTCAGTTCTTATCGATCATTCCAACTAGGCCTCTCTCTGTTAGCAGCACCTTTTATCCGTGCATTGAATTAGTTCCTCTGTTTCTCTCCACAATCACATATCCTGTAAAATTGGCTTACTATGTGTCACTTATGCTTTTCTTCCATCATCATATTCATCTATTTTAATTATCACACACTTAGAACAAATGGCCTCTTCCAGCAACACCTTTCATGACATGATAACCTCTCACCAATGCAAAATTCCAAAAGGGAGAATTTGTGAAGTTCATTCCGTCAACCATACATTCATCGTTATTTCAAAACATTCATTTCTCCAGAGTACACTCTCATCAGTCCTTCCCACCTAGGTCGTTTCTTAATACCTATGGGTCAATCAAACTTCTAGAATGTGCGCTGTGGTGTACTGCTGTCATATATCTCATTCATCAACCATTCACTGTCAAACCACACAACTACTCATCATACGTTTTCAATCAAAACATACAC
Source organism: Protomyctophum bolini (assembly GCF_963924005.1). Taxonomy (NCBI): domain Eukaryota; kingdom Metazoa; phylum Chordata; class Actinopteri; order Myctophiformes; family Myctophidae; genus Protomyctophum; species Protomyctophum bolini. Next base: position 43,717,702 of record NC_137877.1, on the reverse strand, counting down.
ACGTACCATGTGACTCATATCATTGAACAATATTCCCCATGGCTAAACTACCTTCCCAATCAAATATTCTCACTTAAGCTCCTCCCTGTTTTCAGGCGTTCGTGGCTAGGCGAGGTCGCCGTCCCCATTCCAGCCACCAAAATAAGAAAATGTTCAAGGTCAGCGCTGTGACATAACCTTGCTTTGCCTATTATATTTTCCAATGATATGACTCATGCACAACATTCAAACACTTGATTCACAATTACTACTAGACTAGGTTGTTCAAACTACAAAGGTCATGGCAGGTCTTTTACAAACTGCTGCAGTCCGGGTCATCTGCCGTCTGCGTTTGCAGCATGTGTCTCTGCCTCTCCTCTCTGCCTCAGGTTTATTCATCAGTCAGGGGAGATTTGGGTTCCGTGTCATTCATCACTGGATACTCCGCGTGTCGTGCATGGGCACAAAAGCACAAACATTTATGCCATTAGTAACAGTTCTCTAATTATCACTCATGTGATTTATACCACTCACACAAAATAGATTCAAAACACTACCACAGTATTAGTAATTACTGTCTCTCTTTTTTTACTGAGAGGGGCCTCCCTTGGCCCACTCAAATGACCCAATGACACATAGTGAATAATGACATGAAGCAACGTATTGCTTCCAAAAGAGACCTTTTGCACGGACAGATCGTACCCAAACAAGGGCCTTTAGTTGCGTAATAGTTATATTATACTTTTAAATACTTTAAACATCATACGTCTCTAGTACCATTTTATAGTTCCCTTATCTAACCTAGGTCATGCACCGTTTCATTTATTAACCTCCTATTAATCAGTCTGTTCATCTAGTTTATTTATAAACACATTTACTCATATTACACCATTCAAAAAAGGTTCCCATTATCCCACACCTGGTTAGTGGTCCCATATGTCACTCTGTGACCTTATGTGTGCTCCTCCCTGCACACACAGAGACTTTTTGTCTCACCCTAAACGCTGTTGTCTCATAATTCAATTATTCATGCGTCTTACTACAAGACAACTCTGTAGGGTTAAACATTCCAATATCAACCTATTGCCTACTTATTCTTTATTATCTCAGTGTAATCATTTCAATGAGAGATGCAGTCTCATTATTCTCATACCTTCTTAATTTTGCTTAAACCCCCAAATCAAAACCCACATTTCTTTAAATCTCTGAGTTTTGGAACACCAGAAAAACACCACATATAGAGCTATTGACTTTGTCAAATTAAATGAGCATCCCCGCCATAATATCTATATTTATTCATGTTATGAAAAAGTCAGTCCACCTTTTAAACCATCACTGATCAAAAATGAGGTTTGTAATGCTACTCTTTTCACCAAAGGCTACTTTTAATCCCACGCTCAGTTAGGATAACTGAGTGAAGTAATAGATTCAACTATTTTGACTACCATTTTCACCTGTTCTGATTACTTTTAGCCCACATTTTAAATCGCCTTTAAACATCAAATTTTATCGGCATTCACTGATCAGTGACAGGTTAAAAGTCAGCAAACCATTCAAAACTCGCTTTCAAACGTCTCTAAATAGGTTGTCACGGTATTAAACAGCATAACGCTCGTGCGTCATCATCAGTCATAAATGCATAGAAAAACCACAGCGTACTGTGTGCATGGAGCAGTTCTGTGTGCATGCCCTGCACCTCAGAGTTCCTTCATGGGTGCAAACGTCTGTGTTACAATTGACGTAGTACGGTACCGCGCGACCACCAGCCAACAGGCACAAAATGGCGGATCCTGGCGGATCTTTCGGAACAGAATGGAGGATCGTGATCACGTGATCGTTTGTAAGCCAACCAAGATCGTTAGCGTGAACGTGATGACGTGATGACGTAGTTTGTTGATATCCCGTTATAGTGTGTACTGTGTAGTCGCCAATATTAGCACACAGCCACAAACTTTTAATTTATATCGCCCGCGCTGCCAATATACATTGTTCACGGAATTTAGATAACGCGAATCACACGCAACGTGGCACCAATAAATGACTCATTGTCGTCCGCTCAAAAAGACAGCAGCCAATCGCCACAATTTAGCATCCAGCTATTAATGTATTTGATCTTTCCTCCTTGCAGTCGGCCGTGTCCAACTTAGCCAATTATATTAATTTTACTACCAGACCGCGGCGCGCAATCGATACTATTATGCAAATAATGCAACACCACCAGTGTTGAAATAACAATGACCCTTATAACACAGACAGCCACCAGTTTTGTATCGAGCACTTATTAAACAGGCTCGCAATTAATTAAACAACCACACGATCATTATAGCATATTACACATTTTTAGTGCTTTCTATAATAACCGTAAATGTATTTCTCTTACCTAAGTTTAGGTATTTTTCCAATTTATTTCTTAATCCATTAATTCCAGTCCTTCATTTAGCCTATTTCCGAATTATTAAACTCCTAATAACTAGTCCCAAAATCCAATTAATCCATACCAGTCCCCCCTTAGAACATGAAATAACATGTTCTAAACACAAGAAATCCCAGCGGCCAATCTCATCTCCCGTAGAAACTTTTACTCTGTTTACCCCGCTCCTCAAAAAATCACACACGAGTAGCCAATAGGACGCTGAGCACCCCCCTCCTCCCCCCAGCCTCGTCCCCCTTGCAAGGGCGAACAAAGCAGGGGGGGGGAAATATCTCAAGGCAAAAACAGCCCCAGGAGCGTGTGCGGCTGCATAGCCCCCCACCTTTTTTTCTATCCTCTCTCTCTCCCTTTGAGAGGAGAATTGCCAAATATAAAATAAAATAAAACGCATACAAATCCCTGAACCAGCGACTGCATTGAAGACAGGCACTATAGGCTACACAGGGCAGGCCGAGACTGCACATACTCAGTCAACTCTTTAATTCAGTCAATTCTTTAATTCAGTCAATTCTTCAACTCAGTCAATTCCTTAATCCAGTCGTCCGCAGACAGTCAATTATTCAACTCAGTCAATTCTTCAACTCAGTCAATTCTTTAATCCAGTCGTCCGCAGACAGTCAATTACTCAACTCAGTCAATTCTTCAACTCAGTCAATTCTTTAATCCAGTCGTCCGCAGACAGTCAATTATTCAACTCAGTCAATTCTTCAATCCAGTCGTCCGCAGACAGTCAATTATTCAACTCAGTCAATTCTTCAACTCAGTCAATTCTTTAATTCAGGCAATTCTCCAACTCAGTCAATTCTTTAATTCAGTCAACTCTTTAATTCAGTCAACTCTGTAAGTCAATTCTTTAAGTCAGTCAATTCTCCAACTCAGTCTCCTTACCCTCCCCCGGGTCCACAAAGTCTATCTGAGGTGCTTTCAGCTTTAATTCAGTCAATTTCTTTAATCGCGAGTCCGCAGACAGTCACCACACCCTCTCACGGGACAACAAATCAAGGCGTTTACAGTTATGGCCAATAACCGTTTACCTATGACAGGGGTGTACAGTCCCTGACATTTATCTGATAAAACCTTGCTCCTCCATCAGCGTGGAGGGTTCATACCCTTGTCTCTACGTCATTTCTTTTCATTCCATGTTTCAGGCAGGCCAAATTACAGCTAACTAATAGAGACAACACACATCGTTACAGACAATGAACCATATCACATGGACTACTCTTCTCTAGATCCACATGAAAACCGTCACTTTCGACAAAGCAAAGATCAATCAGCACAGTATGTTTGTGCGAGTGCGCGCACAAACAAAGTAAAATAAATTCTGTCTGCTATCCACTAGCAGAGTACTCAGTCAAATTAATTTCGTCTGACACAAAACAAAAAATATCAAAAAATGAAAAAAAAAATCATAAACCCTCATTAAAAAAAAAAAAAAATACTGAACACAATACTACTCCTTGCAGGCCCAACCAATCCGACGGGCCCTGTCCCATCCAGTAAGTGGATTTGTTGGGTCTGTTGCGATGTCCCCCATAACAACGGAACGACCGGACGGGTGAGTGTGGATTAATGTAAAAAATTCACACTCACCTGTCACAAAAGTCGTCGTTGGGGGAAATTCGCATACCACGTTGGACGCCATTAATGTAGGATAATTGATGAGATGGGACACTGTCCGTCGGACTGGATGAAGACCCGTGGTTCAAGGTTTTAACATAGTATATTTATTGAAGCACAAGGGAGGGGGACATGGGGAGAACAGACATGAGCACTCAGGTTTCCACTACAGCATTCTCCTAGCACTGCTACCAAAATCACACTCCCAAAATCCTTTGTGTGGAGTATAAATGTTCCATGGGTTGTACCCCCATATTTGGGTTTCGTCCAATAAGCTCGTCCCACATCATCTCAGGTCCAACTTTGTTATCGCACGTGAATCTGGCTTGCTATTCACTTTTAGAGTTACCCAATAGAATCACAGCCCTGTTGTTTCATACTTTGCTCCACACATGAAAAGGGCCTCTCCTTACATGTGACTTACGTGCGCGTGTCTACGCATGGCGTCTGTATGGTGTGCCCGATTGTGTATGCGTTACACACTCGACTAACAGACCCCAGCTGGTATGAATTATTCTGTTATGATCCTCTCACATTACTGACCATCCTATTATGGTCAAGCTGGCTTTCTGTTATGGTATGGTTTCTTCTAGGAATCAGCCTATGCTGTGTGTGTGTGTGTGTGTGTCTTCATCTTAAACCTCATCTTAACGACACACAATAATTGTCCAATACATGTATGTTTGTCTGTGTGTGTTCTACAAATTACACTACAACCTTTTGTCAATTTTCATGGACAGCAGCATTATCAATTGCACTTTGCAAATGTCATTCGTAAACGAGAAGGCTATAGATGATGCTGGAGTGTCGAGAGATGTGTACACTGGTTTCTGGGAGCAGTTCCTCGAACAGTGTGATGGTGAAGAGGAGCGAGTTCCGAGACTGAGACCAGATTACTCCGAGGCTGAATGGCAAGCAGTGGGAAGAATCTGGGTCAAAGGACTCTTAGACCATGGTGTACTGCCAGTCAAGCTCTCCAAATCTTTCATTTTAGCTTGCATCAACGGCATCGAGTCAGTAGACTCAACTACGTCTCTTCTAGTGAGCGATCTGCTGTAGAAAAAGCTCTCCAGGGCACTATGGATGAAAGTGATGAAGAAGATTTGCTTGACCTTTTCACCAGGATGGGTTCCCACTGCCTACCTCCCAAACACAACCTGGAAGCCCATAAAGCCATTATTCAAGAGCCAACATATATAGTAGATTGCTTTTCAAAATCAATGGCCGGTTCAAAACTGAAACTGACAGACAAAGAAAGTGTGGTGTCTCTCTATGAGTCGAAGAGGGCCACTGGCAAAAAAGTGGCTCAACTACTTCAACCAACAGAGTCCATGACTCAGAAAGAACAGACAACTTTCCATCACCTGCAACGGTTCGTGAAAAACGCTGACCAAAGCAAAGCAGAGAAGATCCTTCGGTTCTGCACTGGCTCTTCTGTGATATGTGTAAAAAATATTCTAGTCAGCTTCAATGGGGAATCTGGTTTAGGCCAGAAGGATTGTAGCGCATACCTGTGGAGCCACCCTTGAAGTTCCATACACTTACAGCTCTTATCCGGATTTTCGCAGCGATTTTGACAACATTTTGGCAAGCAACTACTTACCCCGCAGGCACATTAGCAGGCGTGAAGGCGTCAGAAGTAGCTCAAGTTTTCTTCTTCGTGGGGTTTTTAGACAGCTGGTGGATGGAAAAGAAGCTCCACCTCCGCGCCCGACGGACGCGACGGACAGCTTTCCGGAACAGCTTGCCCCAGACTCAAATGGAAATGAACAAGCGTGAAAATGAAGCGCGTCACACGGATTCAGCCTGCAGCCCATCCACTGGGCGGGTTTTCACTTGTAGTTTTCTTCTTTCACGGAGTCAAACCCCCCCCCCCCCATGTCGAGGGATACAGGGAGACATCTGGGCAGTGGGCACCTCGAAGTAACATTCTGTCCAAATTGTTAACAAAACATTGTCTGAAGAAATGTAAAGCAGTGGTTCTCATGTTTGCTTCAGATCACCCCTGTAATATTTTCATCCATGGCACCCCTGGCTGAATTACATTGTCATTTACTGTAACCCTGATCCATGATGACATTGAAAATAACTTCATACTTTATAAAATAGCCCGTATCTTCAGCTTCCCCTATAAAATAGCCCGTATCTTCAGCTTCCCCTTCACTCGTTATCATCATCTCAATCACCATTCTCCGTGGTGGTCTAGTGGTTAGGATTCGGGGCTCTCACCGCCGCGGCCCGGGTTCGAATCCCAGTCAGGGCACACTGTTTTATGATGAATTCATGTTCTGTTCTTTAACTATTATAGAAGTGTCTATTTGTACGTCTCTAAATGTTTTGATGAATTGAACAATGTGGACCCTGCTGTAAACAAGTGTAATGCTTAATGGGGTCGTCCACTCACAGTTAACAGTCTTTGTATTGAGTTTGTGCTTGAAATGTACTGACTTGAGAGAAATGTACTGTTAAGGGCAGTACAGTCTTAAGAGTATGGACTGCCCTATATTCTGCAAACTGTTAATAAATATTTCAATCAATCAATCAAAAAACTCCTTCTCCTTCTCACCGCCACTAGTGTGGCCTCGGCCTGGAGGCGAACCCGGGTTCCCCATTCCAAAGGCATGTACGTTAACCAGTCGACTAATGAGTCATGACTCGATAGCTAAGTAGCAACGCAGCACCATATAGCCTACAATAGAATGCGCCTTTCCCTGTGTGTCAACATCTTGTCACTCACGTGTCACTCTCACGCCTACTTTGCCAACCAAGAAATAGAGGACTACAGGCCTTTAAATAGGCTTCCGTGTGCGTCCCCTCTTGGGACCGCCCAACGCCCCGGAAGGCATTAAACTGAGACCTGACGCGACGTCCAACTGACGCCTTCACGCCTGCTTGTGTGCCCGCGGGGTTAGAAATGGACATCCTGTGAGTGCATGGCAGCATTTTTACTTTGTTTTGTTGAGTTTGTATTTAATTTTTTGCAGTGTCATGGTTCAGTGCTAGCAAGATGGAGATGTGTTGAAAATGGGTGAAGTTGTACTTTATTTATTTTAAATGATTTGTACGTTTTATGCCTTTATTTTGAAGAAAAGCACTTTTGTTAATTTTGTTATTTGATGATTCGACTCTTAGTTTACTACTTGGACAATGAATGTTTTGAATTTTTACATGCTGACCAGCGCAGTAGCCATATAGAAAGGATAGTTCATGCCCAAAGTTTTTGGTTTTAAAACCTTGTATTCTGCATCGTGTCAACCATGTGACCTCTTTTGACATTGATTTTATTATTTGTCCTGTAATGGTTCACTGTTAAGGTCCTTATACACACTGGCGAATTGGCGACGCGATTTATTCGTGCAAATAATTCGCATTTTTTTTAAACCAATTGAAGTCAATGCAAGCCTCCACATCAGTGGCGAATGTGCGAATGTGCGAAAAAGCGACAGTTTTCGCTCTTTATTTGTTCGCGCTGGTGTCGAATTTTGCAGATATTCGCAGGCGAACTGCAACACCTCTGACCAATCACAACGCATGTTCTTGTCTTGTTGACATGTGGGTGATTGACGTCACAACAACAACCAGCAAGTCCCGACTGTCCCGCATTCATCATGGTGGAAGCTTTTATTTTATGTGTGCAGGAGCACAGGGCGTTATGGGACAAGTCCCATAACGACTTTAGGGACATTCACCTGAAAGAAAACAGCTGGATAGAGATCGAGAAGGATCTCCAACTCAGTGGTGAGTATAAATATATATAATATATATCCTCAGCTCAAACATATGTAACGTAGCTAGCATATGAAGCTAAGTAGCTAAACTCACCTGCTCGGCTGCCCCTGTAACTTTTTCAACGAGTCAACTAAAAGTTTGTATATGGTTTCATAGGTAGTTGTTTAACGATGTCAATTGTGCTATTTTATTATTGGCATGTAATATATTGTGTCTGGACCCTGGTGTTGAGTTGGCTGTATGTAATACTAGTGAGTGAATGGGATACCGTCATCACAAATACAAATAAATGATTCACTTTACAATTTATACAGGGTTTCCGAAAGGGGCTAAGCAATTTATTGAGTGATATATTGAGGTAATATTTTATTAGCAGTTCACATAGGAAAAGCAAAGGGCTGTCAGGGCAGTACTGTTCTCATACAAGGTCTACTTTTGTGATGTGACAATACAGATGATTCTGATTTAAACCCAAGAAAGTAGGGGAGAGCCGCCACGGATGTAACATTTTGCACGTTTCATTTTTTTACTCGGAGATCCGTTTAGCTACACATGTAATATTTTCAGGCAACGGACCTACACATGTCAGCTACCATAAACCACTTCAAGTTATTTTTTTGATAAAACAGGTCGGGAGTTATTAAACCGAACGTGGACGCTGTTTCAGTGTTACATTTGCTGCGCATATCGGATTAATTGTAACAGCATGGAGTATAAATGTAACAACGCTAAAAAACACCATTAAACATATCGTTTTCAGCTTAAAGCAATTATATTTCATTGAAGCAACTCCTTAGCATTGTTTTCATACCATGGATGTGATAAGAAAATGTATCAAACATATTGGGAAATATTAAATAGTATCGGGTGTACCAGTTTGGGCTTTTTTTTCAGTTCAATGGGGAAATACATTGATTAAACAAACGTTTGATTGATTGAGTTGTACAATGTTATACAACCCTAAACTAATTTTAGAATACACTACACAATACAATACAATTTTAGAACATATAATATTGGCCAATATGTCAAATATGTAAATATTACTTATAATGGCATTGAATGGAAGCGGACCATTTGTAACACATGTTACAATTGACCCTCCCTCCGAAGTTTTCTTTGCCGTTGCTTACAGACCAGAATGAACGTGAATTCCGTCTAAACACGATGCAAACTAATGAAGAACATAAGCATGAAGACATCCATGTGGATTTTTATTTACCAACACCAAAGAAAAAACTTGTAGCACACAAATACTCCAGGTGTAAAATTATACGCATTTTGAAAAAAGTCAGTTTTTCGCCAATAGCTCCCCGCAGGATGAAGGTAAACACTTCAAACTTCCTGGGCACGTAGAGTACGTTGCTGTACACATACTGACGCGATGGCGTCATGGTGGCGTTGACCAATCAAGAGATAACGTCCATGTTACAACCGTGACGCGTTACATCCAAGGCGGCTCTCCCCTACTATAGCTTGTTTACATTGGGGTCCTTATTCATTGAGACCTTGTGGTCCTTTGTACTCAATTAATTGAAAGCTACTATGCCTCTACTTCATAGTTGGTGAGGCCAAGAAGTGGTGGAAGAACCTGCGGGACACCTACATCCGTTACAAGAAAGAGAAGAAAGATGAGGAGAGGAGTGGATCAGCTGCAGGCAAAAAAAAGAAGTGGGCACACTGGGATGCCATGCATGCCTTGTTAGAGGCGCCCACTGCATGCAGGAGGTACTGTAAGACCATGGTTCTCAACCTGTGGGTCGGGACACCCATGGGTCACTCCCCACATAATTTTAATAAATGAAAATTTATACTATTAGTACATCAAAAGTAATCATCAACAAACTGGTCAGTAGCATTGATTGGCCACATTGTCAAATAATAAAAGTTGTGAGGTATTGTGAGCTTGTAGATCTGCTATTTTCACAATAATTACCTGTTGAGTCAAACTAAATTGAATGCCTCAACTCCTATAATTCAAAGTGCTTATCATGGTGGGGTCCCCATAGTCCTCAAATCGGTCAGTCAGTATCAGCTATACATTTGGAATGAATGACTGAGTTTGAACTGACTCCACATCATGGAATATTTCCTACTTGAATGAGCTATGTTAAAAACCAGTTCAAACATGATCCTTGAACCACTGCTGTAGGATATAGCCATGTTGCAACTCGTAATGTCATCAACCTACTGTAATAAAAGGGGATAATATAAAAGTCATAACATATCTTGTCTTTTGTAAATTGTCACTGTCATTCTGTCACTCAATGTTATTTATTTAAAACAAAGCACTCCTAAATGTCTCATTACCACATGGTGGCACAGTTATAATTAGTTCTCCCTAAATAGGACAGAGCAATTTGAGGATGGTGGAGGATGGTGAGGACGGTGAGGATGGTGCTGCAGGGCCATCAGACCATGCAGGGCCATCAGACCATGCTGTGCCCAGCAGTGGTTCTGCTGTAGCCTCCAGGTAGAACTGCAACTATCGATTATCTTTTTAGGAATTCTTTGATCAATTACTTACATTTTATTAGTTGCTTTATGAGCTTATCGATCAAAACAGATTAGTATACCTGTTGCACCCCTCTAGCTCTACTCCCAGACAAGCCAGGCCAAAAAGAAAGGCAAGTGACGACACCAATGTCTTGGAGGAGTACCTTCTGAGGAAGGAAGCCAGGGCAGAGCAGCATGCCAGAGAACAGCAGAGAGACGATGTTTCTCTGTTCGTGCTCAGTTTAGCACCTGCAATGAGGCGATTGCCCCCAGAAAGGCAATCCTGGCTGAAGCACAAGATTACAGGGCTGTTCCATGAGGCCGAATTTGGACCGGCCTATTCTGAGCAGCAGCATCAGCAACAGTACAGGGATTTTGCCTGTCTGTAATGTGTCACCCCATTCGACCGTTCTCTGTATTGTTCTTAATGGACCACTTTTCAACTTATCTTCATATAAGTCCTTACTAATGTCCATGTTAAAATACCACAATCAGAAATCCGTCCACCAGTGACATCATCATTAGGCAGATTTTGTTTTAAACGATATTTAGATTTGTATCATCGTGAGAACGATGGCTTCCATTTTCGCATTGCAACTTTTAAAGAATAGAAAGCCTGCGGTTTCTATTAGCTTGGATTCCCCATCGGTGATGTCACTGGTAGACGGGTTTCTGAACTGCCCACAGCAGTAGTAGTAGTATTTTGAGTTCTTGTTCGCTGCTATACCATTGTTGAAGCACTTTTTTAAGCACTTTTAGTTTTTGTTACATTTAATTGTTTCAATATTTTTTTATATGTAACTGTTTATTACATAAACAAAGTCAAGAAACATGGAATTTTTTATTTATGGTATATAGAATAAAGTCCTTACGGTGCAAGGCTCGAATATACAAGTTGAAATGAAGAAAATGCCAGCACTCATTGTATGTCCTTTTTATATAGTTGTTTCGGTCTGTTTGGCCTTCGTCAGCGTTATAACAGGAAGTGAGGTATTTTTTTAACAAAAAGTTCAAACTGGCATGAGACAGAGGCAGCAGTTTGAATTTAAAGATATAGTGAACTTTTCAAACAGAATAAACAGCATAATGACATTCAAAGAAAATAAACAATTGGGGGGGGTTCCAGAATTAATAATGATGAATATAATAATAATAATGTAAAAATGTGTGTGTGTGTGTGTGTGTGTGTGTGTGGGGGGGGGGGGGGGGGGGTCAAGCACATGTCTTCACAACAATAAAAGCAAAACATATTAATAGTAACAATAGTAATATTAATAATAAGAATAAGAATAATGAAAAGTAAAGCAAAGAAAGAGAAAACAACAAACGGCACTGGTAAAAAAATCATTAAAAAATAATAATAATCAAGAAATCAAAAGGCCTGTCTAAAAAGGTGGGTCTTTAAAAGTTTTTTGAAAAGGTCCACTGAGGATCTGTGTGTTGTGTGTGTGTGTGTGTGTTTATGTACACAACATGAAAATGTTAGAGACCTAACAGTAACATTCTCGTGTCTCCTCACACGACACGAGAACCACGGTAAACATGGGCATATTGCCAAGGCACTTCTCCAGCTGGCGAATTAAAATACTGCCGAAATGTGTCCCTGGTTCTCTTGGACTCCTCCGATGCCCTGTTCCCCCGCAGGTTCCTCAGTGGTCTGAGGATGCTCTCGCCATCCTCAGAGTCGTCCTCATCTGGCTCCTCACTCTGGCCCACAGTCTTTGCAGACTGGAGGAAATTGTGGAGGATGCAGGTTGCCCTCACCACACTGTCGGCTGTTTCTGGGCCGACCTGCAGTCTGCCAGTGTAGACCCTCCAGCGTTGGGTGAGGATCCCAAAGGCGTTCTCCACAATCCGACGGGCACGAGAGAGACGGTAATTGAAGAGCCGTGAGTCTTCAGGAAGACGGCGCCCCGAATAAGGCCGGAGGAGGTACGGCTTCATGGGGAAGGCCTCGTCACCCACTGCCACATATGGCACAGGTCCCAACTCTGCTGCTGATGGTAGGAGAGATGGTGGAGGGATGTCCAGCTGGTCGGCCTGGAGATCTCTGCCCAGCTTTGAGTTGGCAAAAATTCCCCCGTCGCTGTTGCCACCATATCCCCCGATGTCGACACAGATGAACTGATAGTCTGCATCGACCATGGCCATCAACACTTAGCCGACGGAGCAAAGGTCCGACAATGTCGGACCTTTGCTCCGTCGGCTAGAAGGCTGTCGCCAACAGTCAGACATGACATTAGACAGACAGAAGTTCACCCCAATGGTAGACACGACAATAGTCCGACACTGCGCGCGTGCACGTGTGTCGGAAAATTGCCTCGTCGACTCAAAGCGTTGTCGGAAAAGGGCCGCCTCCCACATGGGGGTAGGGTTGCGAGTGGGAGAGAGAAAGAGAGGGGGGGGGGAGAGAGAGAGGGGGGGGGTGGGGGTGTGAGAGAGCCGGCCGTGGGAGGGAGGGACGGGGGTCCTTTTTTAATATTTTTTTTTATTTTCGGTTTACAGTTTATTTAATACTAGTGACACCCATCCATAGAAAAAACTAGTCCTCTCGTAGTCTAGCGGTTTGTGTTCAGGGCAATGAGTTTTTGTTGCATGTCTTAGCAGGTTCAAATCTCGGTTAAAGCAAACACGTATTTGTTTAATATCCTTCCTTAATATTATAAACTCAAACTAAGTATTAATTTCCTATAGACTGGTTGTATACTGGTTATAAGGTAGACTGTTTATAATGTCCTATAATCATATATGCAAGAGCCAAACTTTATTAATATTATAAACTCAAACTAAGTATTTATTTCCTATATGTACGGGCTTAGCGCTTCCAAAAAGACCTGGACCCCCCCACAACGCGCCTCTTTAGAGCATGGCACACACCCACACACACCCACACACACACACACACACACACACACACACACACACACACACACACACACACACACACGCACACACACACACCCCCCACAACAAACGATTAGCGCTCTTTAGAGCACCCCCCACACCCCCCCCCCACACACACACACACACACACACACACACACACGCACACACACACCCCCCACAACAAACGATTAGCGCTCTTTAGAGCACCCCCCACACCCCCCCCCCCCCCCCCCACACACACACACACACACACAGAGGCTACCCCTCCCTCCAGTTCAGTCTCAGATGTCTGTCGTCTCGTGAGGTGTTTGGGCACACCCCACAACAACCGATTAGCGCTCTTTAGAGGCCCCCCCCCCCCCCCCCCCCCCCCCCCCCCACACACACACACACACACACACAACAAACTATTAGCGCTCTTTAGACACCCCCACACACACACCCCCACCCACACCCCCACACACACACACACACACACACACACACACACACACACTGTGATATTGAGAATGAGTTCCATTTTATTTTCTATTGCCCAAAAGTTATTTAACAGATGTAAAAAATATAGATCTGATGAGGTTAAGTGATGCAGAGCGAATGAGATGGATTTTCGAACAAAAGATATTGGCATTAGCAGAATATATAGCTTGGGACATACGGACAAAGAAAACTAATATGTGATGTATTTTATTTTATCTTATGATAATGCTTATTTCTGTTTTGATCAAATACTTTGTGTAACTTCTGTGTGGGAAGTGAACGTGATATTGTTTATTTATGTTGTTGGTGTTTTATAATCCCGTAAGGGATGGGTCTTAACGACAAGACACGAAAATAAAAATGTATTAATTCATTCATTCATTCACACACACATCTTTCGTCACTAATAGAAGCCTAATGTATATCATTATAGAGTCTAATGTATATCATTATAGAGTCCTAATAGAGGCCTATAAAGTATTCCCTTCTTTATCTTTGTCTGACCTGTCTTGAGTCTGCGTGATTTATAGCGACATAGTGTGTGTGTGTGTGTGTGTGTGTGTGTGTGTGTGTGTGTGTGTGCAGCGCTTACATCATAACTGTTACATGAACACAATTCTCTTGCGGCATGACTTATACACCCATGAAAAATGGAAAATATAAATGTCATTAGAGTATACCATTTATGGAACGGTTGAGATTTGGCTGATTGATTATAGCACAAGTTATATCTCAACATTTTTCGTATTATATTGTGTGTCCTGCTGTGGGCGGGTGCTCCAAAAATGCGCCAGGAATTAACACTGTATACAGTAAATCCTCGATTTTTCAATATATTTTTATAATTTTTTGACAGAAATACATTTGCATTTAATTATAGACATTGCAATTCCCCTTTATAATAATAAGACGTTATTAATGTGAATTGAACTTGTCATATAAAATGGACAATCTTTGCAAATTACTCTCTGACCCCCCCCCACCCCCCCCCCACCGATCACCTATCCTATAGAACAGCTTACAGGCGTGACAAATAAAACAAAAGAATGGATACGCCCTGAACCCACTCATCAGCCCCATATATAGCCGCCTGTAGATCTGATTTACTTTAAAAACTTTTTTCAACCATGGCGTATATGCAAGATGGAGCAAGAGGCGGACGCATACTGGTTCTTGACGGCTTCAGGTATCAGAGGAACAAACAGAGGGGACAGAAAATCTTTTGGCGCTGTGCACGAAAGACTTGCAACGTTTTTATCCAGACTGGCTTTTTTGACGTGAATGCAGCCAATGTTGTTATAAATGTGTTGGCACAACCGCCCCAGCACAACCACGATGCAGAAGATGACGTCATTAACGACTTGGTTTTTCGTGGTGAACTTGAGGCCTTGGTTCGCGCAGACCCCACGAAACCTGTACGTCGTGTTTATGATGAAGCGGTCACGGCAGCGAGACGGGTCCGGCCACGAGTAGCCCTGCCAGAGTTCCACATCGTATCAACGCATTTGAGACGAATGAGACGCGGCCTTTTACCCGAAATTCCTGCCGTGGTTGCAGATGTGAACATCGCTGGGCCCTGGGCCTCGACGTGGAACGGCAATCGTTTTTTGTCTTTACTCGACCCTGACTGGGAGTTTGTCATTTTTGCAACTGACGAAAACTACCGACAACTGAGCCGGTAATTAAATTAACTATATTAACCTATATCTTAATTTTGCTATGACACTATTTGATGTTAATTTGACATTAATTTCTATTTTACTTTCCCAGATGCCCAGAGATTTACGTTGATGGCACTTTTAAATCCTGTCCAGCACCATACCTCCAGTTTCTGACCATTCACGGAAGGTAATTATTAGTGTTCAAATGTTATCCAAATTGTTGCTTACAACCATCCGTCTGTGTCCCTGATGTTTGTGTGTTTTATAAAAAGAAAACCTTACAGAGAGATGAATTAGTGTAGGCATACATTATTTAATTGTGACTTTTTTATTCATGTAGGTACAGAGAAGACAGGGTTCTACCATTTGTGCTTTGTCTAACAACCAGCAAAACGGTGGGCGTCTACCGGGCGATTCTCAGCCATGTGAAGGGCAAGGTTTTGGAATTAACTGGCCAACGCTGGCGTCCGAGAAGAGTCGTTTTGGACTTCGAGGTCTCAATGCTCCGGGCTTTGGAAACAGAGCTTCCACGTACAGCGCAAAGTGCCTGCTACTTCCACTTCACACAGTCTCTCTGGAGACGGGTTCAAGCTTTGGGTCTCGTGGCGAGATATCGGGACGTCGACTCCCTGAGGAAATGCATTAGGAAGATAATGGCCATTGGGTATGTTTTTATATCAACTTTTTAGGCTACATAATATTACGCTAAAGATCTGTTTTCATTTACTGCTCTAAACAAATCCTTGTCCTTGTTTTCCATTAAGTTAAATTGTAATTAATGTCTTTCTGTTAATCATTACAGGTACCTACCACCAGACGTCGTGGCAGACGCCTTTGCAGGACTGTCTGATTCTAGGTCGACCGCCCGTCTCACCCGGAGATTTCCTAGCCTACAGAGGTTCATCCTGTATGTGAACCGCAATTACATCCGAGACGGGTGTCAGTTTCCCATTCCGTTATGGAATGTCTACGAACGTGACATCTCCAACCGCACAAACAACAGCGTTGAATGTAATAATTGTTTTCTATTTCATTTTTAAATAACACAATTACAGAAACTCGCTATCACTGAGATGTCACCCGTTCTAATCTACTTTTTTTATCAACTTCAGCATTTCACCACAGGTGGAATCTTACCCTTCAGCGCAGACATCCTAACATCTGGGTATTCCTCACCTATTTGAAGGACGAACAGAGCCAGACAGAGGCCCATGCACGCGCCGCACGCCGCGGGGAGCCGGGGCCCCTGAGACGCTTGAAATGGAGAAAACTTGAGAGACGCATTAAACGCCTCAAACGAGACTACGCAAATGGACGTCTCAACGGAACGGAATACTGGAATGCAGTGCGTCACGTAATCCAGACTTTTACATGAGGTGAGGAAAGAAAAATAAATAAATTAAACGGTCTGAATTCAGTGTCTTCCATATGAGTAATGAGAACTGACTCCAAATTTTAATTGTGTTTATTGTTACTTTACAGGTGACTCATCGGCTCATCCAGCTCATGCAGGGATGCTGCTCCAGGAAGACAACATCCTGCTTTTTTTTTTAATGTGTCATTTATTTTTATTTGATATTTTTTATTACGTTTTTATGACACAAGATGTATTTTTTATTTTTTTGTAATTTTGTTGCACCTTATTTGTTATTGTACATACGAACATACCTTAAATACTTTTTAGTACTTACTTTTTGTCCTTTTTTACCTGTTTTTTTATTGAACCTTATGCACCTTATTTTTTTATTGCACCTTATTTGTTATTGTACATACGAACATACCTTAAATACTTTTTAGTACTTACTTTTTGTCCTTTTTTTCCTGTTTTTTTCATTGAACCTTATGCACCTTTTTTTTTATTGCACCTTATTTTGTTGCTAGTACTTTAAAATTTTGTTTGTTTTTAAATAAAAAATTGTAAGTAGCCTATGTGATTCATTGAAGCAGGCCAGCACTGTCATGTGATGTCTCTCTCTGACGTCTTACTTTTTCAGACAACTATATAGAAACCGTTTAGGGTAGCTAGGGTAATGGTAAATACTTAACTTAAACAGTCTACCTTATGTGGTCTATAGGAAATGAATACTTAGTTTGAGTTTATAATATTAATAAAAAACCCGTTGCTGTCAGATTAATGTAAATAAAAACGTAAAAAAACCCCGTTGCTGTCAGATTAATGTAAATAAAAACGTAAATCAAAGCGTCAATAATCTCCACCCACTATATAAGGAAGGATAACAAATACGTGTTTGCTTTAACCGAGATTTGAACCTGCTATGACATGCAACAAAAACCCATTGCCCTGAACACAAACCGCTAGACTACGAGAGGACTAGTTTTTTCTATGGATGGGTGTCACTAGTATTAAATAAACTGTAAACCGAAAATAAAAAAAAATATTAAAAAAGGACCCCCGTCCCTCCCTCCCACGGCCGGCTCTCTCACACCCCCACCCCCCCTCTCTCTCTCCCCCCCCCCCCTCTCTTTCTCTCTCCCACTCGCAACCCTACCCCCATGTGGGAGGCGGCCCTTTTCCGACAACGCTTTGAGTCGACGAGGCAATTTTCCGACACACGTGCACGCGCGCAGTGTCGGACTATTGTCGTGTCTACCATTGGGGTGAACTTCTGTCTGTCTAATGTCATGTCTGACTGTTGGCGACAGCCTTCTAGCCGACGGAGCAAAGGTCCGACATTGTCGGACCTTTGCCCCGTCGGCTAGAAGGGTGTCGGAAAATAGTCCGCCTCCCGGTGTCTTTAAGGACCTCCCAGATGGCGTCACAGGTTTCGCGCACAATCTGTGCCACAGTAGCTACCCCTAGGTGAAAACTGGTGGCGATCGTGGTGAAGGTGTCACCGGTGGCTAGGAATCTGCAAAGACATGAGGAGTATTAGCTTTTCTTACTTATCTATCCTTATGGTCACACACACAAATTGGCTTGCTTATAATGTATGTATAATGTATTTATTTTCTATACAGGTAATGTTTATATCACAAGATGTAGGCTACAAATCAAAATCGGATGGAAATATATAATTTGGTTGTGGTGTCATAATTAAACGTAATGTCGATATGGCACACCGGCTATCAAGAAAATAAAGACATGGCACTTCATGTCAAAAAGGTTGCAGACCCCTGATTAATAGCCTATAATTAGTATTGTTTTTGTGGGTGTGGTGCACGGTTTCCCC
This sequence comes from Protomyctophum bolini, assembly GCF_963924005.1. Classification (NCBI taxonomy): domain Eukaryota; kingdom Metazoa; phylum Chordata; class Actinopteri; order Myctophiformes; family Myctophidae; genus Protomyctophum; species Protomyctophum bolini. Next base: position 43,699,229 of record NC_137877.1, on the reverse strand, counting down.
CAGCAGGCTGTGCCTTTGAGTAAGGTGAGGAAGTTTGACCGTCACGGTTAAGGTGTATTTAAATTTTATTATTTGTCTATACAATGCTCAAAGTTATTTGTCTTCACAGGTTAGTGAGTGACTACTATAGGCTAGTGAGGAAATCTTTATATCATGCCCTGCCCTTCTTGGCTGGGAGTAAAATAGCCAATAGCCTGTCAATATATAAAAAGGGATTTGAAAAACAGGCTGTAGCCTATACTAGGTATAGCTATAGGTATTGTTGGGCAACATGAACAGTGTTGTAGTCGTGGTACACTATTAAAACATGCAGTGATGCAGATGTTATTATTTAGAATGGTTTATGAATTATTATGCTTAATCGTATCCCTAAAAGTAGGCTAAATATAACATAAAATATAACACCCCTACAAATTATTAATCTCAAAGTTAAAATATAAGTAGTAGGCTACATGGCATAGCTGATAGCTGTCTTTCTTTGGAGCGCACATAGAGGCCAATTGAATAGAACAGATGTATGTAGGCCTGTTTATCATTTTATTAAACACGCAATAGGCCATCCCATTCAATTCCTGAATGCACACATAGGAGGCGGTCGACGCAGCCTGCATATGGACATAATGAATAAACGGGACTTTGTCTCATTCCTCATATAGAATATACTATAGCCTATATATATTATATTAATACGGTTTCTTACCTCAGACATGTGGCTAGCCTCTGTTCGGGATCAATAGGCTCCCTGAAGTTCGTCGTCTCCCTCTGGAGACGTGGAGTTAGCTGACGAAGAAGCTCTTCGAATTGTCCAAGGGACATTCGGAAATAGGTATGGAATTTCTTGAGCTCCTGAATTGTTGTATGGAACTCACCCATATCCTTTCGCAATAGTAAAATAGGGTGTACCCAAAAACTTCTCTTCTTTCTTTTTTTGTTTAACATCATCAAAACTAGCTCTTCATCACTCGAGGTAGACTGACTAGACTCCATTGTTCCCAGTGGCGCGAAACAATTCCTGCCGCGCCAGTGACGAAACAATTAACTCCCGCCACGCAACTCCCGCCACGCCAGTGATGCCACGAAACAATGTATTTTTTAATTCCCGTTTCTATATAAATAGTGGGGAGGTGCTGCGTGTTGACCGCGGGAGACAAAACTTGTAAAGGGCAGGTTGTATTCACGATACAAAACACATTTATGATTTATTAAAGACCAACGTTGCATTCAGGCACTTGCAGAGGAGACACGGGGGTCCCGGGACACTAGTCCCCCGTGGTTCCGCAGAGCGGCTCACGGCCCGGTCGCGAACCGTCCGTTGGGCCGCCGGCCACGGGGAAGAGAAATGAATAAAAAAGCCTCAAATAGGGCACTTGGACCATGCGGCCGCCCATGAGCGATGTGGCTCTGTCACATTAGCCCTGGACCCATATGTGGCTAATGTGTCTCTCGCTGTAAGCCCGTCCAGGGCTAGTCATTTATATTGAACGAACGTAAGCTTAGCTTGATGCAAACGCGACCCCCCCCCCTCTCTCTTTAACGTGCGAGAGAGAGAGAGCGAGAGAGACGCGTCTCTCTCTCTCTCTCTCAGCAGGGAATCATAGCTTCAAATTGACATTGGTTGTTCAAGTCAAATTGACGTGTTGATGTTATTATGGTATTTACCATAGGCAATATGCCAATATTGAAAAAAGTTAAAATGACCAGTGAACAGGCTCATCAAAAAGGTAAGATTTGCACTAGGCTATTTCTGCTGTGCAGACCCGTTTTTGACCCGAAAATAAATACTTTATAACCGGAATATATGCCCACATGCACGGGCGCGGCCGGTACCAATTGTATACCTATGTGGGCCGGTACGAATTAATTGGACCCCTCCATCTGTGAAGTACTGGATACGGGGTTATTAAAGAAAGGATACCAAAGCAAAGCGGGAGGGGGAGGAGAGGAGAGGAGGAGGGAGAGGAGAGGAGCTATAATCGCACAATACGCGTCGCATAGATGTGTACGGTGTATAGGCAAACGCGAATAAATTCGCCGGGCAAATATTTCGCATTTTCAGATCGCTTATTCGCATCCCGTCGCCAATTCGCCAGTGTGTAATGACCTTTAGTGTTAGCAGATGTGTTGAAAATGGGTGAAATTGTACTTTATTTGTTTTAAAATATTTTAGTTAAATGCATGCACCTTACCTTAATTTTGTTATTTGAAGAAATGCAAAGAGGCACTTTCTTTTTTTTTTACTTAGTTTTGTTGAGTTGAGTTCACCCATAGGAGAAATAAGGACAGTTTGAAATATTTAGTTGCTGACCATGTTGAATATATTGACCAAATCAAGTTAACACACTACTCAAAAGATCTATAGTTGGTAATCTTAAGGAAAATGTATGTCCGATAGTTATTTGCTTTGTCAACCATGTGACCTCATCTTTCTTAATGTATTTATTTTTTTGCAGTGGCATGGTTCAGTGCTAGCAAGATGGAGATGTGTTGAAAATGGGTGAAGTTGAACTTTATTTATTTTAAATGATTTGTACGTTTTATGCCTTTATTTTGAAGAAAAGCACTTTTGTTAATTTTATTATTTGATGATTCGACTCTTAGTTTACTACTTGGACAATGAATGTTTTGACTTTTTACATGCTGACCAGCGCAGTAGACATATAGAAAGGATAGTTCATGCCCAAAGTTTTTGGTTTTAAATGGGAATTGTCACCCCATGGAGAATACAATTTAAAAAGGTTGTTGTTTTTTTGGTCTCAGTCCTAAGCCAATAATTTGATGACGGGCAAGTAAGTCATCAATTGATTGGCTTAGGAGTGCGCCAAAGACAAAATAAACGGAAAATCTAGTTTCTCCATGGGCTGACTACTCGAAAAAATAATTTGGGGTGAAATATTTTAAATCTAAATGAGGTCACACACTGGTAGCCATGATGCACAATATAACTTCATACAAATATTCTGCATTGTGGCTACCATGTGTGGCCCTGTCTTATAATCTTCCCAAAGATTTACACTGGACAAGCATCACTTTAGCATTGTGGCAACCATGTAACCTGTTTTGAAATTGGTTTTATTCTTTACCCTGTAGTGTAATGGTTCAATGGTACACACACAACTGTAGCACAATTGTTTTCATGTCATTCCCAATGTGTCATTCCCTGTGTGTGTGTGTGTGTGTGTGTGTGTGTTTGTAGCATTTTTCCTTCACTGCTTCATCACATTTCAACAGGGTATACTGTCACCAAAAGAATTTTCAGATGTACAAGCTCACAGCGAGCTAGTACATCTGCTATTTGTTTTATATTTTGAAAACTCACTGATTTCACATGGATTTGAAACATCGGCCTCAGGCCTTGATGGGTTCTTTTATTGAATCAAATAAAATCAGCATTTTGAGTTAATGTTTTGGTATTTTGCTTTCTTCCTTGCAACGATTAGTGCTCATATTTTAAAAGGAGTTCGGCGTTTGAGTGATTTTATGTCTGAAAGGTTTCTGAGTTACAGTGAAAATGCAAGGGGTGTCTTACACATAAATTAGTGTCAACATTCAGATCAGGTTTTGCATCGTCTTAGACCATGAACAGCGGGAAAAGTGTTATGTGATCATGAATTGTGAAATACATGTCTTCAGATCTTAAGGTTTCACACAGTAACAGCAGTTGTAGAAATGTGGTGCCAGAATAGATAATGTATGAACCAGTGGCGTAACTAGATGCCAGCGGGCCCCGACGCAGGCTGATCAGCGAGTGCCCCCGACGACAACACCGCCATCCCCCCCCCCGCGCGCGCTCGCGCTCGTGTGTGAGCGCCGGCGAAAATAACTAAAACAGACTGCTTTTGGCTTAGAAACAGCAGCGGCTGTGCGGGGCAATGTACAGCAGCCTGTAAAAACAAGTCCAAACTGTGTGTGTGGCCCTGTGGGTTTATAATCAGCGGGGCACTGCACAGTTGTAGTTGTGATTTGTGCACGTACCTGGCTGTCGGGACTCGAGACTGGGAAACCCCACTGCATGCACACTCGCCACAGTCACTAGACACTTCTGACTTGTTCACGTTGTTAGCCTACAGGCTAGCCCAATGCTCTAACAGAGCTGTTGGGGAGGCGGGGCACATCACACGTGTCGTGTGCCTAATGCATGGTATGGTGGCTGTGTGTGCTATAGCAGCAGCCATCACCAGGCTCCGCCAAACTTCGTTTAACTCAACTGTCATTGCATCTCTGTATGTGTTTATAATTTTATTTTACAGACGGCACGGGTGAGCGGCCGTGTGCCCCCCTTGCCTCTGGGCCCCCACGCAGTCGCGTTGTCTGCGTCACGGTAGTTACGCCCCTGGTATGAACAAAATACTATTGGGTCAAGTGATAGTGCTGTCAACCTGCAACTTAACATTAGGGGGCGCTGTAGTCTGTTCTCACCAAACAGGCAGAGTGGTCCACCTCGCTGGCTGCGACAAGAAATAGGCCTGAATCTAACATTAATCATAAATTGATTTGCAACACAAATTATATTATATGCTAAATAGGGGGTTTTCTACTGATTGTGAAGCATTAACCACCACCCTGACTAATAATCAACCTGGGATATGGACTAAAGATTAGTACTTTGGTAACACTTGCTAGTGGTCCATGGCATAATTACGCGGCATGGAGGTGGCCCATGGGAAAATGTTTTCAAATGTAAATACATAAATAGAATTCCTTTGTTAAATTTATTATAATAATTAATAAGTAAAAAAAAAAGTTGAAATTTAAAAAAGTTATGGGCTTGATTTCAATTGTTACACGATACTGTGCAACCAATTATATCACATGGAGGCAATATTTATATACATGGTCAGGAACCACATATGCAATACTTTCACGGACCACCTGTATAAACTCGCTGTGCTTAATAAAAAGTGTGGTGAGGGGCATTCGATCCACAGGCGCAGGAATTTATAGGAATCTTCTGTTATTTCAACGGTATAGTGAATTATTTAATGCGGTCCGCCCATATGGGAGGCAGTTCTGCGTGTGTCACAGAAGGGGGCGTCGCCAGTTCCGCATTCATCACAGAAAGGGGCGTCATGGTTGCCCCGTGGACTGGACTCTGACTGGACTTTGTAGGCTATATTGACGTTGAGAGAGACACCATCAACAGAGCTATTAATATGGAGAGATTCATAGCATTTTATTTTGATCTTGGCCTCAAATATAAAGACATAACTACAGTGCTCTTTTCTAGGCACGGCTATACAATAAGTGAAAGACATCTTAAAAGAATCCTTAGTGAAATGGGATATTCTCGACGCAAAACGTACTCGAGCTTGTCTGACCTAGTAGATTTCATTCGTGGACAACTACAGTATTCAGGACAACTTCATGGTTACAGATGGATGTATGCTAAATGCAGAGAACGTGGCCTTCGTGTGAGAAAAGAGGATGTCCGATTGGTTTTAGCTGAGCTGGATCCCCGTGGAGTGTCTATGAAAAAAGCAAGACGTCTCCGAAGGCGCAACTACTTCGCCAAGGGCCCCAACTATATATGACATTTTGACTCCTATGATAAACTTAAGCCATATGGAATTTGCATTAATGGCTGCATTGATCTGGCTTAACTGCTACACAACCAGTAGTGACCCAAAGTTGATTGGAGGCTATTACATCGAAGCAGTGCAGCGTTTGGGTGGCTGCCCCCGAGTCATGAGGGCGGATCTTGGAAAACGGCCATGTCCGAAACTTTCAACGTCTGCTACGGGTCACTGGCCCAGATGAAACGATGGACAGCTACCTGGAAGGAGCCAGCACTGCCAATCAAATGATTGAGTACTGGTGGGGCTTTCTGCGCAAGGAATGTTCAGAATTCTGGATTGCCTTGTTTTCCGACCTCAGAGATAACGGTTTCTTCGATGGAGAGTTTTTGGACAAAAGCCTGCTTCAGTGTTGCTGTATGGGACTCATCCAAGTGAGTTGATTCGATTGTGTGTGTGTGTGTGTGTGTGTGTGTGTGTCCTTGTCTATAATGCATTTTAAGCATACTAAGTTATAACGCATTGTATTTATCTTCTAAAAGTGTATGATTTTAATTAATAACTCATAAGTAATTGTTATACTTTAGAACAATATAAAAAAAACTCTTCATAATGGCTTGTCACTCAGTGATGTTTTATTTTGGTCATGATCATACTGTATTGTAATTGCCATTTTTGGAATACAAATACTTTTAAAACGTATAAATACATTTTTAGAAATATTTATTGTGTAATTTAATAAAAGCTTTACAAATGTTATTTAATAAATAACAACGCACACTTTTATGCCTATAGGCCTACTCCAGTAACCACTAGTTTAATTGAGGTACAATCAAACTATATTGCTAATTATAATACTCTATTGTTATTGCATAACTAAAGAGTATATTTATGTTATGATACTTGAACTTATATATATTTATGAAATAGTTTGTTGAGATTATTGTTATAAAGCAGTAAGTTTATTTAACATTTCTAATAACTGCAATTACACATTCTCATGATCAGGCTATAGTGCATTTTCAAATGGCTAACACGTGTTATTAATACGGGTAATACAATTAAATTATAGCATATTTTTGCCTAAATTCATTTACTAAATGTTTTCACAGGATGAGCTGGATGACACTGCCCATGTTTGGAACTCGCACAACATAAGGCCATCAAAGAACATAAACGTCCCCAGTGGAAATCCCAACGTGATGTATGCACTGCCTGAACTGTACAGGACCAGAGATTACCTTGCCCCAGTGAAGACGACGACAGTCTGCAGTTGTGTAAGGATCAAAGCATTTTTCGACTGACCATACCATGTGACTCTGATATCTATGAACTATGCAATCTAATTATGGCTGAGTCTCATCTCAACCTTCCCAGAGACCCGTATCAAGCTGTCAATTTATATATGCATTTAAGAGATGTTGTCAGAGGATCCCTGTAAGCACTGCATCATTTGTAGGCCTACAGATCCTGTACAAGAATTGTACTTGTAGGGCCTCATTAAGAATGGTGTATGCTAGCGACCTTTGACCTTTTTGTATTATGTATGTTATTAAGCTCTGATCTTTTTGTATTATCATAAAGAATTGTTTATGCCATTAACCTGTCTGTCTGCTTTGCTCCAAGGCCTGGGTTGCCCATATGCGATGCGATTCTTTATTAATCGCGCATAAAGTGTAATATAGAAAACTTTTGTGTTTTTTTATCTTGATGATTCTCGCTTACAGCTCATGAAAATCATGAATCCATATTTTTAAATATTATATTATTACATAAGACGACACTGAAAAAGTATTTATAATACAGACATTTCACGCATCTGGAAAAGGTATGTTATTTTATGTTAGCGGTACTTGGTCTGGGCTACTTTTCAACAAATCATGTAATCAATGGGTTTTGCCATGAAGTAGATCTGCCTGTGGCACTGTTAAGGTGTTGTGGAAGCCCAAGTTTGCTTTGATAGCAGCAGGCTAGCAGGCTTAAGCTCATCTGGATTGTTGGGTCAGGTGTCCTAGGTCTTCACAAAACAATTTCAATTCTGTATGTGGTTCAGGTCAGGCCAGTCGGCTGGTCTGTCAACGATATTAATGCCATGTTCAGTACACCAGTTACTATTAGTTGTGGCACTGTGGTATAGGTATCAAGTGCTGCTGTTAAAGAAAAAGGCATCTTCATAACCCTTGTCAACATCCGGAATTAAAGCAACAAGTCCTCACATAGGCTTTTCTCGAGATACCCCTAATCAAATTAGAAAAAAAAAAAAATCCCATTAATTAAATGGACTTTTGACCTTTTCAGCAATCATCAACCCCTCCAACAAATTGGTACATGATAGTTAGACATTGCGGTTTGTTTGCATCATGGATTACAATATAACACATATCAAATACCAGTTACAAGGGAAGTGTAAGTGACATTGTTGTACCCTACTGTGTACCTGTAGCGTCCAACATAGTCTGCCACTAAGACCTGCAGATGATTGCACAGATGTGCTACACATTGAAATTCCTGTACTTCCTGTAGCAGCCACCACACGATGCACAACCATGGTGTTTACAGGTCAACCATACCCAAGCAAAATCCCACTGCATCTATCATCTTATGTTCACTCCAGCATTATAGTATAAACAAACAGGGCTTACAGTGGGGTCATAAGCAGTAGGCACTATTCAGATAAAATTGTAAAAACAAAATTCCACTCCATAACATACAGTAGGCCTACACATTTTACACAAGTATCTATATAGTTGTAAAATAATTGTGTATAAAATGTCAAAGTTGAAATTGCTTATTGGGTATGTGTCAGTGCTGGTGAAGTAGTTATGGTTGGTTGTATTTTGCAGACATGTAGACATGTACTGCTATGAGTATTTTAATGAGATGAGAAACCTGATCTCCCAGTGGCAAAAACTGTGGTCTATAGTTTGATGAGCAGCTATGCTCCATATTACTGCTAGACCATAAAGGACTGGTACATTTAAACCATCTACAATGATAAAGGTTTTGTAGTGATTTTACATGTATGTTCATTCCTACCAGTTATTACAATAGACATTTGCATTAATAATTTACCCTACAAATATTTGATCCACAATTGGATCAAACCTTAGTTTGGTATTTTTGTATTGATCCATTTGGCTTCTATCATACTGCTGTATTTGAATTGTCTATGAAATATTCAATACTTAATTCTTGATAACTACAGCAAATTATTTCCCTACAAGGTCCTTTCTATTATGTTGTTCTTCTATTCACGGGGACCATTTGCAATCCGCAATACAAGCAGACCTGTTATTGCTCCTTCTCATGTGACTAAAGGCCACTTACAAGCCAGAGTTTTGTTCATTTTCTGAGTCACCAGACAAATCACTCCACCAACTAAGAACGGCCATGCTTCACCGCCACTGAAGCCAGTTTCCTGAACCCCTCTCTGATGGTCAGGTGGAGAGAGAGAGGGTGGTACTGAGACCAGTGTCCCAAGCCCCTCTGATGGCCAGGTGGAGAGAGAGGGTGGTACTGAGACCAGTGTCCCAAGCCCCTCTGATGGTCAGGTGGTGAGAGAGAGGGTGGTACTGAGACCAGTGTCCCAAGCCCCTCTGATGGCCAGGTGGAGAGAGAGGGTGGTACTGAGACCAGTGTCCCAAGCCCCTCTGATGGCCAGGTGGAGAGAGAGGGTGGTACTGAGACCAGTGTCCCAAGCCCCTCTGATGGCCAGGTGGAGACTGGAGAGAGAGGGTGGTACTGAGACCAGTGTCCCAAGCCCCTCTGATGGTCAGGTGGTGAGAAAGAGGGTGGTACTGAGACCAGTGTCCCAAGCCCCTCTGATGGTCAGGTGGAGAGAGAGGGTGGTACTGAGACCAGTGTCCCAAGCCCCTCTGATGGTCAGGTGGTGAGAGAGAGGGTGGTACTGAGACCAGTGTCCCAAGCCCCTCTGATGGTCAGGTGGTGAGAGAGGGTGGTACTGAGACCAGTGTCCCAAGCCCCTCTGATGGTCAGGTGGAGAGAGGGTGGTACTGAGACCAGTGTCCCAAGCCCCTCTGATGCCAGGGTGGTGCTGCTTACTGCTCCTGTGTGTAGCGAGACAATTTGGAGGCCATAGCTTCCTGTATGTTGGGCCTCTCAAAAGCAGCACACAGGTTTTCAGGGACTTCCACTTGGTCTCTCAGATGCTGGTATGGGCCAGGACTGAGGACCACCTCCTCCAGAACCAGCCTCTGCAGGGTGTCCACATAGTCTATACGGTGCAAAAGACATGGTAATGTCAATGCAGAAACCAAAACCTAAAACTGTGTATCATGATTTGAGGAGCTGTTCTTCCATTCTTTGCCAAAGGAGGCTGACATATTTTATACACGGGTACTATTTTGTAACTTACTGTATGTGGGAGCAGTATTCTCATAGCACAGAGAGTAGTCACCCTTCTTGTACTTTGGCCATTTAACCCTGACCACAGGTTCTCCATCTTCTGCATTGCACAGCACACCACGGTCTGCGTTCTCGTTGTAGTGGAGAGCGGCAACGAGCAATCTAAGCATAGTTATAAAGGAGTGAATTAGGTCAGTGGTATAATCGATAGTATAATCTTTATAAAAGAATACAGGCAGAGAGGATGCTATTTAAGGTGTTATTGCAATAAATATGAGCGGAACTTTACATTAACCATTTGACAGAATACATTCCATTTCATTATCAAAGGAATAAAACAAATAATTTACTAAACTCTGACCTGCACAACATTCCCATGAATGGGAACGGAACATTCTTCGGAGCAAACCTCAAAATCAGACTATGAAAGCCTTCAATTGAGGAGGTCTGATGATGAGGACTGAGCTTGGCAATGTCTTTGAGAAGTCTCTTCTGCAGCAACAGGTCACAGAACATCTCACAATCTTTGGTATCTGCGTAATAAATCAACCACACAAGCACAGACAGGACAAATAATATGAAGGAAAATGTTGATGAAGTTATAAAAACATGCACACGTACTAATCATTCATATTGTAAGATCTGATATAGAATCTGATGCTTACTCGGCATCAACCATGCTCGTTCATCAAGGGGTAGATGGGCACAATCTGGAAAGAGCTCACTGTCATGATGGTGCACATTCTGGACGTGGTTGGTGATAGACTTCCACTTGTCTACTACCTCTTCTCCAGAGTTGGAGGAAGAGGCACACCAATAAACATGGTTCACTGAACTCTTCTTCCACAGCAGAACCTCTCCACAGTTCTTCAGCTTCCCAAGAGCATCTATTTTCTTGGCGAGACCTAATTCAATTAGCATAAGCACACATATTTGTCAGGCAAAAGTAGCCAATCTACAAGTTCACAATGCGTTACAGTGTTGTGATCTTGTAAATTTACAGGTGAAAGTGATTCTTCATAAGTGTGTGAGTTATATAGTATAGAGTTATATAGTATTAAATCAGCTTGTAACTACACTGGATCCATTGGAAGTTGGAACAGTTATTTATTTCCCCATGTCCTGAAAAGTACACAATTAGATATAGCGCATCGCAGTCCCGCCCCTTTCAGAACGACGAGAGACCCAGGAAATTATTCCCCATTTCCCCAGAAACAACTAAATGAAGGCAGGGCACAACACTTTTTGTTTTGTTTTTCTTCTTACTAATGATTTGATATGCCCAAAACATTGTGTTTGTTGTCATGATTTGTCACAACTCTAGTTGGCTTTGTCCGCAGCGTTAAAAAAGCAGATGGAGAAAATGTATGGGGAATCATTTCCAGGGCCATTCGTCGTTCTGAAAGGGGGCGGGACTGTGATGCTCTATACAGTACAAGTATTCTGCCTGACCGTTAACGATATGATAACGATACCATACCCTCAAACCCTTGATATAAAGATCGTGTGCTTTGACTGTAGTCACAGCGTAGTTCAACAAAAGCATTCCTTTTGAGATCTATGTACTTTTTTGTGTAATATGACATACCGGTACATGCATTCAAAACTACTAAGTATTATGTAAATTTGAAGTATTGCTTTTTACATTAGGTACCACATAGAAAAAGGTGGTTAAAAAGGAAAAGTACCTTTAGCCACATGCCAAGTGTCATAGTAGTGAACTATGTGCTCCTGCTGCTCCCTCATGTACTTCTGTACAGAAGGATGGCGATCTGTGACAATAGCGCCAACCTCGATACCAGCTTCCTTCAGGAACTTGAGGCTCTTCATGAAGCCATGTAGTTCCATCCGTCCACTGTTGCCTACCTCATTACTCTGAAAAAACAGACAGACAGACACAGAAAGAAAGAAAGAGATACCATTCGGATTTTGAGAAGTTTTACACTCGTACACAAGTATGTTAATGATAAAAAAAACTCCCATTTTCAATTTACCTGGACAAGCTGGAGATCTATGATCCTGTTGTCATCCAAGTTGAGCATTGAGTAAGACCCAAACTTGGCACAATGTCCTACAGTTAAAATAAAGACAGTGTTTCATAGGTGTCCATTGACATAATCATTATTAATTCGTTAGATGAATGCATTTATGACCTGAAAGATGCAAGATGTTTGCTGAATCACTTCAGTACACACACAGTATATTGTACACTGTATATCATGTGACATTTCTCCAAAATTACAGAATTTGCATCGTAGCCGACTGTGGGATTGTAGACTGTCATATTGGCATATTTTAACTACTATTTCAATTGTTAATCTGCTCATAATCACTTGTACAAACCTGGTGAATCAGCTCTCATGTCACCACCTAAAGTGATAGGCTTTCCGGACTGGTTTGCCCTCGCAATGACCTGCTGCTGCTCCACCCTCCAATGCCAGAGTATGGCTGGCTGTAGGAAAGCCTGCTGGTGGTTGTAGAAGGTACACGCAGCGATGACAGTACCTGGAAAACACCACACAGAAATTATTTATGCAACCATAATATATATATATAAAAACGCGAAGACACACACACACACACACACACACACACACACACACACACACACAAATATAATATTAACCTTGTGAATCTGAACATAAGATGCACCGTTGAAGGCCACTGCAGCTGACGAATATTTCCAGCTGGGGTGTTCCACTGTAGTTTGTGGTGGCAGTGAGAACACACCTGTGTATAATAATTCAAAACTATATATAAACAACAGCTAATACATTAATATGTACACCTGTTGATAGTAATTTTGTCTGTAAGTTTTCAATTACCTGTGTGATGCATACAAGTGTCCCAACAATAAAGGTGCTTATCTGGCACGTGCGGCTGCATGTTGGGCACGTCCTGAACAACTCCATCAGGTTGTCATGGTACACAATGTACTTGGTGGAGTCGTACAGGAAAATGATATATACACACACAGACATTAATACATGGCATTCTTTCCACAAACAAACACCCCCCCCCCCCCCCCCACACACACACACACCTACCTTTGCTGTTCCTCATGATCCTCTGGTGTCACATCAGGCACATGAATCCTGAGGTTCTACTGTGCAGCAGGATGCACTTGAGGACACCTGGCTGCTGACCAGCTCCACTCGTGGCCTCTTGGCAGGTGTCGACATCAGCATCGGTGCCCCAACACCGTCCATGGAGCAGCCAACCGCTACAGAGTGCCCTGCTGGTCTTACTTGAATCCCTAAGAAGACATACAAATAAAGCATGTGCACTTGTAAATTAATATCCTTAAACATATTCACCATTGTTCATCAAATAACTTATAATGTAACATTACCTACATACACTCCGTCTTTTTCAATTATATTTTGGTAGCAAAGATCTTGTTAGATTATGAACATTTACCCTGTCAAGACTCATTATTGACGAGGTTTGATAACATTTACTACTCAGATCTGGAACTTTGTATTTAAAGTCGCTCTGAAGAAGAGCTTTTGAGGTCTAATAAAGGCTTACTGTAATTTGTTGTTGTACTCACTCACATGCATGATGCACCTCGTAAGCACACCCACGCACACACTAATTGTACAATGTATGTATGTAGGTGTAGACCTACTCGCTAACAGACACATACCAACGCACGCGCACGTGCTTATGTTTGCAAACATACGCACGCACGTGCTTATGTTTGCAAACATACGCACGCACGTGCTTATGTTTGCAAACATACGCACGCACGTGCTTATGTTTGCAAACATACGCACGCACGTGCTTATGTTTGCAAACATACTGTACGCACACACGTGCTTGTATGTTTGTATACACACACACACAATCCGTGTAGCTCTTGAATTGGTAACGTCACAAACAGTGCAACTTGACGACTGTATTGTGTCGTAGCCTAGTAGGCTAAGTAGTAAGACGAAATATATTTGTAAGTTTGCCAAGGTACTTACTCTCAAACGCGGAGTTGACTCGGTTGAGGCTCCGACCGTGAACACAGTCGGGATGGCCTGTAACTCCAGGCGCAACCCGGAGGGAGCTACGAAACCCATGCTGACCTGCATGTAGTTGCGGAAACTGTCCTCCGTAAAATGTCGGGCGCACAACCTGGACCTCTCAAAAATGCCACCCTCCTCAAAATGGATAAATTCCAACCAGCGAGCACGTAACCACGGAGTTTTGGGGAAAGAGAAAAGGGTAGTGTTTGATAAGGAACAACCCAAAACACAGTGTAGCTTATTCATGGTTGCAGGGGAATGAATGGAGGTAAATACCAAAGGTGGGGAAGGTACCTAGCTAATTAATTATTCAAAAGACAACCTGCCTAGTAGTTGATACATTGATTAGACACCTGTCAATCACAATGTGTATGTCTACACGTCACTACGCAGCACGTTTTCGTTTTCAGGAAGTAATTTAAAAAATACTTTTGATATAAAAACACAAAAATGAGAATTTTCCAATTTTTTTGGCATCCATTGTTAGGTATGCCCATACGATTACCACGGATATGGTCTAAAAGTGTGAAAAACGTCTTTTTCATTTCACTACACCTTTAACTCTCTCTGTGGCTCTGCCCTGCTGGAGCCTGGAACGTGCACGGTGCACGTACCATGAACGGTCACTAGGGGGAGCCATGGGGAGTCTAACAGTGGGGAGCAGCTATGGAACAGCTATAGAGCTGATTACTCTCCCATAGAGATCTATTGAAATAATATTTTAATAGATCTCTATGGGAGATAAATATTATTTAAGCCTAGAATCAATCCATCAGGATCCTGGTGAGTCATGAACTTAACACTTCTGATTCTGAGAAAACAAACAAACAACAAGATTGCATATTTAATTATATGATTTACTACATTTAATAAATGCTCTTTGTTTAGCGTCTTTCATTTTCATTTATTCACAGAATCAGATGTTTTATGGTCATTATTCACCAGGATCCTGGAAGGCTTGATTCTAGGCTTAAAATAATTGATATATCTATTTGAATGCATTTAAATATACATATTTGTTTAATAAATGTATAAAAAAAATGAATGATTTTCTTTTCAGTGAGTCCAGAAAACCACGCCCACTTATATGTTCTATACTGTGATGTCATCAAAGTCTATCTTCACTGAATCATTTTAATATAAACTATAATATAAACCATTTGATGAATCACATCAACAAATCTCACCTGCACAATATGTTGTTGTTCCAAATGGGTTGTTTTTAAACGTGCAAATAAAAAATATATTAATCCTATATGCATCATAGGAATTGTATGATAGTGAATAGCCTACATTACACCAATATTCCCTTTATTCTAAATCATCTAATCCAGTTTTTTACCATTCCCTCCTTTCTTCTGTACACTGCCTGCAGTACAGAAATATACAGATTGGGCTGTACTGCTGTAGTGTAGCATGCCACTAGGACACAGGACAGACAGTGGAGGCTGTAGTGTAGCATGCCACTTGGACACAGGACAGACAGTGGGGGCTGTAGTGTAGCATGCCACTTGGACACAGGACATACAGTGGGGGCTGTAGTGTAGCATGCCACTAGGACACAGGACAGACAGTGGGGGCTGTAGTGTAGCATGCCACTAGGACACAGGGCAGAGACAGTGGGGGCTGTAGTGTAGCATGCCACTAGGACACAGGACAGAGACAGTGGGGGCTGTAGTGTAGCATGCCACTAGGACACAGGGCAGAGACAGTGGGGGCTGTAGTGTAGCATGCCACTAGGACACAGGACAGACAGTGGGGGCTGTAGTGTAGCATGCCACTAGGACACAGGACAGAGACAGTGGGGGCTGTAGTGTAGCATGCCACTTGGACACAGGACAGACAGTGGGGGCTGTAGTGTAGCATGCCACTTGGACACAGGACGGACAGTGGGGGCTGTAGTGTAGCATGCCACTAGGACACAGGACAGAGACAGTGGGGGCTGTAGTGTAGCATGCCACTAGGACACGGGACAGACAGTGGGGGCTGTAGTGTAGCATGCCACTAGGACACAGGGCAGAGACAGTGGGGGCTGTAGTGTAGCATGCCACTAGGACACAGGACAGAGACAGTGGGGGCTGTAGTGTAGCATGCCACTTGGACACAGGACAGAGGCAGTGGGGGCTATAGTGTAGCATGCCACTAGACTAGGACATAGGACAGACAGTGGGGGCTGTAGTGTAGCATGCTACTAGGACACAGGACAGAGACAGTGGGGGCTGTAGTGTAGCATGCCACTAGGACACAGGGCAGAGACAGTGGGGGCTGTAGTGTAGCATGCCACTAGGACACAGGACAGACAGTGGGGGCTGTAGTAGCATGCTACTAGGACACAGGACAGAGACAGTGGGGGCTGTAGTGTAGCATGCCACTAGGACACAGGACAGACAGTGGGGGCTGTAGTGTAGCATGCCACTAGGACACAGGACAGAGACAGTGGGGGCTGTAGTGTAGCATGCCACTTGGACACAGGTTGGGGTCTGATCAGCCATGGTTGAGTCGCATGGAGGGTGTATGTTGTAAGACCCAGAAACACCCAACGATCCCAGGTTTACAACACTGATGATGTGTCCAAGTTCATTCATCAGTAGATGTTTAATTAACTGTATCTGCTGCTGCTTTGTGTATCCTGACTCAGACTGTATGCCAACTGCAACATGGAGAGACGTCAAGGCAGAGACGGCTCCAACTGCTTTACCTGTTAGAGTAAGCATGTTTATTTGTAATAATCCATAATATTGTCCTCGTCTATCGACCTCCCTATGAACATACAGCTGTTTAATTTGATCCTCCCAGTGAGCTCATTTTTCATTAATTCTCGAAATTACACTGAGTAATCAAACTAATTTTCAGTGTCGTCGAGTAATACAATATCATATAGAAAAAACATCACAATACATCAGAAGATCAGGAAAAGAAAAACAAAAGCTATACATGTGAATTACATAGGTTTACAAATAAAAAGATAAGAACAAATTCAAAATCTAAAAACAGTTAATATTGTGGGGGTCTGTATGCTCACCAAGGTTTTAAAACGACTTAACACTTACTAATTCACACCAGCATTTTCCCATTGAACTCTTGAACACATTTCCAGACTACCAGTACTGAACATAAACTAGGAAGTCAAACGGGTGGGTGATTATGGCCACAATGATTTTAATGCTGCGATCCTGTGTTATTGAGAGCACCAGCAGCAACCAGATGCTAACATAAGTAGCATTATGGCTTGATCGATCTAAAGCGCTATAAAAGCGCAATTGCCATTGATCTACGGCGTTGAGGGTTTTATTAAATAATAAGCTTTAATTGACGTAGATCTCGGCCAATGGCGTTCTAAGTGTTAAAGGTCCCAATGTCAGTTCCAATGTCGCTTGCAGGTCATTCCATGTATTAGGGCCACAGAAGCCAAAAGCATGTTCAGAGCTAACTTTTGGTACCTTTAATTTGGGGAAACTACTTGACCGGGTGCGGGTGTACTTCAGAAAAGATGAGATGGATTTAGGACAATCTCTAAGCATGGATTTATACAAGAACAGGTGACAATGCAGTTTTCATCTCTCTGTCAGGGAGGACCATCCAACCTTGTTATAACATACATTGGTGAGTATTATCATAGCTATCACCTGTAATAAATCTAATCGATGAGAGTCTAGGGATTTAAGAGTGGATGCTGCTGCATATCTATAGATTATGTCTCCATAATCCAAGACAGACAGGAAAATTTATCTTTTTTTACCCCATGGTGTGAATGCAATGGTGTCTTAGCAAGTGACCGAGTTATTTAAACTTAGGTCACACCGTTTAAAGTGGACATATTTTTTATTGTCCTGTGAGAACTGAGGACAAGAAGGTGGTAACAAAGATTACTTGAAGACTTGAAACTCTTGTCACAATGTTTACATTGGAAAGGATTTTCTCCAGTGTGGGCACGAAGGTGCGTTTTCAGGGAAGATGATGCAGTAAAACTCTTGTCACAATCTTTACATTGGCAAGGTTTTTCTGTAGTGTGGACATGAATGTGGGACTTATAAGTACCTAACTGACTGAAACCCTTGTCACAATATTTACATTGGAAAGGTTTTTCTCCAGTGTGGACACGAAAGTGTGTCTTCAAATGACTTGATTTTATGAAACTCTTGTCACAATGTTTACATTGGAAAGGTTTTTCTCCAGTGTGGACACGAAGGTGGTAACAAAGATTACTTGAATCCTTGAAACTCTTGTCACAATGTTTACATTGGAAAGGTTTTTCTCCAGTGTGGACACGAAGGTGTGACTTCAGAGAACTTGAAACACGGAAACCCTTGTCACAATGTTTACATTGGAAAGGTTTTTCTCCAGTGTGGACACGAAGGTGGTAACAAAGATTACTTGAATCCTTGAAACTCTTGTCACAATGTTTACATTGGAAAGGTTTTTCTCCAGTGTGGACACGAAGGTGTGACTTCAGATAACTTGAAACATGGAAACTCTTGTCACAATGTTTACAGTTAACACCCTCCGCGCCATTGCCTTAGATTAATGTCAATTCATTAATAAAACGCTTGCCGCCATTGCCTAAGATCGCCGTCAATCGCGCTTTTATAGTGCATTTGATCGATCGAGCCATAATGCTACTTACGTTAGCCGGTTAGCTAGCTGTGTTGTTAGCACAGCACTGGGTCGTTCATCTTAGTTCGTCGTCGCCATAAGAATCCATTCTATCCGTTTCTTTCAATCGCCTGTATCTCCTATTCCTTGTCCCAGATGGCATTTTTGGTCAAAACAGCGTTTCTTTGACGGCACGAGCCGACGTTGTGGAGGGCAATAGTGTACCCGGCATGATGTGATTATGTAAACAAAGGTTGTCATGGCAACATAAAGCTGGCAGAGATGAGCTCACTTCCGGTTGAGGCAAAATGTGGCTTTTCAAAATAAGAGCTCAAATTAAAAAAATGCTGGCGTGAATTAGGACCTAATTTATCAATAAATGGCGGCAGTCTAAGTGTTAAAAGGTTTTTCTCCAGTGTGGACACGCTGGTGTGTTTTCAGGGAAGATAATGCAGTAAAATTCTTGTCACAATGTTTACATTGGAAAGGTTTTTCTCCAGTGTGGATACGCTGGTGTGTTTTCAGGGAAGATAATGCAGTAAAATTCTTGTCACAATGTTTACATTGGAAAGGTTTTTCTCCAGTGTGGACACGAAGGTGTGACTTCAGATAACTTGAAACATGGAAACTCTTGTCACAATGTTTACAGTTAAAAGGTTTTTCTCCAGTGTGGACACGCTGGTGTGTTTTCAGGGAAGATAATGCAGTAAAATTCTTGTCACAATGTTTACATTGGAAAGGTTTTTCTCCAGTGTGGATACGCTGGTGTGTTTTCAGGTAAGATAATGCAGTAAAATTCTTGTCACAATGTTTACATTGGAAAGGTTTTTCTCCAGTGTGGACACGAAGGTGTGACTTCAGATAACTTGAAACACGGAAACTCTTGTCACAATGTTTACAGTTAAAAGGTTTTTCTCCAGTGTGGACACGCTGGTGCTTCTTCTGGGAACCTGAGTAACTGAAACTCCTGTAACGCCGTTCGTCATCGACTTCACTGGTCTTTTCCCAATCATCACTGTCTTCAGTGACTTCAGTGTCAGATTCAAGTTCAACCTCAACCTCAGAGCAGTGGGAAGATATGTCTTCTTCTTTTTCATCATCATTGTCTTCTTCACCTTTCACTGCTATTAATGTCAACGTTGACCAAACTGATTCCTCTGGTCTTTGAAGTAGATCCTCCTGTTCCTCTTTAAGCTCCTCATGTTCTTCTTTAAGCTCCGCGTGTTCTTCTTTAAGCTCCTCCTGTTCATCTTTAATGTGTGGAGGTTCTGGTTCCTCCTGGAGCAGACTGGGGCTCCTCTCCTGTTCAAGAGAAACCTCCTCTTTACACACAACCATGTGCAGGATGTCTAGGAGCAGAAACATAACATGATGGTCAACAATGGATTCCTAAAATGTAAATCCATTCTTCTACCATGTTCAATGTACAAAATGAGCTATTACCTACCATGATAAGATTGACTAAACTGTTACAGCAAAATACAGTTTCTTCAGGAACAATGTTTTCTAGTTTGCCATTGTTATTGTCCAGTGAAAATAAGACATTGTTGCAGCCCTACAGAACAGAACATACTAAAGAAACGAAGATGACATGGAACTTACTTAGGTGTGGCTGGTCTTCAGCTTCCTGTTTAATAGAAACGTCTTCAGCTTCCTGTTTAATAGAAACGTCTTCAGCCTCCTGTTTAATAGAAACGTCCCTGGCTGAGTCTGGAGAGTTCATCTTCACCTGGGAGTGATGCATCATGGGTAATGTAGTTCTTATGAGTCCGGAGAGCTCCGTTCTGAAATCAAGTGAATAAGGAAGGACTTTAATAACTGGAGACCTAAAGTCCGGTAGCCGGGGGTGTGCAGTGGGAAATTTGTTATATCGTTTTTTTTAATTGGCATAACATATTGCGTATATTCTTACATAAATGAATGAGTCCACTTGCTGACCGGCTGTCAGTATTGATCAATGTATTTTATAAGGTCTTATATGTGACCATACCATTACGGCAAGATGTCAACATTTCTTTATGCTTTAACGCTTAGGATCAGCATTTATTGATAACTTGTGATATAATTCACACCAGCATTTTCCCCTGTTAACCTCTTATTTTAAAGAGCAAAAAACCCAGACCGGAAGTTATGATCTTATATTAGGGTGAGTGACGATCCATCATCATTCCTTGTTTACTGCGGGTGCTGCTAAAACATAATGGAGGCGCATCACAGCGTCTGGGCTGTGGAAAAAACCTTGTTTGGACCAAAAATGCCATCTGGGACAAGGAATAGGAGATACAGGCGAATGAAAGAAACAGAATCAAACTCCGGCCCTGCCCTACCCTAACTGGGTCGGCCCGAGGCTCGGCCAGACCCTAACAATTACCATAATGTTAATGGTATCTTCACATATATCCTCCTATAAAAAACAATTTCTCATTACCGTCAGCCGGTCAGCAAGTCGGCTCATGAATGCATGCACATAAACAATATTTAACAGATAGCCAAGTGCGTATGAATACGTCATACGTCAGCCATGCGTCCGTTGCGAATGGCGTATCTATAAGCTTATATCACTTTTTTATTGAATACTTTAATTCTTCTTTCTATGCGCCCGGACAATATATAAAGTAGCTCCGGTTACGTGATCGGGGAAAAAAGCCCCCCCCTCCTGAAAAGAGGACGGCGGGCCACTTCCTTTACGTGTAGAAGCCAGGGCATCTAAAATGGACGTGCCCATGTTCTAGTGTGTGTGAATAGAAGAGAGTCACATTTCACCCAACACTCGATTCCCCCCTCCCCTCCTGTTTATCCATGGTTTCTCCCGAGGAGGAGGACCTTGCGAGATGAGGGGTCTCTCGTTCTCGGAAAAAACATGATGATTTGAACTGCCTAAGCACCGACTTGCCCGTATGACGCCAGCCGCCATAAAACCCCACGGCGAATAAGAATAATCTGCACCCGATCGGCATTGCATAACGTCTGCAACACACATGGACAGATGCATGTTTCCTTCTTCATACTATGAACTAACAAACGAATCACAGGGACCGTCATGACAACAGTGGCCTACAGGTCTTCCGTTGGGGGATCACGATCACGGATCACCATAGACGTCTTCATCAGCGATCACTAGCTCGGTCGTGTGATTGTAACACTTTTTTATTTTCATTATAATTGCAGTGATAAGACCGCAATGAACGCGTCGGGGACGTCATCGACCCGGTTGTAATGTATAACGCATCCTAAACCACAGTGGAAGCCCTTTTTCCCTTCCTCGCCGGGCTTCATCGCTCCTATGGGGGAGCGATGAAAAGTGCTTCAAAGAAGGTGTCCAGAGAGAGAGGCATGCCCAAACATGTCCCCTATAGCTTGCAAACCACCCACATCGCCGATTCAGTAACGCGTCTCTCTCACCGTAGTTCTGAACCGAACGGTGGAATAGGACTTTTTATAGCCTACGTATCAAGACTGTTACTGCGATCGAGACAATGAAAGCAGATCTGTGAGATAGATTAGGCGAGGCGCGCATCGTCATCATCATCATCATGAAAGCAGTGTTATGAAGGTTTAAAGTCACAGACATTGACAAGCAGATATAAAAATGAACACAAATAAATTAATATCCTATACATACTATACAACGAATGAAAGCCCTGAATGTCTACTTTTAGGAGGAAAACAGTAGACATTGATCCCATGTACAGTTTGTCAGTAATTGGTTATTGAATGCAGCTTGCGCCCACCAGAGAGAACTTTAGAGAAGACATGGACCTGAACAACTAAATATTCACAAAATAAGGCCTATAGCGACATGTACATACTATATACCGTATGAAACAGAAGACTCTCTGCTTTTAATACTGTAATAATAATAAAAATCGCAGGGGTGTGATTACATTTACATTTCAATGGTGTGTGTTAGGGTTACATTTCAATGGTGTGTGCTCCACAACACAATAGGGCAGTAACCAAAGTCGACTTCTCAACAAGTTCATTGTCACAAGTCAGCCCTCGGGGCACAGGTCTCCACCAAGCCAGGTCAGGTTGTGGCCTCCTGGTGGTGCTATAACAGGCCAATGTGAAAAAAGGTGGGATATAACCTTCAGCCTAGCAAGAAAGTGTGAAAGATTTCACATAAATTGCACGATGCGTTCATGATTTGAGGCTTTTTGTTCAAAACGGGCCAATCTTGAAAACTAATAGCCAATTAGGATGGAATTTAAAATATCGGACAGGTCCGTCTTGAACACATGACTATAGAGATACTGTGTAACGATTCGCGAGACTTTTGGACAGAATGAGGAGTAATACAAAAAAATGTGTTTTACAAAAGTCGGCCTCCTGGTGGCGCTATAAAAGGCAGATGTGAAAAATGTAGATCAAAGGTTTGTTCTTGGCCTCTAGGGAGTGTGCAATGTGTATTGTGCATACAACGTTTCACGCAGATCGGTGCAGTTATAGGTAAAGAATGTGAAAAGCTGCCTCATGGTGGCGCTATTATAGGCAGTTCTGGAAAATGTGGGGCAGAGGTTCATCATCAAAAGCCACCTTTTCAAACTGGCCATCCCTACGTAACCCCCCACACTCACACACCCCCTTCTTGTTTGTCCCTCTTTTGATTTTGATTTCTAGTTTTTAACCTTTTAAACCTTTTTAAATTGTTTTCTAATAAATATGTCTGTACCTCTCTCTGTAAAGCGACGTTGGGTACCCAGAAAAGCGCTATATAAATCGTATATATTATTATTATCATTGGCATCCAGGGAGTGTGCATGCAAAGTTTGGCATCCACCGGGTTAACGGTGTCAGAGATTAGCTGGTAACGGACGGATGGACACACACACACACACACACACACACACGGACGGAGTGCAAAACATACTCTCTCCCCATGCCTTTGGCCTGGTGGAGACAAAAATCAGATTGACTAAGATGTACGTGTTAACATTACAGTGGACAGAGTACAACCTGCAGCTTGAAAAGGCCTTCAGCTCATCTCTGATTTTTTTTCCTGTGATAAAATGGCCACCAATGTGAAAAAAACTCAAAGAACAATTCCTATACACGATCTCCTCACTCTCACTGGTCAACAAAAACACCATGAAGACCCTAACAGGAGCCCTCGTAAAAGGTTTATTTAAATCCTTTAGCGCCATCTAGTGTTAGCACTGCAGAGGTTCCGCCCGTCTGCTTCCACTCTACGGAGCTTGTTTCCTTTCCGGGTGAAACAGGAAGGTGGGGGCCTCTGTGAGGACCACAACACCACTCGCATTAGCTCACAGCCTTTAGCTAGCAGTACAAGCAGCTACATTTTCTCAGCGATGCAGTACAAACTCAAAAATCACATTTATAACAGACTGATAGATTGAAGTGAAAATGGAAGCTATCGTTCTCACGACAATACAAATCTTAACATTTTTGTAAAAACAAATCTTGTTTAAAAAATAATCTGCCTAATGATGATGTCACTGGAGGACGGTTTCTGAACTGCCCACAGCCCTCCTATGAGGCACAGACTGAGTAGAAAATAATTGTGCCATTTTATCCATGATTATTAGTGAGGACCTGTTATATGAAGATAGGTTGAAAAGTGGTGAAGTGGTCCTTTAACAGTTTGCAGAATTACAGTACATTTCAAGTACAACTCAATACAAAAACTGTTGACGACACCAGAAAGCATTACTTGTTTACAATCGGGTCCACCCTTTTCAATTCATCAGAACATGTACAGAAATCTCTATATAGTACATCTAGGGCTACATCTTGCGCCACCCTTAACCCTTATCCCTAAACGTATTTGCCATTTTTTACTATTTTGAAAAACATTTTAAAATAGTTCAACTAGCCGATCTACATCTACACGTTGTGAGCTTGTAGCTTGTAGAACTAATTCAAAACGTTTTTTTCTTTTTATAATATAAAAAATGTAATTAATTCAGGGCAAGATATACCGAATATATCTGTACTGCTGCTAGTATTAACTACATGCTTGTTTATAACAAGTTACAATATTATTACTGCTGCTATTATGAACTACTGCTTGTTTATAACAGGTTACAATATTATTACTGCTGATAGTATTAACTACTGCTTGTTTAGGATAATTTATAACTAACAAGCAGATATGAGGGAAATACTCGCCGTGTTGTTCCATGTTAAAAGATGAGTCAATAATATAAAAGATAAATGTAGTAAAAACAAGGTGAATCAGTTGATCTTACCTGCTGTGTTTCAGGGTTGAGCAGCTTAACGACCACACTGTTTTCAAACCGTTTACTATTGGTATTATTATTATTAAAGTGTTTTCTAACGACACTGCTAATAGGCTAACTAACCGCTAGCTGTGTGAGAACGTCAACGCACATAGGTCTACTGTGCAATGGCTGTGCGCATGCGCACTAGTCCTGCTGCTGCCGAGCCATATTAGAAGTGAGACAGAGTTACGACAACCCTGTTCACGTCAAGGAGCTTCAGTCCAATGGCGGCTCTTCTACATAGACTACATTATATTGAATGGGGACATCCGGGAGTTTACGGAATGCATTGGAGTCTATGGGCTCGCGCGAGAACATGAACCACGTGACCAGGCTTTTTCTGCCCCCTCAATGTCGTAACTCTCCCTGTGGCTCTGCCCTGCTGGAGCCTGGAGCGTGTACGGTGCACGTACCATGAACGGTCACTAGGGGGAGCCATAGTAGTGTAACACAGTGGGGAGCAGCTATGGAACAGCTATAGAGCTGAAAACTCTCCCATAGAGATCTATTCAAATAATATTTTAATAGATCTCTATGGGAGATACATATTATTTATATCAATTATTCTGAGCCTAGAATCAATCAGTCATGACCATAACACCTCTGATTCTGAGAAAACAAACAAACAACAAGATTGCATATAATTAATATAGGATTCACTACATTTAATAAATGCTCTTTGTTTAGCGTCTTTCATTTTCATTTATTCACAGAATCAGATGTTTTATGGTCATTATTCACCAGGATCCTGGAAGGCTTGATTCTAGGCTTAAAATAATTGATATAAATATTTGAATGCATTTAAATATAGCCCTACATATTTTTTTTAATAAATGTATAAAAAATGTTGGAAAAACATGGTTGAGTCGCATGGAGGAGGGTGTCTGTTGTAAGACGCAGAAACACCCAACGATCCCAGGTTTACAACACTGATGATGTGTCCAAGTTCATTCATCAGTAGATGTTTAATTAACTGTATCTGCTGCTGCTTTGTGTATCCTGACTCAGACTGTATGCCAACTGCAACATGGAGAGACGTCAAGGCAGAGACGGCTCCAACTGCTTTGCCTGTTAGAGTAAGCATGTTTATTTGTACAATTCAACAAGGAAGGCAGTGTACTTTACACACACAACATCTGGACGGAAACCCCTTTTGGTGTTTTAAGCATTAGGTTATACTTTAGCTATTGAAAAACAGCAGATCTACAAGCTCATAGCGTGGCACCGAGTGCCGCGCTACAAGCTTGTAGATCTGCTATCTTTGAATGTATATTCTTTAACGTTTTTAACTCTAATCTTTGCTCCTGGGGGGTCCCTGGAACAACATATTTTCAGATGGGGGTCTAAATGGGTTAAGAGCAATGTAAAGTGTGATGCATTTGAATACAATCAAAACTATTGGTTTAGAATAGAAAAATATAAGATTAAAATAAAAAGCAAACTGAATACAGACTAGAGCCCTGCGCGGGAGTGATTTATTGATCCCGCTCCCGCCCGCTCCCGTTGAATTTCAGACCAATCCCTCCCGCGCCCGCAATGATTTTATTTTTGATCGCCCGCAGTGACCCCCTGTCCGCCGCTCCCGCCCGCAACAAAAAAATAAGTCGCAGTTAGTCCCGCACCATCCCGCAATTGTATCATTTCGTCCCACTAAACCAGCAATATTTCCATTGGGAGCGGAAAAAAAACAACATTTACCCAAACAGTTGCTGAGAGTGAGCAGGCGTGCATGCACGAGAGAGGAGATATGTGTGGGTGGGTGACGTGACATGGTGTCCCTGGCTGTCCTCAGTGTCACTTATGTATAAATAAAACATATATTTGTCAAAAACCTTCTGAATATTGTGCAGGACATTATGCTCCATGTGAACATACTCAAGATTAAAACATTTCATTCCTCATTTCTTCAGAATTTTCAACCAAACACAGCAAAAATCATATGGTGCGACTGTCCCGGCCTTGTTTCTCAAAGTAGGAACTTAAATAAAACTAAGGAAAAAAATGCTAAAATTATTTTACAAATTCCATAAATATAATATAGATGTCTATTTGTGAGCCTAATCTTTTCAAAGTCCAAGCATAATGTTTTCAGTCATTTCTGATCAAAAAGATTTTGTCCCCCAAACCAAAATCATATTGTGTGACACCATTTTGGGACATTTCAACAGGCAATTGTTTGGACACCCATTGGGATAGAGAGGTACTTCTTCAGTAAGGCTGTTCAGCACTTGCATTACAATAGCATGACAGGTGTCTGTGGTGAATTATGATTTTAACCTTTTCATGAAATACGATCTTGTTGGAACGCTGACCAATGCGACTCTTCCAAGTGTCTGTGGGTGTGACACCTTTTTCATTAAAAAAGCTAAAGGTATTAGATTTTTTGGTCATAATTACATGTAAATCTATGTTGCTTTGTTATAGCTAGCATGTTGTTAGCATGCTAATGTGTAGCTAGTAGCCTCAATGTTATGTTAAGTGCAGAAAACGTAATATGGTGTGACACTTTATCATAATGGTGTGACTGTTTTCCTGTCACGCCATATGAGTTTTTTGTCACACCATATGGTACAAACTGTATTTTCCTACAGATATAACAATAAATAACAAAGTCCCATGCTTCTTTTGTCCATTTAAACATTTGTTTTAAACATTTTCACCTAAAATCTGCAACTATCCACAATAAATTGTGTTTAATTTAGTTTTATTCAGTCATTGCCGTGTTATTCAATGTTAAAGCAATTTTCCTGTTGCTGTTTTTCCTGAGTAATTGTTAAATCAATCTGTAAAGTTCAGTACTCACTAATAACTAGGTTAAAACACAGTTTGCTTTGAAAAATGAAGATATGATCATACGGTGTGACACTAAATCATTTGGTGTGACGTTCCAAATAGTGAAAAAAATCATACCTTTATTAATGATGAAACCATTAATGTTCATGGATTACATAGCAAATAGTCTAAGGAAGAGTCACAAATATTTGTGTAATTTTAGAGAAAGTTTTGTCACAATAAATACAAAATATATTGAAAGACCGATAACATGGGCCTCACATTGAGTGTTGATTACGGAAATAATATACAGATTTAATACATTTTCACAAAACTATAGTGGATTACAGGTTAGTTATGATAAAGGACTTTGATAAAGTGAGCAACTTAAGAAAGGTGTACTCCATTTTCATTTTATAAACAATTATTGTCATGTCACACCATATGACGATTTTAGGCACAAGTACAACAAAATGCTGAATAAACTCTGATTCCAATAAAATATCTAAAAACAAAATATGTTTCCATAAAGATGAGAGTGAGTAGAACAAAAGTAAATCATTTTTATTCCTGTTATTTAAAGGTTTTTAAAAAACACTTTTTTTGGGGTGTCACGTCACTGACCCGTGTGTGAGGAGCTGGTCAGTGGTCACAGATAGAGGGAAAGTCTTATATTAGCCGGCCTATTATTTATGCTATATATATTACTAGAATTTCGTGCGCGCTACGCGCGCACTCATCCCAGAGCGACTTTGCCACGCACTATGGGAAGAAATAAATGGCGGGAGTTGACTCCACATGTAGTAACGAATGGGTTATTGGAAATGTACCATTGTTTTGTCCTGAATATTTCCACAGCCTAAGTACTAAAGGATTGTGACTGTGGGACAGACATACAGTCTGACATACAATAGGCTACACGTGTGCACAGTGAATAAACAATGACCTATATGCCCAGAGTTCTTAAATTAACATAGTTGGATTTTAACAGAAAGACAATGCCATAAATCAGTCAAAGTAAGTGACAGACTCAACAGTAGCACACAGCATGCAAGGCAGCGATGCATGCATGCAAACATGTTTGTCCAGCTGAGATTTAGTGTCTCCATCTCTCTGTGGAAGAGGTTGCACATGACCTGTACGGCCACACTGAGGCGCTCCAACACAAACACAGACACAAAACAACACCACGCTGTTTGTCCAGTTGACCCAAATCAACACCAATACCTAGCCTGTTTGTCCAAAACACAGTATCTGCTGGCCACGTGTCTACTTCGCCACAACCTAATGTTAGTAACAAATGTAGGGGAGAGCCGCCAAGGTTGTAACGCTTCACGGTTGTAACATGGACGTTATATCTTGATTGGTCAACGCCACCATGACGCCATCGCGTCAGTATGTGTACAGCAACGTACTCTACGTGGCCAGGAGTTTGAAGTTTGAAGTGTTTACCTTCAAAATGCGTCTAATTTTACACCTGGAGTATATGTGTGGTACAATTTTTGTCTTTGGTGTTGGTGAATAAAAATCCACATGGATGTGTTCATGCTTATGTTCTTCATTAGTTTGCATCGTGTTTAGACGGAATTCACGTTCATTCTGGTCTGTAAGCAACTGCAAAGAAAACTTGCAAAAGCGGGTCATTTGTAACATGTGTTACAAATGGTCCGCTTCCATTCAATGCCATTATATGTAATATTTACATATTTGACATATTGGCCAATATTATATGTTCTGAAATGGTATTGTATCGTGTAGTGTATTCTGAAATTAGTTTAGGGTTGTATAACGTTGTACAACTCAATCAATCAAACGTTTGTTTAATCAATGTATTGCCCCATTGAAAAAAAAGAAATGGCCAAACTGGTACTGGTACACCCGATACTATTTAATATTTCCCTTATGTTTGATACATTTTCTTATCACATCCATGGTATAAAAACAATGCTAAGGAGTTGCTTCAATGAAATGTAATTGCTTTAAGCTGAGAACGATATGTTTAATGGTGTTTTTTAGCGTTGTTACATTTATCATGCATGCCGTTACAATTGATCCGATATGCGCAGCAAATGTAACACTGAAACAGCGTCCACGTTCGGTTGAATAACTCCCGACCTGTTTTATCAAAAAAATAACTTGAAGTGGTTTATGGTAGCTGACATGTGTAGGTCCGTTGCCTGAAAATATTACATGTGTAGCTAAACGGATCTCTGAGTAAAAGAATGAAACGTGCAAAATGTTACATCCTTGGCGGCTCTCCCCTATTAGTTTACTCACAGCACAGCACCGTCACTCCTGTCAGTTATTTCGTCCTAATAACTTGAAGTGGTTTATGGTAGCTGACATGTGTAGGTCCGTTGCCTGGAAATATTACATGTGTAGCTAAAGGGATCTCTGAGTAAAAAAATGGAACGTGCAAAATATGTTCTAAAATTGTATTGTATTGTGTAGTGTATTCTAAAATTAGTTTAGGGTTGTATAACGTTGTACAACTCAATCAATCAAACGTTTGTTTAATCAATGTATTGCCCCATTGAAAAAAAAGAAATGGCCAAACTGGTACACCCGATCCTATTTAATATTTCCCTTATGTTTGATACATTATCTTATCACATCCATGGTATGAAAACAATGCTAAGGAGTTGCTTCAATGAAATGTAATAGCTTTAAGGTGAAAACGATATGTTTAATGGTGTTTTTTAGCGTTGTTACATTTATCATGCATGCCGTTACAATTATTCCGATATGCGCAGCAAATGTAACACTGAAACAGCGTCCACGTTCGGTTTAATAACTCCCGAGCTGTTGTGTGTATTGCGTGGTGAAAAGGCCGTGTGTTTGTGTTGTAAACAACTCATGTTATGTCTGCGCACACTGTATGTTGCTATGGCTGCTGACGTTAGCATGTGTGCTATCAGGCAAAAGCTGAGATAGATATGCAACTACTACTGGGGAAAATGCCATACAAAACACAACACCTAATTTCGGAATGTTATTGTGACCTATTGAGCACAATCAGACCATCATGATTTGCTTGCTGGACCTATAATTAATTTATTAGCATTAAATGTCCACTCGCCCATCCAAAAGAAAAGCAAGATGGCTGCGACAGATTGTGAGCGCGACGGACTACGGAGGCCAGGAGGAGCAGAGCTGGTGACGTAAGAGGCAGGCAGTGTTGCCAGGTTTGCGAATTGTAAGCGAGTTGCAGTGTATGCAAGTAGCGTGGTTAAATTCCTTGTTTCTCGGCGTGTTGTGGCACCCGTTTATCTGCTGGCTCGATCGTGATTTTCATAAAAGTAATATTTGCAGAGTAAATAAGAAACTTGAACGGCAAAAAAATAGGCTATGTCAGTTCGGGGAGGGTGGCGAATTTATTTTGCATATAGAGATGTGTGGTAAAAGTGTGGTTCGGTCGGAGATAGAGCATGAAGAATGAGTATGGGTACACCTTTTCACTTGTATATAAGATTATTGTGTCACAGTCTCACAGGCAGCGCGCACATGCATGCTGGGTGGAGACGAGAGAGAGAGAGAGAGAGAGAGAGAGAGAGAGAGAGAGAGAGAGAGAGAGGAAGAGAGAGACTGCGTGTTAAAAATATACTCATCGTTGTGTTCTGTTTCACGTTATTGCTGAGTGAATGACGCTGATGCACACACGGAAAAGCAACAAGGAAGCGAAAATGTCCATTGTGGGGAAAAGGAACTCGATCCATGCATGCACACAATGATTGACCGGCTCGGCCTCTTTGGGAGTGTGCCTGATGATGTCTGTTGGAGAGAGAGTGAGACTGACTCCACGGTGCTTGTCCAGTGCATGGAAAGTATACGTTCTCATCAGACATTTATATTTTGCTAAACTGTAGGCTATATAAGCTCTGTATCTGGTTAATTGCGGGATTTTGCGGTTCCCACTTATTTTATCTTGACCGCCCCGCGCCCTCCCGCAGGTATTTAAATACCGCCCGGCCGCGCCGCAACATTTTGAGTTGGGTCCCACGTGAGCCGCGGGAGCCTGGTCCCGTTGCAGGGCTCTATACAGACCCACAAACCTCAGTAAAAAGCAACAGTAAACAGAAACGTCTTGGGCTTTGACTTCAAACAAAGTGTTGTAGATGTGACAGGAGTTGGGTTAGGTAGAGGTTCAGCCAGACTGTTGTAGATGTGACAGGAGTTGGGTTAGGTAGAGGTTCAGACAGACTGTTGAACACTAAACATTGTTTTACTTACTTTATTTTTTAATTCAAGACAAGTATTTTATCTAGGGATGGACAATATTTTATCAAATCAGTATTGGCCGATGTTGGCCTTAAAATGCAATATTGGTATTGGCCGATGATTCAAAATAAAAAATACTACATCGAAGCTGTTTATATTCGGACATGGGCTAACATTTCAAGTAGTATTTGGAATAAAATCCACTGTTTTCCAGAATGTCAGTTTCCCTCTTGACATTCAATAGATCCTGTGATCTTTTGTGGCCAGATGCAATTTCCTGGGGTCTAGTAGGACTATATATAAAACAATAATTAAAGGGCCACTTCACCCCTGACACAACCTGATGTTATTTTAATGTTAATGGTATTTGTAATAGATAAAAGTAGCACAATTTGAAATTTGCACCCTTTGACCAGAAAAATAATGAAGTCTGTGTATTTGACTAGGGGTTGACTGGATTGCTGAATTCCTACAATGCCCATAATGCTTTGCTGCGCTGTTCCTCAGGGGGAGGCTGCATGTAGGTGTGACTTTATCCTCCCATCTTATATATATAGGAGAAGTGGTACCCATACTCAGAAGAAAAACCCAAAGCCCCAACAGCTACGTCGCTATTGCAACACCCACAACACCATCTTACACACTACACCCACACACACTCACACGGCAGTGACGTCACACACTTACCCTTCGTAGGCCTTCGCAGTGGTCCTGGCCTATCTCCTCAAAAAGCGTCGCTCGACAACACTCCGCACCAGCCCACAAAGAATAGTCTTGGCATTGCCACTAATAATGGCTCACTTCAACACTCACGCCGCCAATGCATTTGTTTAATACACACATTCTCGGGACAAACACCCAAACACCCACATCCCCGAGGCTTTCCTACACGGCACACGGAATCACTGCTGCCCCAACAGGGGCAGAAACAAGCCCAACAAGCCCACAAACAAGCCCTTTAAACCACGCTACTTACATACACTACAACTCGCTTACAATTCGCAAACCTGGCAACCTGCCTGCCCTGCCTCATACGTCACCAGCTCCGTCCAGCTCACAATCTGTAGCAGCCATCTTGCTTTTCATTTAGCTGGGAGAGTGGACATTTAATGCAAATACATTATTTATAGGTCCAGCAAGCAAATCATGATGGTCTGTTTGTGCTCAATAGGTCACAATCACATTCCGAATTTAGGTGTTGTGTTTTGTATGACATTTTTCCCAGTAGTAGTTTCATATCTATCTCAGCTTTTGCCTGATAGCACACATGCTAACGTTAGCAGCATTTGATGACAGGTTGCCTTAGCAACGTACAGTGTGCGCAGACCTAACATGAGGTGTTTACAACAGAAACACACGGCCTTTTAACCACGCTACTTACACACAACAGGTCGGGAGTTATTAAACCGAACGTGGACGCTGTTTCAGTGTTACATTTGCTGCGCATATCGGAATAATTGTAACGGCATGCATGATAAATGTAACAACTCTAAAAAACACCATTAAACATATCGTTTTCAGCTTAAAGCAATTATATTTCATTGAAGCAACTCCTTAGCATTGTTTTCATACCATGGATGTGATAAGAAAATGTATCAAACATAAGGGAAATATTAAATAGTATCGGGTGTACCAGTTTGGGCTTTTCTTTTTTTTCAATGGGGCAATACATTGATTAAACAAAAGTTTGATTGATTGAGTTGTACAATGTTATACAACCCTAAACTAATTTTAGAATACACTACACAATACAATACAATTTTAGAACATATAATATAGGCCAGGGGTGCCCACACTTTTTTGACTTAAGAGCTACTTTCAAAATTACCAGCTCAATACGGCCCAAAACATTATTATTCCATTGCTGAAAATAGTAAAAACATTTAACTGAGGGGGCGTTATATACTGTATAAGACAAACGCACTTGGAATTGGAAATAGAGGGGTGAAATGGAATTGGTAGGGTTTGTCAGGCCCTTTTTGGATGTCAATACATCAATCAAGTCACCTTAATTCAAGTGGCAGATTTTATATTTAAATTATATATTTTTAGGAGCATGTCATGTGATCTACCTGCACAGCCTTTGTGATCTACTGGTAGATCGCGATCTACCTTTTGGGCACCCCTGATATAGGCCAATATGTCAAATATGTAAATATTACATATAATGGCATTGAATGGAAGCGGACCATTTGTAACACATGTTACAAATGACCCGCTTTTGCAAGTTTTCTTTGCCGTTGCTTACAGACCAGAATGAACGTGAATTCCGTCTAAACACGATGCAAACTAATGAAGAACATAAGCATGAAGACATCCATGTGGATTTTTATTCACCAACACCAAAGAAAAAAAATGCAGCACACATATACTCCAGGTGTAAAAATATACGCATTTTGAAAAAAGTCAGATTTTCGCCAATAACTCCCCGTAGGACAAAGGTAAACACTTCAAACTTCCTGGCCACGTAGAGTACGTTGCTGTACACATACTGACGCGATGGCGTCATGGTGGCGTTGACCAATCAAGAGATAACGTCCATGTTACAACCGTGAAGCGTTACAACCTTGGCGGCTCTCCCCTACATTTGTTACTAACATTAGGTTGTGGCAAAGTAGAAACGTGGCGAGCAGATAGTGTGTTTTGGACAAACAGGCTAGGTATTGGTGTTGATTTGAGTCAACTGGACAAACAGCGTGGTGTTGTTTTGTGTCTGTGTTTGTGTTGGAGCGCCTCAGTGTGGCCGTACAGGTCATGTGCAACCTCTTCCACAGACAGATGGAGACACTAAATCTCAGCTGGACAAACATGTTTGCATGCATGCATCGCTGCCTTGCATGCTGTGTGCTACTGTTGAGTCTGTCACTTACTTTGACTGATTTATGGCATTGTCTTTCTGTTAAAATCCAACTATGTTAATTTAAGAACTCTGGGCATATAGGTCATTGTTTATTCACTGTGCACACGTGTAGCCTATTGTATGTCAGACTGTATGTCTGTCCCACAGTCACAATCCTTTAGTAATTAGGCTGTGGAAATATTCAGGACAAAACAATGGTACATTTCCAATAACCCATCCGTTACTACATGTGGCGTCAACTCCCGCCATTTATTTCTTCCCATAGTGCGTGGCGAAGTAGCTCTGGGATGAGTGCGCGCGAAGCGTGCACGAAATTCTAGTTTTCTACAAACAACAAATGCACATGTAAGTGACCCAGTGTTGCCATGTCTGTTTATTATAAGCAACATTGGGATTATTTATGTTGCTTGTCAATATTGGTGGTTCACTGGTTGATGTTTCTTTGTTTTGGCTCGTTTCTAAAATGTAGTTGATATTTGGGCTTTCTTCCAAATGTTTTTTACACCAGTGGTTCTCCATGAACATGCCAAGGACCCCCAAATTAATTTGTATTTCTCCATTTGTGCCATGGAGCCCTCTATTAGATATGTGTTGTTAAAATGTTTCAAAGATATTCCACATTTGCACTTTATCCACTCAAGATTTATTTTTAAATAGCCGGCTTATGTGCCTAATATGCACATAATATAAATAACCAAACATATATGTGCATATTGTTTTTGGGCTCGTTTGCACTTTGCATGGACATGGTTGCTTATTTCTCACAAAGTCAAATAACTGGCAACCTCCACGGCTTAGTTCATTGCAAGAATAACAAACCTCACGTTGACTCAGTCATACGTCCACTTTTTGCAATTTTGCTAGCCTTTTTGGAGTGGATGACTAAATAACACATGAAGCCACATGTGTTCTTTCTTGTACAACGTGAAGTCTGCTTTTCCTTGAACCAGTAAACGGCTGACGACAGATTTTGTTTTGGAAGAAAGTATTCACTCTTCAGAAATTAGACAGAGCCGCTGCATTTGCATGCTGTCTCTGTTACGGTTGAAAATTGTCGTGTAGCTTTTCATAGCAAAGCAAACTAAATATATATAGGCTAAATTATCATAGTAGCCTATTACTAAAACGGGTTTTTCCTCAGAATTGTTTCGTCATTCCCACACAATGAAGAAAGTCTGTGATTGACATTGAAGGGAGATATAATGCATTTTATAATAAAACAAAACGTACGTTTCATATTCATGTGCGACTCCCAATAATTTCAGAGAACACTGTAACATTAACCACGTGTCATCATCATTTTAATTAGTGTATGTTTCACTGTAGTTCAACTGTATGGTATTGCAATCCCCAGCAAAATGATTACATGGAGAGAATGTACAACACGTTATGCAATATGCCATGTCTGCCAAATGAAATCGTTCAAATGAACACTAGATGGAATTTGGGGCGCAACCTCGTTTTCATTGTTTACATACAAGAATATGCAGCAAGCAGGTGTACATCATGTTAACGTTTTATTAGATAACTTCATTATAGCTGACATAAATGACATGAAGGCTTGGAAAAGGGAATATTCTTCTTTATAAGGTGAACACAACTCTTCCCTCGATGCAGCAGTTCCTCTCACGTTTTGAAGGCTGAAAACGACATCCGTATTGTCTGTCCTCCTGACTCCTGTAAATCAAATGAGAACAATATATGGCCATCATCTATCGGACGTGAAGCCTGATTTATACTTTGTTGCATGCATGCACCGAAAATATGCACCGAAAATAACAGACCTACAAGCTCACAAAGTGTCGAATCCGCGATGCGCTGTGAGCTTGTAGAACTTCTATTTTCGGGACCCAACGTAAACGATATGATATAACGTCTATGAACTGGAATCTTGATATGAAACAAATAGTACATGACTGACACTCTGAAATACACATACATAGCCTAGCTACTACCCTAACTTTATACATCTCTCACATTAAAGCAATCGATTGCTAGATTATGCAAGTTTACATAATGTTTACACTTTGCAGAAATACTATGCTCACTCGTATGACAGTCATGTTTCAGGGCTACAGAAATACTTACTTGATCAAGTAAAAAATATCCAGGGCCAGGCTGCCCTGCATGCTCGTTTCATCTGCGTCAGGGTTGCTCTTCTGTGTATTCCGGTTCAAATAAATATTGTCCATGGAGTCCGTGGATCAGTATGATTATCACACTCTGCACTGCAAACGCCATGATATTAGTACACAAACAATGCAGCGGTGGGGGTGGCCTGGGGTTGTAGGTGGAACGGAGTAGAGACTAGGGACACCCCTCGGGGCTGTCTTCAGGTGTAGGTGTAGCCGTGTGTAGGTGACGCGCAAACTCTAAGGCCGCAGTCACACCAATCAGACAAGCGTCTCATGGTTGTCTGATGAAAAGCATCTGACAAGACAGCTCCCAATGCATTTCTAATGGGAGTCACGTGGTCTCATCAGACAAACGTGTTTCATGGGGGGGGGGGGGGGGGGGCAAGACACAAGACACAAAACATTTTGTAGGCTACAAGCTGAAGAACAAGGCGGCACCTCAGACAAGACAAAAAGGGTTGGTTTACCCGCCAACCAATAGGAGAGAAGGTCCGTTTGTTACGCTGCACTGGGCGGTCTTTTCACACTCTGAGTCTGTTGTTTTTTTTCTGCATAGTGCAGACACGGAAGAGGAAAGAGCCTAGCCTATGCACTTTCGTAACGAAAATTATTTTGGTCTGTTCCAGTAAGCAATTCAACAGGAAAATATAATCCCTGCCCGTCGTGGCCGAACAGAAAATTAAAACAAACGTTATAATTCAAGGTGCATGCATTTTATCATTCACTCCTAACCTAGCTCTGGTCTATATAGCCTAATGCTTATATAATTCAGGTGTCGCGTCGACTCCGTTCAGATCTCTCGTTCCACCTCGTATCAGTTTGTTATTCCACCCGACCCATAATCAATAGTTATCCGTCTGACTGCACGGACCAACGATATAAAAGGACATCAGTGCTTTACACAGAGGATGCGACATTATAAATGAAGGCCTACTTCAAACCATTCCATATGATTTGGTTGTTAAAATAAAATAAAACTGTTAATATGAATGAACATGTTTTCCGTTCGCATGGGCAGTGCGCATTGGACTGGATATTATGAAACAGTCGTAGCCATGACTTATATTTCTGAAAATGCTACTGCTCCCAAACAATCATTTTGGGCATGAAATGTTGAAGGATAAATGTAGATGTGATAATGATGTGCCGTGTTGGCTATGCCCAATGGGCCTACTGTACATTAGGCCTACTTCAGATTATGGTTCAAATATGATTCCCCCCCCTTTTTTTTCTCTCTTTTTTTAATAACATTAACATCGAGGTGTCCACTGGCAATGCCAATCTGTCGTCTCCTCTCCTGAAGTAACGCTGAACGGTCGGACTGCAGATAGGAGAGAGCCGTGCGCCCAGGCGCAACTATAGGCTCCAACTTGGAGACGCATGTCATCTCTTATCCTATATTTCGCCTATAGCCTTCATCGACGTCTGCGTCATGGCTAACAGCCTGAAATGCAGCAAGTCGTGTGTTGTGGTAAAATGGATGCGCTTTATTAAAAATAATGGAGTCGTTGCTAACAGAAAATATTAATTTTCCACAATGATGCCATGCTTAGTCTGCGTACCTGGAGGCTATATACACACGGAATCAGTGCCAGACTTGGCACCTACTGTGGTAGTGGTACTGATAAAGTGGAGACGCAACACGTTGACACAACCAACAAGCTACTAGCTACTGTGTGTCCCGCAGCTAACAGCGTAAGGACAACAACAGGGGCAACACGTGGATCTGTTTCCGCATGTCCTCGCACCGCCCACGCACCGCCCAGATTCCGCAAAGCATTGTGGTCAATTGATGCGACAAACGACAAGACAGATGAAACCATAAAACATTGATTACACGCTTGTCTGATAGGTGTGACAGGCGCCTAAGGCCGCAGTCACATCTATCAGACAAGCGTCTTATGGTTGTCTGATGAAAAGCATCAGACAAGACAGCTCCTAATGCATTTCTAATGGGAGTCACGTGGTCTCATCAGACAAACGTGTTTCATGGGGGGGGGGGGGGCAAGACACAAGACACAAAACATTTTGTAGGCGACAAGCTGAAGAACAAGGCGGGACTTCAGACAAGACAAAAAGGGTTGGGTTTACCCGCCAACCAATATGAGAGAAGGTCCGTTTGTTACGCTGCACTGGGCGGTCTTTTCACACTCTGAGTCTGTTGTTTTTTTTCTGCATAGTGCAGACACGGAAGAGGAAAGAGCCTATGCACTTTCGTAACGAAAATTATTTTATTGTTGAGTAAAGTAGTTTGGTCTGTTCCAGTAAGCAATTCAACAGGAAAATATAATCCCGGCCCGTCGTGGCCGAACAGAAAATTAAAACAAACGTTATAATTCAAGGTGCATGCATTTTATCATTCACTCCTAACCTAGCTCTGGTCTATATAGCCTAATGCTTATATAATTCAGGTGTCGCGTCGACTCCGTTCAGATCTCTCGTTCCACCTCGTATCAGTTTGTTATTCCACCCGACCCATAATCAATAGTTATCCGTCTGACTGCACGGACCAACGATATAAAAGGACATCAGTGCTTTACACAGAGGATGCGACATTATAAATGAAGGCCTACTTCAAACCATTCCATATGATTTGGTTGTTAAAATAAAATAAAACTGTTAATATGAATGAACATGTTTTCAGTTTGCATGGGCAGTGCGCATTGGACTGGATATTATGAAAGAGTCGTAGCTCGTAGCCATGACTTATATTTCTGAAAATGCTACTGCTCCCAAACAATCATTTTGGGCATGAAATGTTGAAGGATAAATGTAGATGTGATAATGATGTGCCGTGTTGGCTATGCCCAATGGGCCTACTGTACATTAGGCCTACTTCAGATTATGGTTCAAATATGATTCCCCCCCTTTTTTTTCTCTCTTTTTTTAATAACATTAACATCGAGGTGTCCACTGGCAATGCCAAAGCAGTGGCATGCACTCTTCAATCTGTCGTCTCCTCTCCTGAAGTAACGCTGAACGGTCGGACTGCAGATAGGAGAGAGCCGTGCGCCCAGGCGCAACTATAGGCTCCAACTTGGAGACGCATGTCATCTCTTATCCTATATTTCGCCTATAGCCTGCATCGACGTCTGCGTCATGGCTAACAGCCTGAAATGCAGCAAGTCGTGTGTTGTGGTAAAATGGATGCGCTTTATTAAAAATAATGGAGTCGTTGCTAACAGAAAATATTAATTTTCCACAATGATGCCATGCTTAGTCTGCGTACCTGGAGGCTATATACATACACACGGAATCAGTGCCAGACTTGGCACCTACTGTGGTAGTGGTACTGATAAAGTGGAGACGCAACACGTTGACACAACCAACAAGCATAGCTACTGTGTCCCGCAGCTAACAGCGTAAGGACAACAACAGGGGCAACACGTGGATCTGTTTCCGCATGTCCTCGCACCGCCCACGCACCGCCCAGATTCCGCAAAGCATTGTGGTCAATTGATGCGACAAACGACAAGACAGATGAAACCATAAAACATTGATAAGACGCTTGTCTGATAGATGTGACTGGCGCCTAAGGTGACGCGAGGTTAGACTCTTGTAGTCCGGAGGGGAGGGGCCTCCGTGTTAGTGACATGGATAACATTTAGAATTTACCAGGATATCTGAAAACAGAGATTGCACACAGAAAAACCCAGGAAAAGTGTTTCTAGTGCCCTAAACATCATTAAAATAAGATCAGGTTGTCAGTGGCCCTTTAAGAAATCGCTGTGCAATTTGGTAAA
The DNA here is from genome assembly GCF_963924005.1 of Protomyctophum bolini. Classification (NCBI taxonomy): domain Eukaryota; kingdom Metazoa; phylum Chordata; class Actinopteri; order Myctophiformes; family Myctophidae; genus Protomyctophum; species Protomyctophum bolini. Next base: position 43,658,775 of record NC_137877.1, on the reverse strand, counting down.
ACAAATACATTTACCCTCTTGTTCGAATGCCCCCGCCCCCTGCCAAAAAACGCTAAAAGTGTTTAAACTAAATAAAGCAGAAAATGAAAAAATATTATAACACTCATCTTTTACTTTCTCTAATAACCTAAAACATGAACCTTGGTTGAAAAACCCAAAGTTGTCCTTTAAGGGTTTAACATGAGGAGTTTTCAAAAGATCAGGAGAATGGAGGCCTCTATTGACAGGATTGATTGAATAGTTTATTAGACATGAATGTAAAACAGCAACAGAGTTCAGTCAAACACTGATTCCAAAAGGGAGAACACAAAAACAGTCCTTGCGGTCTTGTTTCCATTCAGGTCCTATGCAATCAATTCATAATAGCAGAACAACAAAAACTTTGTGTCAAGTGAGGGGTGCTCTTATCACATCATACATCACATTCCATGCTCAGCCAATCAAATTATCACAAATGTCATTCCGGCCAATCACTTTTGGCGTCTTCACTTCTTCTGCCCTCACAATTATATCCTCAATATGTACATCAGCCAATCAAATCATCGCTATGGGATGATGATCAGCCAATCAAATCATCGTGTTTGTGTTCACACAAAGACAAAGCCCAATAGGAGGAGCTAGCGCCCTCAACAAAAAATCAATATCATCAAAAACAACAACAAAATATATCATTACAGGAAATAATTAAACACTAAATGTACAGAGTGGTAGAAAGTTAGGAGGTGGCGTGGTCACCTGTTTAAAGGGGAAGTGATCATTTCCTCTCCATTGGGCCTGCTGAAAGGTGGAATTTCAGGCCTGTTTTAAAATATGTAAGTGATCTGCATTTTTTGAGGGAAGGGTTCAGGGCATTCCATGTCTGGGTGGCCGTGCTATAGAAGGAGAATGTACCCATATTTGTTTTGAAATATAGGAGCAGTATAATAATCCATAACATTGTCCTTGTCTATCGACCTCCCTATGAACATACAGCTGTCTAATTTGATCTTCCCAGTGAGCAACTTTTTCATTCATTCTCGAAATTACACTGAGTAATCAAACTCATTTTCAGTGTCGTCGAGTAATACAATATTATAGAAAAAACATCACAATACATCAGATGCTCACCAAGGTTTTAAAACCTTGGTGAGCATACAGAGAATATTATTGTCTGTACATGCTCACCAAGGTTTTAAAAGGACTTAAGGGTACCAATGTGGTCAGTTTCAATGTCGTTTGCAGGTCATTCCATGTATTAGGCCCACAGAAGCCAAAAGCAAGTTCAGAGCTAACTTTTGGTACCTTGAATTTGGGGGAACTACTTGACCAGGTGCGGGTGTACTTCAGAAAAGATTTAGGACAATCTCCAAGCATGGCTTTATACAAGAACAGGTGCCAATGCAGTTTCCGAAGATGATGAGGTAAAACTCTTGTCACAATGTTTGCATTGGAAAGGTTTTTCTTCAGTGTGGAAATACTGGTGTCTGTTCAGGTCATGTGACCGTTTGAAACTCTTGTCACAATGCTGACAGTGGAAAGGTTTTTCTCCAGTGTGGATACACTGGTGTGTTTTCAGGGAAGATAATGCAGTAAAACCCTTGTCACAATGTTTGCATTGGAAAGGTGTTTCTCCAGTGTGGACATACTGGTGTGACTTCAGATTACTTGAAACATTGAAACTCTTGTCACAATGTTGACAGTGGAAAGGTTTTTCTCTAGTGTTGATACGCTGGTGTGTTTTCAGGGAAGATAATGCAGTAAAACTCTTGTCACAATGTTTGCATTGGAAAGGTGTTTCTCCAGTGTGGACATACTGGTGAGACTTCAGATTACTTGAAACATTGAAACTCTTGTCACAATGTTGACTTTTCTCACCGGGGGGAACTTCCCATCTGTTTGTTGCTCCAGCTGCTAGCGTTAGCGACCATGCTAACGGTGATACTGTTTTGGATGATACTTCATGTGGATCAGCTGAGACTGGAGCAGATTCACTCATACTTCGGGAGATTAGACGAGGTAATAAGATCCTATCTGACAAACTGGATGCTAAAACTGAAGAAATAAATAGCTCCATTTCTGGACTGAAGGGTTTAATCGATGGGGTGAGCACACGCATCAACGAGGCGGAGGAACGCATCAGCACAGCCGAGGACAAACTTGCGGTGGTGGACACGGCCGTGGTGAAGCTGCGTGGTGAAAGTGACTTTTTACTTGACAAGATTGATGAGCTCGAGAATTACAGCCGACGGAACAACATTCGCATTACAGGTCTGGCTGAGAGCAGCGAAGGTTCTGATCCAATACGCTTCTTTGCCCAATGTATTCCTTCCATTTTGGGCAAGGAACATTTTGATGAACCATTGATATTTGAACGCATACACCGGACTGGAGGTCCACGACCGGATCCAAAGTCAAAACAGTACCCGAGAACGGTGCTCATTCGCCTGCTCAAATTCCAAGACCGAGACAAAATTCTACGCCTCGCCACTAGGCTGTCAATGGAGAAAGGTCCCATGACTTTCAATGGGAGGCCCCTGTCGTTCTTTCCAGATGTGACTGCCAGGCTTCTAAAACGCAAAAAGGAGTATAGCCAGGTGAAGAAGGACTTGAAACAGAGAAACCTCCGTTATTCTCTCCTGCATCCCGCTACGCTCAGGGTCGACATGCCAGATGGGAGAAAGAGATTCTTCAAAACCCCGGAAGAAGTGGGTGCTTTTCTCAAGGGTCTCCCAGGAGAAGACGGCGCTAACGGGACCGGGTAAAACGTGTGCTGATCTCCGCATCCACCTTTACAATATGCTCTAATCCGGTATGAAGGTACTATTATTCCATATTCTGTTTTATTGGAAGTTTGGACATCAAAAAGGACATAAATAGATTGGATTCTGTAGTATTCCATGGTCACAATTGACATTGGTTTTATTTTACTACTTTAATTTTTATATGCATAACAGTTTCAGGCTGGGATTCTTGTGACCTTATCTTATATATATATTTTTTTTAGTAGCTGTATTTTTTTTTCAATTTTGTTTTGTATTATTAACATTAATCAGCATTATTTTGGTAAGAAAGTGCTTTTTTGGATTAATTATGTTCCGACTATATTCTAAAATTGCAACTTGAGTAGATCTATATCTATGATATAGCTTATTTTTATTTTTTTATATATATATTTTTGTTTAAGGTGTATTTTCGGTCAAGTTCATTGTGACTGTATTCTTAGTTATCCACATAGGCACTCAGGGTATTTATTTATTTTCTTTAAAGATTGAGTGAACTACTGTAGACTATTATTTAAGGCTCTAGACCTGATAGTGTGTGTAGTTAGTCAGGCATGTATATGGTTGACATGTGCGAGACACATGGACCCTTTTGGGTCTGGGTTGGTACCATAGGTTTGGGGAAGATGGTACCGGGGGGGTGGGGTACATGTTTGTTTTTTCTGTTGTGTTGTTTTTCTGTCTGTAGAAGAGACGTACATTTATCTAGATATTTGGTTTCTGGAGTTTTTGAGCTGGTCTGGTTAGTTACAAAATGTATCTTTCATAGGACAAATGACTAATGTGGTAAAGTGTATAAGTTATAATGTGAATGGTTTAAATGGGCCCGTAAAAAGAAAAAGAGTGCTTACATATTTAAAAAAGCTTAATACTGATATCCCTTTTTTACAAGAAACTCACCTCTTAGCAAGTGAACACAAGAAACTAAAGAGGGACTGGATAGGGCAGGTGGTTGCATCATCATTTAATTCTAAAGCTAGAGGGGTAGCTATTTTGGTTAAAAAAACTATTCCCTTGACGATCAAGGAGACTGTTTGTGATCCATTGGGCCGATATGTGATTATCCACGATGAAATGTATTCAGAACCTTGGTCATTTTTGAATGTCTATGCCCCTAATTATGATGATGAGCCTTTTATTCAAAGTGTATTTCTTCAGGTGTCAAGGGCGCAGGGAAATATTCTGACGTGAGGAGATCATCATTTTTGTTTATGTCCAATTTTAGACCGTTCATCAACCAATGTAGTCACAAGAACAAAGGCGGCAAACTCTACTTTGGCATTTATGAAAGATTTGAATTTAACAGATATCTGGAGACATATGCACCCGCAGGATAGAGATTACAGCTGTCACTCTGCACGTCATGGCTCCCATACTAGGATCAATTATTTCCTGTTATCTACACAGCTAGCACATAGAGCATTGGAATCTGAATATTTGCCTAGGTTACTCTCAGATCATTCACCACTGACCTTTTCTATATTAATACCTGAAAAGATACGAAATTCATATAGGTGGCGTTTAAATTCATCCCTTCTTAAAAGAGAAGATGTTCAAACATTTGTAAGAGATCAGATTAAGTTTTTCTGCGAGGGTCGATTCATACTCCTATTTTAGAGCCGAATAAAAGTCGGTTCGGCGCTGTAGAGCCTACAATTTGACGTCATTTGAGGTTCGGGGGGGCGGGTACCGTCCTAAAGTCGGCTCTTCGGTGCTACTGAAATTTTCTGACGAGCCGAAATCATTTCGGCACTACAGCGCCAAAATGGGAGTATGAATCGGCCCTAACTGTCCATCCTCACCCAATAGTTTTGTGCTCTGGGATACATTAAGCGCCAGTGGGCGGGGCACCAATTTAGGCTCTGAGTGCCTATTATAAAGTAAGAAAGAATTTGTAATTCTATTATGCATGTAATGTGCATGTCATCACCTGTACAACAGATTAGAGGAATTTTCAAAATATGGATTTTTTTTGGAAAATATTGGCCTCGTTACGTCCATGGCACCCACTACAAAGACGGCAATATTTCGGGATCACGTTCATGGCTACCAAGGAGTTAAAGGCTTACCTACGGGGACAAATAATCTCCTTCACAAAAGCTCTTACAAAAAAATATACGGTGGAAATGGAAGATCTTGAGAAGGAAATCTTAACTCTACAAAAAGAGTTTCAACGCTCTGGTTGTAGAGAAGTGCATCGTTCACTGGTTAATAAAAAACTAAAATATAACACAATGGGTACTTATAAAGCTGAAAAAGCTATTCTTAGAACTAAACAGAGATATTATGAGCTAGGGGATAAGGCACACAAGGTCTTAGCATGGCAATTGAAAAAAGAGGAAAGCCCAAGGACTATTAATTCTATTCGAACTAACGCTGGCTTGACCACATGTGACCCAAAATAAATTAATAATACCTTTAAGCAGTTCTATTCTGAATTATATTCATCAGAAGCTCCAGAGGATTTAACGAAAATTGATACATTCTTGTCTACTATTGAATTACCCAAATTAAATCAAGAAGATCAGGATGATCTTGAACGGCCATTCACTGCAGCAGAAATTGGGCGAACAATAACGTCTATGCAGTCTAACAAATCACCAGGAGAAGATGGTTTCCCTGCTGATTCTATAAAGAACTTAGAGACTTGTTAATTCCTCTGTTTATAGATCAAAATGGCATCTGAAACCAAGACTCTTCCTGATTCCTTTTCTACTGCTATTATAACTGTCATTCATAAAAAAAACAGAGACCCTTTAAAACCAGCATCATATAGACCGATTTCATTATTAAATTCAGATTATAAATTGATTTCTAAGATCCTAGCCAATAGATTAGCGCAGTACCTCCCTAAATTAATCAGCCAGGATCAAGGTGGTTTTGTCGTGGTTTTCATCATCCAGTAATAATCTCCGCAGACTATTCAACATTATTCAATTGGCCAAAACTAGACCAGAGGAGAGTATTGTGGTGGCCCTGGATGCGGGGTGCGCACGCTTTTCCGACACACCGAAGATCCGAAACGGGGGGACATGCGATGCGAAAAAGTGATGGTCCGACATGCGCTGTTCCCGTGCTTGCGGTTAGGGTTAGGTTAGGATTGAGGTTTCGGATCAATAGTATGTCGGAACTAAAGCCTGCACCCCCTGGATGCGTCGCACGCCTTTGATAGATTAGAATGGCCCTATATGTACAAGGTTCTGGAAAAAATTGGCTTTGGGCCCTCCTTTATTGACTGGGTTAAAACGTTATATCACAGCCCCAAGGCCAGAATTACTACTAATGGTCAAATATCAGCCAGTTTCCCTTTGAGTAGGTCGAGTAGGCAGGGCTGTCCGCTATCCCCTGGCCTCTTCGTCGCGGCCATCGAGCCTTTGGCGGAGGCCGTGAGACAAAATACAGATATAAAGGGATTCCAGGTGGGGCAATTAACTCATAAAATAAATCTTTTTGCCGATGATGTATGTCTGACCTTAACAGACCCAGCTAAATCCCTTCCTAAATTGCAAAGCCTGATTGAGGATTATGGCGTTATTTCAGGTTATAAACTCAATTTTGATAAATGTGAAATACTCCCTCTTACTAATTCTGATTACACAATCCATCAACAAATAACCCCTTTTAAATGGTCCCCAAACGGCTTTAAATATCTAGGCATAATGGTAGACAGGGATGTGAAGAATCTCTTTAAACTTAATTATACTGTGCTACTTAATAAAATAGAACCCTAAAACCATTGTTGCCAAGTCCAAAAATTATTTCTCAATTCATTCAATTAAAACTTGGCATGAGGTTCGTAAGATTCTTAAGTACAAAACGGATTTATCTCCTAAAACACCATTAAAGAAAAATGGGCTTCTATCCATGTTTGTAGACAATAGAATCCTGGAGAACTGGCATGTCAAAGGGGTAAAACTCTTGGAACATTGTTATAAAGATAGACAGCTCATGTCTTTTGAACAACTGAAGGGGAAATATGACTTGTTAAACAGGGATTTTTTCTGTTTTTTGCAACTAAGGGATTACCTTAGAAAGATGTTAGGGCCGGAAATGACTTTACCTGGGTTTAGTGATGTGGAGAATTTATTACATAATGATCAAGGTTCATACGGATTCATTTCTATTATGTACTCTCTATTGCGTGGCCGATGCCCAAGGGAGGGCATACACAAATCTAGAGAAAGGTGGGAGTCAGATTTAAATATTATTATTGATGAAGATCTATGGTCTGATTTGTGTCGTGACAGCCTCTCTGCTACTGTCAATTGTAGGTATAGACTGTCTCATTATAATTTTCTCCACCAACTTTATTATACACCTCAAAAGTTGCATAGATACAAACCTGAGATCTCAGATTTATGTTTTAGGTGTGGTACGGAAGAAGGCTCATTTTTGCACTGTACATGGCAATGTATAAAAGTTAAAACATTCTGGCATGATATTTGTGATACACTGGCTAAAATTATAGATGCTCCCTTCCCGTTGGATCTTTGCCTCTTAGGAAACTTCAGTGCAATCAGTGCAAATTTAGGTAGACACAAAATAAAATGTATAGAGGTTGCACTCAGAGTTGCTAGAAAATGTATTGCAATAACGTGGAAGTCTGACTCCCCCCCACCTATCGCGAGATGGTTCTCAGAATTGAACAGTTACTAACCCTCTTGAGAAGATTACATATACTTTGAGAAGTTCAAGGGGTTTTGAGAATTTTTTGAAGATTTGGCAGCCCTATTTGAATTACATGGAGACTTTGTACTTACCTGTATCAGTATTGTTATAGCTATCTCAGTCTGGATCGATTGCTTCCGGAAACAATTTTCTCTGTATTGTAGATTTGTCTCTTGTTTTGTTTTGTTTAGTTTAGTTTTTTGTTTGTTTTCCATGTTTTTTGTATATTATTGTTGATATTATGCTCTAACTGTGTTGTCTATGTATGTGGGTTTGTATGTGGGGAGGGGGGAGGGTTGTGGACGGGCGTTCTGTGTATTTTGTGAAAAATTTAAAATAAAAACAAAATATAAAAAGACCCATCCCTTACAGGATTATAAGACACCAACAACATAAATAAACAGTATCACGTTCACTTCCCACACAGAAGTTACACAAAGTATTTGATCAAAACAAAAACAGAAATAAGCATTATCATAAAATAAAATAAAATACATCACTTATAAGTTTTCTTTTTCTCTATATATTCTGCCAATGCAAATATCTTTTGTTCGAAAATCCATCTCAGTCGCTCTGCATTACTTAGATCAGATCTATATTTTTACATCTGTTAAATAACTTTTGACGTGGCTCATGATACAACGGGCAATAGAAAAGAAAATGGAACTCATTCTCAATATCATTTATATCACAGTAGGTGATATATATGTTATATTATTATTAGGCCTGTCAAAGTTAACGCGTTATTAACTAATTAATTTACAATCCTCTTAACGGCACTATTTATTTTAACGTGCGATTAACGCGGAGTGATGTTTGATGTTTGAACCTCGGTCCACACCGTAGTTTGGGAAATCAGGAGGTAATGCACTGACGTCGATGCCGCACATAAACAAACCCCGTGAGCAGTAAAATGAATCAAACTATTTTGAATGGCAAGTTTAGCTACAAAGCCCTGCCAGATGGTTCTCTGGACAGGACAAAGGTCATTTGTATTTACTGTCGATGTGAATTCAGTTACCACCGGAGTCATGTTTAGACAGGCATTTGGTCACATATAATCACTGTTTTTCTACTGTTTGTGTTTTTATTTTTGTTGCTATGTTGTTTTTCACTGTTGACCCTGTGAAAATGGCTGCTGCTGTTTTTATAGTTTTAATTTTGTACTATTGTAAAGCACCCTGTGCACTCGTGCTGAGAAGGGTGCTATATAAATAAAGGTCATTCATTCATTCATTCATACCAGTCTCAAATACCACTTGTCGGCAAAGCATACAGCTGATGCAGAGAGCCCCACGCCCCCTCCTCGCTTAAGGCAAGCCACGCTGGATACTTTGCCGAGGAGACAGCTGGACAACGCTACAACCCGCAAACTTACCACAGCGGTCGCCAAATGGGTGGCTACAGCCTGCAGGCCGATTAACATTGTGGAGGACGAGGGTCTGCGTGAAATAATACGCATCGCATCCAACGACTGTATGTATGAGTTGCCTTCGAGAGGCACTACTGTAAAAAACATCCACAGCTTGTATGACAACGAGAGAGCCATTGTGGCTGAGGCGTTGGGAAAGACCCGCACAGTTGCACTCACGGGAGACTACTGGACTTCACTCAGTAATCACAGTTACCTCGGGGTAACAGCGCATTATTTTGACGAGCAGTGGGGACTTCGGTCGCGTGCTTTGACCGTTATGAAGACAGAGGAGAGGCACTAAGCCCACACGTGTGCGGAGCACTTCGACAAAGTAGCCAAAGAGTGGGACATTGAACCAAAAGTCAGCACGCTGACAACGGACAGTGCACGTAACATGATAGCAGCAGTTAGGGAACTCCCGTTTGAGCATATGCCTTGCGCAGCACATCTCCTCCAACGAGCCATCACAGTGTCTCTACAACACAGCCCATTTGATAACGCATTGGCAAAATGCAGAAAGGTAGTGGGACATTTCAAGCATAGCCCACCAAATGCAGCAGAGCTTGAGAAGCAGCAAGCTGCACTTGCAAAGAAAGTAGAGGCGCTGGCACAGGACGTGTCAACTAGATGGAACAGCACCCTGGAGATGATCAAGCGTATTCTGAGAAATGAAGAACCACTGAGAGCTACCCTGGCCCAACATACAACCAAGGTCACTATGCCAACAACAGCTGAGCTGGATAAACTGCAGAAGTTGGTGGCAATGCTGGAGCCCTGCAGGTGAATTGTTACTACTCTCATTTTGTTTGTGTGTGTATGTGAGAGAGAGAGGGAGAGAGTTAGAGAGAGAGAGAGAAAGGGGGGGGAGAGAGAAAGGGTGCTCTGTGTGTGTGTGTGTGTGTGTGTGTGTGTGTGTGTGTGTGTGTGTGTGAAAGAGAGGGGGAGAGAGAGAGGGTGCTGTGTGTGTGTGTGTGTGTGTGTGTGTGTGTGTGTGTGTGTGAGAGAGAGAGAAAGGGTGCTGTGTGTGTGTGTGTGTGTGTGTGTGTGTGAGTGAAAGAGAGGGGGAGAGAGAGAGGGTGCTGTGTGTGTGTGTGTGTGTGTGAGAGAGAGAGAGAGAGAGAGAGAGAGAGAAAGGGGGGAGAGAGAGAAAGGGTGCTGTGTGTGTGTGTGTGTGTGTGTGTGTGTGTGTGTGTGTGTGTCCTCAGCCCTTGTGTGGGTGAATGTAACAAGTTTTTTTTCTCTATTATTGCAGGTACATAACTGAACTTCTCGGAGGAGAGAAGTTTGTTTCCTGCTCCGTGGTGCTGCCAGCCTTTTGTCATCTAGCGCGAGTCATGGAGGTCTCTGAGGATGACCCAGCATACTTGGTGAAATTCAAGGAGACCTTCGCAGCAGATATGGAGCAACGCAAGGAAAAAACTAACATCCCATGGCTGAAGTTTGCGACAGCTCTGGATCCTCGGTTCAAGGACCTCAAGTGTCTGAGCAGACCTGACAGGGCTGAGGTGTGGCGTTCCATCAGTGCCTTGCTCAGGGAGGAGAGGCCTGCACAGCCGGAACAACCAGCGACATCTGAGCCGCCTAAGAAAAGATTAGCTCTCATGCTTGCCCTGGATTCTTCATCTGATGAAGAGGAGGACTGCATAGAGACCTGTGTGGACCGCTACAGGGCGGAGCCCACTATTGACATGGATGACTGTCCGCAGCAGTGGTGGTCTGACCATGAAGGGGCACACAGCATGATGGCCTTTCTTGCACGCAAGTACTTGGCAACACCTGCCACATCCGTGCCATGCGAGAGATTGTTCTCACTGTCTGGGCATGTTGTTAATAAGAAGCGAGCCTCCCTGTCATCCGAAAATGTCAACAGGCTTGTCTGTTTGAGCAACTGGCTCAGTGCAAAGAAAAATAACTAAGTTTACTGTATACTGTATACTTTTGTCTTGTTTTGCCTTTGTCGTGTTTCCATGTTCATTTTGTCTGTTAAAAAAAAGAGAAGAGGAGGAGGCTGGGTTGTTCTACCTCTGCTGAATACAGCTGTTTACAGGCTATAGGAGAGACGGCGAGATCAATTCGTGGCGGCGACGAATCGTTGCGACGTATTGTTGAATCGTTGCGACCTATTGTTTTACGCCATGGCATATTCTTCATTACGCCATGGCTTATTCTTCAATATGTCGCAGCGTAAACAATTAGCCGCGGCGAGAGGGATACGCCAGACGTAATATGGACTTGCCGTGGCAAGAACGGAATACGCCATGGCAAGAACGGAATACGCCATGGCTTATTTTTAAATACGTCGCAGCGTAATAGGAGTTATAGGCGTAATAGTTTAACTTTTTTTTTTTTTTTTTGCCTGCCACGGTGCAGGTTATATATCCTAGTAGTACAATTCTCGAAATTAATGGAGTCTTTGCTAGTGTAACGGTTAGCGCTCTCGCCCCTATAGTCAAGGCCCCGTGTAGGAGCCGGTTCGAATCAGCCAAATGGCAAACTTTTTTTTTAGCCTATATTGTGTATGTATACAGTGTGTGTGCGTGCGTGCGTATACAGTGTGCGTGCGACGTGCGTGTATGCGTGCGTGCGTGCGTATACAGTGTGTGTGTGTGCGTGCGTGCTTCATCGTATTTATTATTATTATTATTTATATTTATACTTCATCGTATTTATTATTATTATTATTTTATCTCTTTTCCTACTTGGATCCGTAGCCACTGGTACTGCCTGGTTTGTCCATCTGTACCTGCATGCATCTGTACCTTTGCATATTAATAATAATAATAATAATAAATACGATGAAGCACGCACGCACGCACACATACACACACTGTATACGCACGCACGCACGCATACACGCACGCACGCACACTGTATACGCACGCACGCACACACACTATATACACAACATAGGCTAAAAAAAAAAAACATTAAAAAAAAAAAAGGTTTGCCATTTGCCTGATTGGAACCTGCTCCTACACGGGGCCTTGACTATAGGGGCGAGAGCGCTAACCGTTACACTAGCAGAGGACTCCATTAATTTCGAGAATTGTACTACTAGGATATATAACCTGCACCGCGGCAGGCAAAAAAAAAAAAAAAAGTTAAACTATTACGCCTATAAATCCTATTACGCTGCGACGTATTTAAAAATAAGCCATGGCGTAAAAGAATACGTCGCGACGAGTCTTCACGCCGCGACTTATTCTTAACGCTGCGGCGAATTATTGTTTACGCTGCGACGTATTGCGTTCTGCTGCGGCGATTTCCTCACGCTGCGGCTTATTCTTAACGCTGTGGCGAATTATTGTTTACGCTGCGACATATTGAAGAATACGTCATGGCGTAAACAATAGGTCGCAACGATTCGTCGCCGCCATGAAATGATCTCGCCCCACCTGGGCTATAGCCTAACTGCACTACTGCACTATATTGAGTCCTGTCTGTATTACACTCCCCACTGTTTCATGCACACGTTATTCATAGTTTTAATTTATTTTGTGCATCGTACTGTTTGTTTTGAATTGGATGCAAATGCAATGCACCATCCTTTTGTGTTGCTTAAACAAAAAATGGGGATGAAAGAAAGTGTCAAGTTGAACACACTACGTTGTGTGTTAGTAAGCATTAATTTGCCTGAGTTTATGATTTCAGCATTTATTTTTCTTAAAGAATTTATTTGACTTGAATATTCTGGACAGTATTTGTCATTGTTCTAATAATAATAAAAACATACATTTGCATAAAGCAAGCATTTGTCTACTCCCATGTTGATTGAAGAGTATTAAAAACTTGAAAAAGATTAGTTTAAACTGTAGATTTAGAAATTTAGAATGTATACAAAATATGCGATTAATTTGCGATTAATCACAGTTAACTATGGACAATCATGCGATTAATCGAGTTAAATATTTTAATCGATTGACAGCCCTAATTATTATATGTTATATACATATTATATCACGTAGTCTGGTGTAGTTGATATATTATATTTGTTATTCACTTTGGTTAGTAGTTTATGGTTTCTTTACTTTGCTTACTCTAATTTCTGTTCTCCTCATCTTGCAGTGGATTGGGGAGCAGAGCTGTGACATCATGACAATCAGTCAAGCGGCGGCACCTGGGCCCGGTGCCGACGCCCTGTATATAAGCATGTCTCCCCAGTCCCTTCCTCAGCTCTGTAGTATTCAGTTCTTCTTTGCCCCTCTCCCACCATGCACCTTTTCCAGCATTTGAGTTAATACATACAATATGCACACACACATCTCACTCATGCACTACACTACTGATTACTGATTTCCACACCTCATCTGTTTGATCTTGATTTGGGTATGATTTTGGTTTAATTCTTATTTTGATTACTAAATAAATTAATATTTCATTTGAGTACTGTGTCTCCCCTGTATTTTTGTTGCATACTTGGCTCCCCTAGGCCAGGTATCTAAAAACAGTAAAATATTCAGGCCGATAAACAAAGTTCATCATTCCAAGTTTCTCAAATATTGTATATAATACAATATTGTAGCTCAGATGATATATTTTTTCCAAATGCAGACTGGCCTCTTAATCGGAGTTGGACTATCTGAGCACACCCCAGGTTACACTATAACTGTTTTTCCCTGACCGGGATTCGAACCCGGGCCGCGGCGGTGAGAGCACCGAATCCTAGGCACTAGACCATCAGGGACATGCCTTGTGTAATGTGCAATCTGTTGTCAATCACTATGAAAAATAGGGCATTTGTACAGTAAAATATTCAGGCCGATAAACAAAGTTCATCATTCCAAGTTTCTCAAATGTATAGAATACAATACTCTAGCTCAGACTGGACTCTTAATCAGAGTTGGACTATCTGAGCACACCCCAGGTTCCACTACAACTGTTTTTCCCTGACCTGGAATCGAACCCGGGCCGCGGCAGTGAGGGCACCGAATCCTAGCCACTAGACCATCAGGGACATGCTTTGTGTAATGTTCAATCTGTTGTCAATCTCTATGAAAAATAGGGCATTTGTACAGTAAAATATTCAGGCCGAAAAACAAAGTTCATCATTCCAAGTTTCTCAAATGTATAGAATACAATACTGTAGCTCAGATGATATCTTTTTTTCAAATGCAGAATGGCCTCTTAATCAGAGTTGGACTATCTGAGCACACCCCAGGTTCCACTACAACTGTTTTTCCCTGACCGGGAATCGAACCCAGGCCGCGGCAGTGAGAGCGCCAAATCCTAGCCACTAGACCATCAGGGACATGCTTTGTGTAATGTTCAATCTGTTGTCAATCACTATGAAAAAATAGGGCATTTGTACAGTAAAATATTCAGACTGATAAACAAAGTTAATCATTCCAAGTTTCTCAAATGTATAGAATAGAATACTGTAGCTCAGATGATATATTTTTTTCAAATGCAGACTGGACTCTTAATCAGAGTTGGACTATCTGAGCACACCCCAGGTTCCACTACAACTTTTTTTCCCTGACCGGGAATCGAACACGGGCCGCGGCGGTGAGAGCGCCGAATCCTAGCCACTAGACCATCAGGGACATGCTTTGTGTAATGTGCTATCTGTTAGTAGTATAATAGTGTGGTGGCACAGTACCAAATCTGACCACTAGTGGCGCTAGTGAGCAATTTAATGCATAATTTGCATAATTAATTATGCAAATTAGTAATAAACATTCCTTGAATTCCATAGATATAATTAGCATAATCATAAATCATAAATATCCATAAATATAAATATCCATAAATATAATTAGCATATAATAGTTTATAATTAAATAATAATAAAAACTAATAATAGGTTATTTATAAATCTATAAAATGCATGATGTGGGGTATGTGTGTGTGTGTGTGTGTGATTAGCTGATCTCATCTCTCTCTCTCTCCCTGCGTCTTCATGTGCTATGCCTCCCGCATACAGAGATGCTGACTCGAAGGTGTGAAAAACAAACAAATGTAAATTTGTTTGTTTGTCACTGGGGTTGAGGTGGGGGGATGGGTCCTAACCAGGTGCCAGGTGCGACATGCAAATTAAATGAAGAGCGGGGGTGGGTTGGGGGGATGGGCTCCCCCCTTTGTGGAATGCCAGGTGCCAGACATGCAAATTAGATAATCACAGAGGTGGGGGCTCCACTCTTTGAAGTGAATTGTATGCATAAATTAATCAAGTTAGTATTTAAATTCCTTACATATATTGACAGAGGGTGTGTGATTGGCTTATATTTGTGAGACCCCCAGTGGTCCTTGAATGTAATTCTTGTGTAAGTCAAGGATACCCCCCTAGTGTTCAATCTCTATATAAATATTTACAACTGCAATACCATTTATGCCCTGATGTGATCTCAGTCACCTAGTGCAAATGTTTTCAATCATTGGTCTGGGGACCACCAGGGGTCCTTGAATGTAATTCTTGGGTAAGTCAAGGATACCCCCCTAGTGTTCAATCTCTATGTAAATATTTACAACTGCAATACCATTTATGCCCTGATGTGATCTCAGTCACCTAGTGCAAATGTTTTCAATCATTGGTCTGGGGACCACCAGGGGTCCTTGAATGTAATTCTTGGGTAAGTCAAGGATATCCCCCCTAGTGGTCAATTTCTATATACATATTTACAACTGCAATACCATTTATGCCCTGATTTCAGTCACCTAGTGCAAATGTTTTCAAGCATTGGTCCGGGGGCTACCGATGGTCTTTGAGAGGGTTCAGGTGACCCTCCCCCCAGCTAAATCATGGAGAGTTGGTAACCAAATAGTCTCCTTATAGATCTTTAACTCTATACTTTTCAATTTTTTGTGTTTTTGAATTTTTATGTTTCATGGTGTCCTAAGGTGTATGGTTTATTGTCTGTCTTGTATTATTTTTGGTGTTTTGTGTTGTGTCTTGGAATATTGTATGCTTCATGTGGTACTAATGTGTTGGGGTTATTGTCTGTCTTGTATTATTTTTGGTGTTTTGTGTTGTGACTTTGAATTTTTATGGTTCATGTTGTCCTAATGGGGGTTGGGTATTGTATATCTTGTATTATTTTTGTGTTTTGTGTTGTGTCTTTGAATTTTGCATGCTTCATGTGGTACTAGGTGTTTGGGTTATTGTCTGTCTTGTATTATTTTTTGGTGTTTTGTGTTGGGATCTTTGAATTTTTTATGTTTCATGTTGTCCAAATGGGGTTGGGTATTGTAAATCTTGTATTATTTTTTGTGTTTTGTGTTGTGTCTTTGAATTTTGCATGCTTCATGTGGTACTAGGTGTTTGGGTTATTGTCTGTCTTGTATTATTTTTGGTGTTTTGTGTTGGGATCTTTGAATTTTTTATGTTTCATGTTGTCCAAATGGGGTTGGGTATTGTAAATCTTGTATTATTTTTGGTGTTTTTGGTTGTGTCTTTGAATTTTGCATGCTTCATGTGGTACTAGGTGTTTGGGTTATTGTCTGTCTTGTATTATTTTTGGTGTTTTGTGGTGGGATCTTTGAATTTTTTATGTTTCATGTTGTCCAAATGGGGTTGGGTATTGTAAATCTTGTATTATTTTTTTGTGTTTTGGGTTGGGATCTTTGAATTTTGCATGCTTCATGTGGTACTAGGTGTTTGGGTTATTGTCTGTCTTGTATTATTTTTGGTGTTTTGTGTTGGGATCTTTGAATTTTTTATGTTTCATGTTGTCCAAATGGGGTTGGGTATTGTAAATCTTGTATTATTTTTTGTGTTTTGTGTTGTGTCTTTGAATTTTGCATGCTTCATGTGGTACTAGGTGTTTGGGTTATTGTCTGTCTTGTATTATTTTTGGTGTTTTGTGTTGGGATCTTTGAATTTTTTATGTTTCATGTTGTCCAAATGGGGTTGGGTATTGTAAATCTTGTATTATTTTTGGTGTTTTGGGTTGTGTCTTTGAATTTTGCATGCTTCATGTGGTACTAGGTGTTTGGGTTATTGTCTGTCTTGGATTATTTTTGGTGTTTTGTGTTGGGATCTTTGAATTTTTTATGTTTCATGTTGTCCAAATGGGGTTGGGTATTGTAAATCTTGTATTATTTTTTGTGTTTTGTGTTGTGTCTTTGAATTTTGCATGCTTCATGTGGTACTAGGTGTTTGGGTTATTGTCTGTCTTGTATTATTTTTGGTGTTTTGTGTTGGGATCTTTGAATTTTTTATGTTTCATGTTGTCCAAATGGGGTTGGGTATTGTAAATCTTGTATTATTTTTGGTGTTTTGTGTTGTGTCTTTGAATTTTGCATGCTTTCATGTGGTACTAGGTGTTTGGGTTATTGTCTGTCTTGTATTATTTTTGGTGTTTTGTGTTGGGATCTTTGTATTTTTTATGTTTCATATTGTCCAAATGGGTTGGGTATTGTAAATCTTGTATTATTTTTGGTGTTTTGGGTTGTGTCTTTGAATTTTGCATGCTTCATGTGGTACTAGGTGTTGGGGTTATTGTCTGTCTTGTATTATTTTTGGTGTTTTGTGTTGTGACTTTGAATTTTTTATGTTTCATGTTGTCCAAATGGGGTTGGGTATTGTAAATCTTGTATTATTTTTTGTGGTTTGTGTTGTGTCTTTGAATTTTGCATGCTTCATGTGGTACTAGGTGTTTGGGTTATTGTCTGTCTTGTATTATTTTTGGTGTTTTGTGGTGGGATCTTTGAATTTTTTATGTTTCATGTTGTCCAAATGGGGTTGGGTATTGTAAATCTTGTATTATTTTTTTGTGTTTTGGGTTGGGATCTTTGAATTTTGCATGCTTCATGTGGTACTAGGTGTTTGGGTTATTGTCTGTCTTGTATTATTTTTTGTGTTTTGTGTTGGGATCTTTGAATTTTTTATGTTTCATGTTGTCCAAATGGGGTTGGGTATTGTAAATCTTGTATTATTTTTTGTGTTTTGTGTTGTGTCTTTGAATTTTGCATGCTTCATGTGGTACTAGGTGTTTGGGTTATTGTCTGTCTTGTATTATTTTTGGTGTTTTGTGTTGGGATCTTTGAATTTTTTATGTTTCATGTTGTCCAAATGGGGTTGGGTATTGTAAATCTTGTATTATTTTTTGTGTTTTGTGTTGTGTCTTTGAATTTTGCATGCTTCATGTGGTACTAGGTGTTTGGGTTATTGTCTGTCTTGGATTATTTTTGGTGTTTTGTGTTGGGATCTTTGAATTTTTTATGTTTCATGTTGTCCAAATGGGGTTGGGTATTGTCTGTCTTGTATTATTTTTGGTGTTTTGTGTTGTGACTTTGAATTTTTATGGTTCATGTTGTCCTAATGGGGGTTGGGTATTGTATATCTTGTATTATTTTTGTGTTTTGTGTTGTGTCTTTGAATTTTGCATGCTTCATGTGGTACTAGGTGTTTGGGTTATTGTCTGTCTTGTATTATTTTTTGGTGTTTTGTGTTGGGATCTTTGAATTTTTTATGTTTCATGTTGTCCAAATGGGGTTGGGTATTGTAAATCTTGTATTATTTTTTGTGTTTTGTGTTGTGTCTTTGAATTTTGCATGCTTCATGTGGTACTAGGTGTTTGGGTTATTGTCTGTCTTGTATTATTTTTGGTGTTTTGTGTTGGGATCTTTGAATTTTTTATGTTTCATGTTGTCCAAATGGGGTTGGGTATTGTAAATCTTGTATTATTTTTGGTGTTTTTGGTTGTGTCTTTGAATTTTGCATGCTTCATGTGGTACTAGGTGTTTGGGTTATTGTCTGTCTTGTATTATTTTTGGTGTTTTGTGGTGGGATCTTTGAATTTTTTATGTTTCATGTTGTCCAAATGGGGTTGGGTATTGTAAATCTTGTATTATTTTTTTGTGTTTTGGGTTGGGATCTTTGAATTTTGCATGCTTCATGTGGTACTAGGTGTTTGGGTTATTGTCTGTCTTGTATTATTTTTGGTGTTTTGTGTTGGGATCTTTGAATTTTTTATGTTTCATGTTGTCCAAATGGGGTTGGGTATTGTAAATCTTGTATTATTTTTTGTGTTTTGTGTTGTGTCTTTGAATTTTGCATGCTTCATGTGGTACTAGGTGTTTGGGTTATTGTCTGTCTTGTATTATTTTTGGTGTTTTGTGTTGGGATCTTTGAATTTTTTATGTTTCATGTTGTCCAAATGGGGTTGGGTATTGTAAATCTTGTATTATTTTTGGTGTTTTGGGTTGTGTCTTTGAATTTTGCATGCTTCATGTGGTACTAGGTGTTTGGGTTATTGTCTGTCTTGGATTATTTTTGGTGTTTTGTGTTGGGATCTTTGAATTTTTTATGTTTCATGTTGTCCAAATGGGGTTGGGTATTGTAAATCTTGTATTATTTTTTGTGTTTTGTGTTGTGTCTTTGAATTTTGCATGCTTCATGTGGTACTAGGTGTTTGGGTTATTGTCTGTCTTGTATTATTTTTGGTGTTTTGTGTTGGGATCTTTGAATTTTTTATGTTTCATGTTGTCCAAATGGGGTTGGGTATTGTAAATCTTGTATTATTTTTGGTGTTTTGTGTTGTGTCTTTGAATTTTGCATGCTTTCATGTGGTACTAGGTGTTTGGGTTATTGTCTGTCTTGTATTATTTTTGGTGTTTTGTGTTGGGATCTTTGTATTTTTTATGTTTCATATTGTCCAAATGGGTTGGGTATTGTAAATCTTGTATTATTTTTGGTGTTTTGGGTTGTGTCTTTGAATTTTGCATGCTTCATGTGGTACTAGGTGTTGGGGTTATTGTCTGTCTTGTATTATTTTTGGTGTTTTGTGTTGTGACTTTGAATTTTTTATGTTTCATGTTGTCCAAATGGGGTTGGGTATTGTAAATCTTGTATTATTTTTTGTGGTTTGTGTTGTGTCTTTGAATTTTGCATGCTTCATGTGGTACTAGGTGTTTGGGTTATTGGCTGTCTTGTATTATTTTTGGTGTTTTGTGTTGGGATCTTTGAATTTTTTATGTTTCATGTTGTCCAAATGGGGTTGGGTATTGTATATCTTGTATTATTTTTTGTGTGTTGTGTTGTGTCTTTGAATTTTGCATGCTTCATGTGGTACTATGTGTTTGGGTTATTGTCTGTCTTGTATTATTTTTGGTGTTTTGTGTTGGGATCTTTGAATTTTTTATGTTTCATGTGGTACTAGGTGTTTGGGTATTGTATATCTTGTATTATTTTTGGTGTTTTGTGTTGTGTCTTTGAATTTTGTATGTTTCATGTTGTCCTAATGGGTATGGGTTATTGTATATCTTGTATTATTTTTGGTGTTTTGTGCTGTGTCTTTGAATTGGGTATGGTTCATGGGGTACTAAGGTGTTCGGATTATTGTCTGTCTTGTATTATTTTTGGTGTTTTGTGTTGGGGTCTTTGAATTTTTTATGTTTCATGTTGTCCAAATGGGTTTGGGTATTGTATATCTTGTATTATTTTTGGTGTTTTGTGTTGTGTCTTTGAATTTTGTATGCTTCATGTGGTACTAATGTGTTTGGGTTATTGTATGTCTTGTATTATTTATGGTGTTTTGTGCTGTGTCTTTGAATTTTGTATGTTTCATGTGGTACTTCAAAATATTATTAATACAAACAGGCGGCCTGTTGTATTAATATAATATTTTGAAGTACCACATGAAACATACAAAATTCAAAGACACAGCACAAAACACCATAAATAATACAAGACATACAATAACCCAAACACATTAGTACCACATGAAGCATACAAAATTCAAAGACACAACACAAAACACCAAAAATAATACAAGATATACAATACCCAAACCCATTTGGACAACATGAAACATAAAAAATTCAAAGATCCCAACACAAAACACCAAAAATAATACAAGACAGACAATAACCCAAACACCTAGTACCACATGAAGCATGCAAAATTCAAAGACACAACACAAAACACAAAAAATAATACAAGATATACAATACCCAACCCCATTTGGACAACATGAAACATAAAAAATTCAAAGACCCCAACACAAAACACCAAAAATAATACAAGACAGACAATAATCCGAACACCTTAGTACCCCATGAACCATACTCAATTCAAAGACACAGCACAAAACACCAAAAATAATACAAGATATACAATAACCCATACCCATTAGGACAACATGAAACATACAAAATTCAAAGACACAACACAAAACACCAAAAATAATACAAGATATACAATACCCAAACACCTAGTACCACATGAAACATAAAAAATTCAAAGATCCCAACACAAAACACCAAAAATAATACAAGACAGACAATAACCCAAACACATAGTACCACATGAAGCATGCAAAATTCAAAGACACAACACAACACACAAAAAATAATACAAGATATACAATACCCAACCCCATTTGGACAACATGAAACATAAAAAATTCAAAGATCCCAACACAAAACACCAAAAATAATACAAGACAGACAATAACCCAAACACCTAGTACCACATGAAGCATACAAAATTCAAAGACACCACACAAAACACCAAAAATAATACAAGATATACAATACCCAACCCCATTTGGACAACATGAAACATAAAAAATTCAAAGATCCCAACACAAAACACCAAAAATAATACAAGACAGCCAATAACCCAAACACCTAGTACCACATGAAGCATGCAAAATTCAAAGACACAACACAAACCACAAAAAATAATACAAGATTTACAATACCCAACCCCATTTGGACAACATGAAACATAAAAAATTCAAAGTCACAACACAAAACACCAAAAATAATACAAGACAGACAATAACCCCAACACCTAGTACCACATGAAGCATGCAAAATTCAAAGACACAACCCAAAACACCAAAAATAATACAAGATTTACAATACCCAACCCATTTGGACAATATGAAACATAAAAAATACAAAGATCCCAACACAAAACACCAAAAATAATACAAGACAGACAATAACCCAAACACCTAGTACCACATGAAAGCATGCAAAATTCAAAGACACAACACAAAACACCAAAAATAATACAAGATTTACAATACCCAACCCCATTTGGACAACATGAAACATAAAAAATTCAAAGATCCCAACACAAAACACCAAAAATAATACAAGACAGACAATAACCCAAACACCTAGTACCACATGAAGCATGCAAAATTCAAAGACACAACACAAAACACAAAAAATAATACAAGATTTACAATACCCAACCCCATTTGGACAACATGAAACATAAAAAATTCAAAGATCCCAACACAAAACACCAAAAATAATCCAAGACAGACAATAACCCAAACACCTAGTACCACATGAAGCATGCAAAATTCAAAGACACAACCCAAAACACCAAAAATAATACAAGATTTACAATACCCAACCCCATTTGGACAACATGAAACATAAAAAATTCAAAGATCCCAACACAAAACACCAAAAATAATACAAGACAGACAATAACCCAAACACCTAGTACCACATGAAGCATGCAAAATTCAAAGACACAACACAAAACACAAAAAATAATACAAGATTTACAATACCCAACCCCATTTGGACAACATGAAACATAAAAAATTCAAAGATCCCAACACAAAACACCAAAAATAATACAAGACAGACAATAACCCAAACACCTAGTACCACATGAAGCATGCAAAATTCAAAGATCCCAACCCAAAACACAAAAAAATAATACAAGATTTACAATACCCAACCCCATTTGGACAACATGAAACATAAAAAAATCAAAGATCCCACCACAAAACACCAAAAATAATACAAGACAGACAATAACCCAAACACCTAGTACCACATGAAGCATGCAAAATTCAAAGACACAACCAAAAACACCAAAAATAATACAAGATTTACAATACCCAACCCCATTTGGACAACATGAAACATAAAAAATTCAAAGATCCCAACACAAAACACCAAAAATAATACAAGACAGACAATAACCCAAACACCTAGTACCACATGAAGCATGCAAAATTCAAAGACACAACACAAAACACAAAAAATAATACAAGATTTACAATACCCAACCCCATTTGGACAACATGAAACATAAAAAATTCAAAGATCCCAACACAAAACACCAAAAAATAATACAAGACAGACAATAACCCAAACACCTAGTACCACATGAAGCATGCAAAATTCAAAGACACAACACAAAACACAAAAATAATACAAGATATACAATACCCAACCCCCATTAGGACAACATGAACCATAAAAATTCAAAGTCACAACACAAAACACCAAAAATAATACAAGACAGACAATACCCAACCCCATTTGGACAACATGAAACATAAAAAATTCAAAGATCCCAACACAAAACACCAAAAATAATCCAAGACAGACAATAACCCAAACACCTAGTACCACATGAAGCATGCAAAATTCAAAGACACAACACAAAACACAAAAAATAATACAAGATTTACAATACCCAACCCCATTTGGACAACATGAAACATAAAAAATTCAAAGATCCCAACACAAAACACCAAAAAATAATACAAGACAGACAATAACCCAAACACCTAGTACCACATGAAGCATGCAAAATTCAAAGACACAACACAAAACACAAAAATAATACAAGATATACAATACCCAACCCCCATTAGGACAACATGAACCATAAAAATTCAAAGTCACAACACAAAACACCAAAAATAATACAAGACAGACAATAACCCCAACACATTAGTACCACATGAAGCATACAATATTCCAAGACACAACACAAAACACCAAAAATAATACAAGACAGACAATAAACCATACACCTTAGGACACCATGAAACATAAAAATTCAAAAACACAAAAAATTGAAAAGTATAGAGTTAAAGATCTATAAGGAGACTATTTGGTTACCAACTCTCCATGATTTAGCTGGGGGGAGGGTCACCTGAACCCTCTCAAAGACCATCGGTAGCCCCCGGACCAATGCTTGAAAACATTTGCACTAGGTGACTGAAATCAGGGCATAAATGGTATTGCAGTTGTAAATATGTATATAGAAATTGACCACTAGGGGGGATATCCTTGACTTACCCAAGAATTACATTCAAGGACCCCTGGTGGTCCCCAGACCAATGATTGAAAACATTTGCACTAGGTGACTGAGATCACATCAGGGCATAAATGGTATTGCAGTTGTAAATATTTACATAGAGATTGAACACTAGGGGGGTATCCTTGACTTACCCAAGAATTACATTCAAGGACCCCTGGTGGTCCCCAGACCAATGATTGAAAACATTTGCACTAGGTGACTGAGATCACATCAGGGCATAAATGGTATTGCAGTTGTAAATATTTATATAGAGATTGAACACTAGGGGGGTATCCTTGACTTACACAAGAATTACATTCAAGGACCACTGGGGGTCTCACAAATATAAGCCAATCACACACCCTCTGTCAATATATGTAAGGAATTTAAATACTAACTTGATTAAT
Source organism: Protomyctophum bolini (assembly GCF_963924005.1). NCBI lineage: Eukaryota > Metazoa > Chordata > Actinopteri > Myctophiformes > Myctophidae > Protomyctophum > Protomyctophum bolini. Next base: position 43,634,517 of record NC_137877.1, on the reverse strand, counting down.
TTATGCATACAATTCACTTCAAAGAGTGGAGCCCCCACCTCTGTGATTATCTAATTTGCATGTCTGGCACCTGGCATTCCACAAAGGGGGGAGCCCATCCCCCCAACCCACCCCCGCTCTTCATTTAATTTGCATGTCGCACCTGGCACCTGGTTAGGACCCATCCCCCCACCTCAACCCCAGTGACAAACAAACAAATTTACATTTGTTTGTTTTTCACACCTTCGAGTCAGCATCTCTGTATGCGGGAGGCATAGCACATGAAGACGCAGGGAGAGAGAGAGAGATGAGATCAGCTAATCACACACACACACACACACATACCCCACATCATGCATTTTATAGATTTATAAATAACCTATTATTAGTTTTTATTATTATTTAATTATAAACTATTATATGCTAATTATATTTATGGATATTTATATTTATGGATATTTATGATTTATGATTATGCTAATTATATCTATGGAATTCAAGGAATGTTTATTACTAATTTGCATAATTAATTATGCAAATTATGCATTAAATTGCTCACTAGCGCCACTAGTGGTCAGATTTGGTACTGTGCCACCACACTATTATACTACTTCTGTTGTCAATCACTATGAAAAAATAGGGCATTTGTACAGTAAAATATTCAGACCGATAAAAAAAGTTCATCATTCCAAGTTTCTCAAATGTATAGAATAGAATCCTGTAGCTCAGATGATATATTTTTTTCAAATGCAGACAGGCCTCTTAATCAGAGTTGGACTATCTGAGCACAACCCAGGTTCCACTACAACCGTTTTTCCCTGACCGGGAATCGAACCCGGGCCGCGGCGGTGAGAGCGCCGAATCCTAGCCACTAGACCATCAGGTTTGTGTAATGTGCAATCTGTTGTCAATCACTATGAAAAATAGGCAATTTGTACAGTAGAATATTCAGACCGATAAACAAAGTTCATCATTCCAAGTTTCTCAAATGTATAGAATAGAATACTGTAGCTCAGATGATATCTTTTTTTCAAATGCAGACTGGCCTCTTAATCAGAGTTGGACTATCTGAGCACACCCCAGGTTCCACTACAACTGTTTTTCCCTGACCGGGAATCGAACCCGGGCCGCGGCGGTGAGAGCGCCGAATCCTAGCCACTAGACCATCAGGGACATGCTTTGTGTAATGTGCAATCTGTTGTCAATCACTATGAAAAAATAGGGCATTTGTACAGTAAAATATTCAGACCGATAAAGTTCATCATTCCAAGTTTCTCAAATGTATAGAATAGAATACTGTAGCTCAGATGATATCTTTTTTTCAAATGCAGACAAGCCTCCTAATCGGAGTTGGACTATCTGAGCACACCCCAGGTTCCACTACAACTTTTTTTCCCTGACCGGGAATCGAACCCCGGCCGCGGCGGTGAGAGCGCCGAATCCTAGCCACTAGACCATCAGGGACATGCTTTGTGTAATGTGCTATCTGTTGTCAATCACTATGAAAAAATAGGGCATTTGTACAGTAAAATATTCAGACCGATAAACAAAGTTCATCATTCCAAGTTTCTCAAATGTATATAATAGAATAGTGTAGCTCAGATGATATCTTTTTTTCAAATGCAGACTGGCCTCTTAATCAGAGTTGGACTATCTGAGCACACCCCAGGTTCCACTACAACCGTTTTTCCCTGACCGGGAATCGAACACGGGCCGCGGCGGTGAGAGCGCCGAATCCTAGCCACTAGACCATCAGGGACATGCTTTGTGTAATGTTCAATCTGTTGTCAATCACTATGAAAAAATAGGGCATTTGTACAGTAAAATATTCAGACCGATAAACAAAGTTCATCATTCCAAGTTTCTCAAATGTATATAATAGAATACTGTAGCTCAGATGATATATATTTTTTCAAATGCAGACAGGCCTCTTAATCAGAGTTGGACTATCTGAGCACACCCCAGGTTCCACTACAACCGTTTTTCCCTGACCGGGAATCGAACCCGGGCCGCGGCGGTGAGAGCGCCGAATCCTAGCCACTAGACCATCAGGGACATGCTTTGTGTAATGTTCAATCTGTTGTCAATCACTATGAAAAATAGGGCATTTGTACAGTAGAATATTCAGACCGATAAACAAAGTTCATCATTCCAAGTTTCTCAAATGTATAGAATAGAATCCTGTAGCTCAGATGATATATTTTTTTCAAATGCAGACTGGCCTCTTAATCGGAGTTGGACTATCTGAGCACACCCCAGGTTCCACTACAACTTTTTTTCCCTGACCGGGAATCGAACCCGGGCCGCGGCGGTGAGAGCGCCGAATCCTAGCCACTAGACCATCAGGGACATGCTTTGTGTAATGTGCTATCTGTTGTCAATCACTATGAAAAAATAGGGCATTTGTACAGTAAAATATTCAGACCGATAAACAAAGTTCATCATTCCAAGTTTCTCAAATGTATAGAATAGAATCCTGTAGCTCAGATGATATATTTTTTTCAAATGCAGACTTGCCTCTTAATCGGAGTTGGACTATCTGAGCACACCCCAGGTTCCACTACAACTTTTTTTCCCTGACCGGGAATCGAACCCGGGCCGCGGCAGTGAGAGCACCGAATCCTAGCCACTAGACCATCAGGGACATGCTTTGTGTAATGTGCAATCTGTTGTCAATCACTATGAAAAATAGGGCATTTGTACAGTAGAATATTCAGACCGATAAACAAAGTTCATCATTCCAAGTTTCTCAAATGTATAGAATAGAATACTCTAGCTCAGATGATATATTTTTTTTCAAATGCAGACTGGACTCTTAATCAGAGTTGGACTATCTGAGCACACCCCAGGTTCCACTACAACTGTTTTTCCCTGACCTGGAATCGAACCCGGGCCGCGGCAGTGAGAGCACTGAATCCTAGCTACTAGACCATCAGGGACATGCTTTGTGTAATGTTCAATCTGTTGTCAATCTCTATGAAAAATAGGGCATTTGTACAGTAAAATATTCAGGCCGAAAAACAAAGTTCATCATTCCAAGTTTCTCAAATGTATAGAATACAATACTGTAGCTCAGATGATATCTTTCTTTCAAATGCAGAATGGCCTCTTAATCAGAGTTGGACTATCTGAGCACACCCCAGGTTCCACTACAACTGTTTTTCCCTGACCGGGAATCGAACAGAGGCCGCGGCGGTGAGAGCGCCAAATCCTAGCCACTAGACCATCAGGGACATGCTTTGTGTAATGTTCAATCTGTTGTCAATCACTATGAAAAAATAGGGCATTTGTACAGTAAAATATTCAGACTGATAAACAAAGTTAATCATTCCAAGTTTCTCAAATGTATAGAATAGAATACTGTAGCTCAGATGATATATTTTTTTTCAAATGCAGACTGGACTCTTAATCAGAGTTGGACTATCTGAGCACACCCCAGGTTCCACTACAACTGTTTTTCCCTGACCGGGAATCGAACCCGGGCCGCGGCGGTGAGAGCGCCGAATCCTAGCCACTAGACCATCAGGGACATGCTTTGTGTAATGTGCAATCTGTTGTCAATCACTATGAAAAAATAGGGCATTTGTACAGTAAAATATTCAGACCGATAAAGTTCATCATTCCAAGTTTCTCAAATGTATAGAATAGAATACTGTAGCTCAGATGATATCTTTTTTTCAAATGCAGACAAGCCTCCTAATCGGAGTTGGACTATCTGAGCACACCCCAGGTTCCACTACAACTTTTTTTCCCTGACCGGGAATCGAACCCCGGCCGCGGCGGTGAGAGCGCCGAATCCTAGCCACTAGACCATCAGGGACATGCTTTGTGTAATGTGCTATCTGTTGTCAATCACTATGAAAAAATAGGGCATTTGTACAGTAAAATATTCAGACCGATAAACAAAGTTCATCATTCCAAGTTTCTCAAATGTATATAATAGAATAGTGTAGCTCAGATGATATCTTTTTTTCAAATGCAGACTGGCCTCTTAATCAGAGTTGGACTATCTGAGCACACCCCAGGTTCCACTACAACCGTTTTTCCCTGACCGGGAATCGAACACGGGCCGCGGCGGTGAGAGCGCCGAATCCTAGCCACTAGACCATCAGGGACATGCTTTGTGTAATGTTCAATCTGTTGTCAATCACTATGAAAAAATAGGGCATTTGTACAGTAAAATATTCAGACCGATAAACAAAGTTCATCATTCCAAGTTTCTCAAATGTATATAATAGAATACTGTAGCTCAGATGATATATATTTTTTCAAATGCAGACAGGCCTCTTAATCAGAGTTGGACTATCTGAGCACACCCCAGGTTCCACTACAACCGTTTTTCCCTGACCGGGAATCGAACCCGGGCCGCGGCGGTGAGAGCGCCGAATCCTAGCCACTAGACCATCAGGGACATGCTTTGTGTAATGTTCAATCTGTTGTCAATCACTATGAAAAATAGGGCATTTGTACAGTAGAATATTCAGACCGATAAACAAAGTTCATCATTCCAAGTTTCTCAAATGTATAGAATAGAATCCTGTAGCTCAGATGATATATTTTTTTCAAATGCAGACTGGCCTCTTAATCGGAGTTGGACTATCTGAGCACACCCCAGGTTCCACTACAACTTTTTTTCCCTGACCGGGAATCGAACCCGGGCCGCGGCGGTGAGAGCGCCGAATCCTAGCCACTAGACCATCAGGGACATGCTTTGTGTAATGTGCTATCTGTTGTCAATCACTATGAAAAAATAGGGCATTTGTACAGTAAAATATTCAGACCGATAAACAAAGTTCATCATTCCAAGTTTCTCAAATGTATAGAATAGAATCCTGTAGCTCAGATGATATATTTTTTTCAAATGCAGACTTGCCTCTTAATCGGAGTTGGACTATCTGAGCACACCCCAGGTTCCACTACAACTTTTTTTCCCTGACCGGGAATCGAACCCGGGCCGCGGCAGTGAGAGCACCGAATCCTAGCCACTAGACCATCAGGGACATGCTTTGTGTAATGTGCAATCTGTTGTCAATCACTATGAAAAATAGGGCATTTGTACAGTAGAATATTCAGACCGATAAACAAAGTTCATCATTCCAAGTTTCTCAAATGTATAGAATAGAATACTCTAGCTCAGATGATATATTTTTTTTCAAATGCAGACTGGACTCTTAATCAGAGTTGGACTATCTGAGCACACCCCAGGTTCCACTACAACTGTTTTTCCCTGACCTGGAATCGAACCCGGGCCGCGGCAGTGAGAGCACTGAATCCTAGCTACTAGACCATCAGGGACATGCTTTGTGTAATGTTCAATCTGTTGTCAATCTCTATGAAAAATAGGGCATTTGTACAGTAAAATATTCAGGCCGAAAAACAAAGTTCATCATTCCAAGTTTCTCAAATGTATAGAATACAATACTGTAGCTCAGATGATATCTTTCTTTCAAATGCAGAATGGCCTCTTAATCAGAGTTGGACTATCTGAGCACACCCCAGGTTCCACTACAACTGTTTTTCCCTGACCGGGAATCGAACCGAGGCCGCGGCGGTGAGAGCGCCAAATCCTAGCCACTAGACCATCAGGGACATGCTTTGTGTAATGTTCAATCTGTTGTCAATCACTATGAAAAAATAGGGCATTTGTACAGTAAAATATTCAGACTGATAAACAAAGTTAATCATTCCAAGTTTCTCAAATGTATAGAATAGAATACTGTAGCTCAGATGATATATTTTTTTTCAAATGCAGACTGGACTCTTAATCAGAGTTGGACTATCTGAGCACACCCCAGGTTCCACTACAACTTTTTTTCCCTGACCGGGAATCGAACCCGGGCCGCGGCAGTGAGAGCGCCGAATCCTAGCCACTAGACCATCAGGGACATGCTTTGTGTAATGTGCTATCTGTTGTCAATCACTATGAAAAAATAGGGCATTTGTACAGTAAAATATTCAGACCGATAAAAAAAGTTCATCATTCCAAGTTTCTCAAATGTATAGAATAGAATCCTGTAGCTCAGATGATATATTTTTTTCAAATGCAGACAGGCCTCTTAATCAGAGTTGGACTATCTGAGCACAACCCAGGTTCCACTACAACCGTTTTTCCCTGACCGGGAATCGAACCCAGGCCGCGGCGGTGAGAGCGCCGAATCCTAGCCACTAGACCATCAGGTTTGTGTAATGTGCAATCTGTTGTCAATCACTATGAAAAATAGGGCATTTGTACAGTAGAATATTCAGACCGATAAACAAAGTTCATCATTCCAAGTTTCTCAAATGTATAGAATAGAATACTGTAGCTCAGATGATATCTTTTTTTCAAATGCAGACTGGCCTCTTAATCAGAGTTGGACTATCTGAGCACACCCCAGGTTCCACTACAACTGTTTTTCCCTGACCGGGAATCGAACCCGGGCCGCGGCGGTGAGAGCGCCGAATCCTAGCCACTAGACCATCAGGGACATGCTTTGTGTAATGTGCAATCTGTTGTCAATCACTATGAAAAAATAGGGCATTTGTACAGTAAAATATTCAGACCGATAAAGTTCATCATTCCAAGTTTCTCAAATGTATAGAATAGAATACTGTAGCTCAGATGATATTTTTTTTTCAAATGCAGACTTGCCTCTTAATCGGAGTTGGACTATCTGAGCACACCCCAGGTTCCACTACAACTTTTTTTCCCTGACCGGGAATCGAACCCCGGCCGCGGCGGTGAGAGCGCCGAATCCTAGCCACTAGACCATCAGGGACATGCTTTGTGTAATGTGCTATCTATTGTCAATCACTATGAAAAAATAGGGCATTTGTACAGTAAAATATTCAGACCGATAAACAAAGTTCATCATTCCAAGTTTCTCAAATGTATATAATAGAATAGTGTAGCTCAGATGATATCTTTTTTTCAAATGCAGACTGGCCTCTTAATCAGAGTTGGACTATCTGAGCACACCCCAGGTTCCACTACAACCGTTTTTCCCTGACCGGGAATCGAACCCGGGCCGCGGCGGTGAGAGCGCCGAATCCTAGCCACTAGACCATCAGGGACATGCTTTGTGTAATGTTCAATCTGTTGTCAATCACTATGAAAAATAGGGCATTTGTACAGTAGAATATTCAGACCGATGAACAAAGTTCATCATTCCAAGTTTCTCAAATGTATAGAATAGAATCCTGTAGCTCAGATGATATATTTTTTTCAAATGCAGACTGGCCTCTTAATCGGAGTTGGACTATCTGAGCACACCCCAGGTTCCACTACAACTTTTTTTCCCTGACCGGGAATCGAACGCGGGCCGCGGCGGTGAGAGCGCCGAATCCTAGCCACTAGACCATCAGGGACATGCTTTGTGTAATGTGCTATCTGTTGTCAATCACTATGAAAAAATAGGGCATTTGTACAGTAAAATATTCAGACCGATAAACAAAGTTCATCATTCCAAGTTTCTCAAATGTATAGAATAGAATCCTGTAGCTCAGATGATATATTTTTTTTAAATGCAGACTTGCCTCTTAATCGGAGTTGGACTATCTGAGCACACCCCAGGTTCCACTACAACTTTTTTTCCCTGACCGGGAATCGAACCCGGGCCGCGGCGGTGAGAGCGCCGAATCCTAGCCACTAGACCATCAGGGACATGCTTTGTGTAATGTGCTATCTGTTGTCAATCACTATGAAAAAATAGGGCATTTGTACAGTAAAATATTCAGACCGATAAACAAAGATCATCATTCAAAGTTTCTCAAATGTATATAATAGAATACTGTAGCTCAGATGATATATTTTTTTTCAAATGCAGACTGGCCTCTTAATCAGAGTTGGACTATCTGAGCACACCCCAGGTTCCACTACAACCGTTTTGCCCTGACCGGGAATCGAACCCGGGCCGCGGCGGTGAGAGCGCCGAATCCTAGCCACTAGACCATCAGGGACATGCTTTGTGTAATGTTCAATCTGTTGTCAATCACTATGAAAAAATAGGGCATTTGTACAGTAAAATATTCAGACCGATAAACAAAGTTCATCATTCCAAGTTTCTCAAATGTATATAATAGAATACTGTAGCTCAGATGATATCTTTTTTTTCAAATGCAGACAGGCCTCTTAATCAGAGTTGGACTATCTGAGCACACCCCAGGTTCCACTACAACCGTTTTTCCCTGACCGGGAATCGAACCCGGGCCGCGGCGGTGAGAGCGCCGAATCCTAGCCACTAGACCATCAGGGACATGCTTTGTGTAATGTTCAATCTGTTGTCAATCACTATGAAAAATAGGGCATTTGTACAGTAGAATATTCAGACCGATAAACAAAGTTCATCATTCCAAGTTTCTCAAATGTATATAATAGAATACTGTAGCTCAGATGATATCTTTTTTTTCAAATGCAGACTGGCCTCTTAATCAGAGTTGGACTATCTGAGCACACCCCAGGTTCCACTACAACTGTTTTTCCCTTAACCTGGAATCGAACCCGGGCCGCGGCAGTGAGAGCGCCGAATGCTAGCCACTAGACCATCAGGGACATGCTTTGTGTAATGTTCAATCTGTTGTCAATCTCTATGAAAAATAGGGCATTTGTACAGTAAAATATTCAGGCCGAAAAACAAAGTTCATCATTCCAAGTTTCTCAAATGTATAGAATACAATACTGTAGCTCAGATGATATCTTTTTTGAGTGGTGCAACCACTCCTACAATCAGCAATGTCCATGTACGTGTGTGTGTACCTGTGCACATGAGCCTGAGTATGTTACTGAATTATACCAGTAGGGGGCGGCAGAAACAGAGGGAGGGGTAGTGCTGTGTAATGAGAGAGAGAGTGAGAGAGGGGGGGGGGGGGGGAATTGCACCACTCAGTTCAAACGTGTGTGATTTTTTCAAATGCAGACTGGCCTCTTAATCAGAGTTGGACTATCTGAGCACACCCCAGGTTCCACTACAACCGTTTTTCCCTGACCGGGAATCGAACCCGGGCCGCGGCGGTGAGAGCGCCGAATCCTAGCCACTAGACCATCAGGTTTGTGTAATGTGCAATCTGTTGTCAATCACTATGAAAAATAGGGCATTTGTACAGTAGAATATTCAGACCGATAAACAAAGTTCATCATTCCAAGTTTCTCAAATGTATAGAATAGAATACTGTAGCTCAGATGATATCTTTTTTTCAAATGCAGACTGGCCTCTTAATCAGAGTTGGACTATCTGAGCACACCCCAGGTTCCACTACAACTGTTTTTCCCTGACCGGGAATCGAACCCGGGCCGCGGCGGTGAGAGCGCCGAATCCTAGCCACTAGACCATCAGGGACATGCTTTGTGTAATGTGCAATCTGTTGTCAATCACTATGAAAAAATAGGGCATTTGTACAGTAAAATATTCAGACCGATAAAGTTCATCATTCCAAGTTTCTCAAATGTATATAATAGAATACTGTAGCTCAGATGATATCTTTTTTTTCAAATGCAGACAGGCCTCTTAATCAGAGTTGGACTATCTGAGCACACCCCAGGTTCCACTACAACCGTTTTGCCCTGACCGGGAATCGAACCCGGGCCGCGGCGGTGAGAGCGCCGAATCCTAGCCACTAGACCATCAGGGACATGCTTTGTGTAATGTTCAATCTGTTGTCAATCACTATGAAAAATAGGGCATTTGTACAGTAGAATATTCAGACCGATAAACAAAGTTCATCATTCCAAGTTTCTCAAATGTATATAATAGAATACTGTAGCTCAGATGATATCTTTTTTTTCAAATGCAGACTGGCCTCTTAATCAGAGTTGGACTATCTGAGCACACCCCAGGTTCCACTACAACTGTTTTTCCCTGAACCTGGAATCGAACCCGGGCCGCGGCAGTGAGAGCGCCGAATGCTAGCCACTAGACCATCAGGGACATGCTTTGTGTAATGTTCAATCTGTTGTCAATCTCTATGAAAAATAGGGCATTTGTACAGTAAAATATTCAGGCCGAAAAACAAAGTTCATCATTCCAAGTTTCTCAAATGTATAGAATACAATACTGTAGCTCAGATGATATATTTTTTGAGTGGTGCAACCACTCCTACAATCAGCAATGTCCATGTACGTGTGTGTGTACCTGTGCACATGAGCCTGAGTATGTTACTGAATTATACCAGTAGGGGGCGGCAGAAACAGAGGGAGGGGTAGTGCTGTGTAATGAGAGAGAGAGTGAGAGAGAGAGAGAGAGAGAGAGAGAGAGAGAGGGGGGGGGGGGGAATTGCACCACTCAGTTCAAACGTGTGTGATTTTTTCAAATGCAGACTGGCCTCTTAATCAGAGTTGGACTATCTGAGCACACCCCAGGTTCCACTACAACCGTTTTTCCCTGACCGGGAATCGAACCCGGGCCGCGGCGGTGAGAGCGCCGAATCCTAGCCACTAGACCATCAGGGACATGCTTTGTGTAATGTTAAATCTGTTGTCAATCACTATGAAAAAATAGGGCATTTGTACAGTAAAATATTCAGACCGATAAACAAAGTTCATCATTCCAAGTTTCTCAAATGTATATAATAGAATACTGTAGCTCAGATGATATCTTTTTTTTCAAATGCAGACAGGCCTCTTAATCAGAGTTGGACTATCTGAGCACACCCCAGGTTCCACTACAACCGTTTTTCCCTGACCGGGAATCGAACCCGGCCGCGGCGGTGAGAGCGCCGAATCCTAGCCACTAGACCATCAGGGACATGCTTTGTGTAATGTGCTATCTGTTGTCAATCACTATGAAAAAATATGGCATTTGTACTGTAAAATATTCAGACCGATAAACAAAGATCATCATTCAAAGTTTCTCAAATGTATATAATAGAATACTGTAGCTCAGATGATATCTTTTTTTCAAATGCAGACTGGCCTCTTAATCAGAGTTGGACTATCTGAGCACACCCCAGGTTCCACTACAACCGTTTTTCCCTGACCGGGAATCGAACCCGGGCCGCGGCGGTGAGAGCGCCGAATCCTAGCCACTAGACCATCAGGGACATGCTTTGTGTAATGTTCAATCTGTTGTCAATCACTATGAAAAAATAGGGCATTTGTACAGTAAAATATTCAGACTGATAAACAAAGTTAATCATTCCAAGTTTCTCAAATGTATAGAATAGAATACTGTAGCTCAGATGATATATTTTTTTCAAATGCAGACTGGACTCTTAATCAGAGTTGGACTATCTGAGCACACCCCAGGTTCCACTACAACTTTTTTTCCCTGACCGGGAATCGAACCCGGGCCGCGGCGGTGAGAGCGCCGAATCCTAGCCACTAGACCATCAGGGACATGCTTTGTGTAATGTGCTATCTGTTGTCAATCACTATGAAAAAATAGGGCATTTGTACAGTAAAATATTCAGACCGATAAAAAAAGTTCATCATTCCAAGTTTCTCAAATGTATAGAATAGAATCCTGTAGCTCAGATGATATCTTTTTTTCAAATGCAGACAGGCCTCTTAATCAGAGTTGGACTATCTGAGCACAACCCAGGTTCCACTACAACCGTTTTTCCCTGACCGGGAATCGAACCCGGGCCGCGGCGGTGAGAGCGCCGAATCCTAGCCACTAGACCATCAGGTTTGTGTAATGTGCAATCTGTTGTCAATCACTATGAAAAATAGGGCATTTGTACAGTAGAATATTCAGACCGATAAACAAAGTTCATCATTCCAAGTTTCTCAAATGTATAGAATAGAATACTGTAGCTCAGATGATATCTTTTTTTCAAATGCAGACTGGCCTCTTAATCAGAGTTGGACTATCTGAGCACACCCCAGGTTCCACTACAACTGTTTTTCCCTGACCGGGAATCGAACCCGGGCCGCGGCGGTGAGAGCGCCGAATCCTAGCCACTAGACCATCAGGGACATGCTTTGTGTAATGTGCAATCTGTTGTCAATCACTATGAAAAAATAGGGCATTTGTACAGTAAAATATTCAGACCGATAAAGTTCATCATTCCAAGTTTCTCAAATGTATAGAACTAGAATTTCGCCGGCCTTCGGCCGGCGAATCCTAGTTACATTGCAGCGCAATATGGGAAGAAGGAAACTGCGGGAGTTGACAGACTCCACTTCATGTTTCAGCTGTGTTTTTAAACTCAGTAGTGTGCCCTGCACATGTAGTAACGGATGGGTTATAAATTATTATAATAACAGAAAGTGTTTTTTATTTCTCATAAATACGCAAACATGGTGAAACAACTACAGTCACAGAGAGCAGTGCCAAGGTAGCTGCTGCCTGCTAACGATGCAAACAACAGCCTTGCCTGTCGTGTGTGTGTGTGTGTGGGGGGGGGGGATAGCACTAATGTTCGACATTTTACTGTGTCATAAATATTTACATCTGTAGCCTATATTGTGATTACATTTGACCGTACATTTGACTCTTGTGTTATATTCTTGTGAAATATTCAGTAAAGTATTGTGGTGAAATATTCACCCCAAGTTGATAAGATATGCAGAGAATATAATACCAAGAACCCCCAGTTTGAAATGCATTAGGCCACAGACCCCCATTTGATACCATTTGCTCTCTGGGAAAATCAGGGTCCATTTGGTTCCATTTGTATGCTCTTGGAGTATGATGACTGTGCTAACAGTATTATCATAAAATATGTCTCAGTTTGAAGATTCAAAAAAACATATTTCATATGTGTGAGCTTGTAAAGTAGAACGTTCAACCTAGAGACAGTGTTGGCAAGTCTGATCATTATAAGCTACTTTGGACTTGTTTATCTATTGCAAATGTAACACTGAAACAGCGTCCACGTTCGGTTTAATAACTCCCGACCTGTTTTATCAAAAAAATAACTTGAAGTGGTTTATGGTAGCTGACATGTGTAGGTCCGTTGCCTGAAAATATCACATGTGTAGCTAAACGGATCTCTGAGTAAAAAAATTAAACGTGCAAAATGTTACATCCTTGGCGGCTCTCCCCTATTAGTTTACTCACAGCACAGCACCGTCACTCCTGTCAGTTATTTCGTCCTAATAACTTGAAGTGGTTTATGGTAGCTGACATGTGTAGGTCCGTTGCCTGAAAATATTACATGTGTAGCTAAACGGATCTCTGAGTAAAAAAATGAAACGTGCAAAATATGTTCTAAATTTGTATTGTATTGTGTAGTGTATTGTAAAATTAGTTGAGGGTTGTATAACATGGTACAACTCAATCAATCAAACGTTTGTTTAATCAATGTATTGCCCCATTGAAGAAAAAGAAATGGCCAAACTGGTACACCCGATACTATTTAATATTTCCCTTATGTTTGATACATTTTATTGTCACATCCATGGTATGAAAACAATGCTAAGGAGTTGCTTCAATGAAATGTAATTGCTTTAAGCTGAAAACGATATGTTTAATGGTGTTTTGTAGCGTTGTTACATTTATCATGCATGCCGTTACAATTAATCCGATATGCGCAGCAAATGTAACACTGAAACAGCGTCCACGTTCGGTTTAATAACTCCCGACCTGTTGTGTGTAAGTCGCGTGGTTAAAAGGCCGTGTGTTTCTGTTGTAAGCAACTCATGTTAGGTCTGCGCACACTGTACGTTGCTATGGCAAGTGGCTGCCTGTCATCAAATGCTGCTAACGTTAGCATGTGTGCTATCAGGCAAAAGCTGAGAGATGTGAAACTACTACTGGGGAAAATGTCATAGAAAACACAACACCTAATTTCGGAATGTTATTGTGACCTATTGAGCACAAACAGACCATCATGATTTGCTTGCTGGACCTATAATTAATTTATTTGCATTAAATGTCCACTCTCCCATCTGCGCACACTGTACGTTGCTACGGCAAGTGGCAGCCTGTCATCAAATGCTGCTGACGTTAGCATGTGTGCTATCAGGCAAAAGCTGAGATAGATATGCAACTACTACTGGGGAAAATGTCATAGAAAACACAACACCTAATTTCGGAATGTTATTGTGACCTATTGAGCACAAACAGACCATCATGATTTGCTTGCTGGACCTATAATTAATTTATTTGCATTAAATGTCCACTCGCCCATCAAAAAGAAAAGCAAGATGGCTGCGACAGAGTGTGAGCTCGACGGACAGAACAGAGCTGGTGACGTATGAGGCAGGGTGTTGCCAGGTTTGCGAATTGTAAGCGAGTTGTAGTGTATGTAAGTAGCGTGGTTTAATGTGTGCTATCAGGCAAAAGCTGAGATAGATATGCAACTACTACTGGGGAAAATGTCATAGAAAACACAACACCTAATTTCGGAATGTTATTGTGACCTATTGAGCACAAACAGACCATCATGATTTGCTTGCTGGACCTATAATTAATTTATTTGCATTAAATGTCCACTCGCCCATCAAAAAGAAAAGCAAGATGGCTGCGACAGAGTGTGAGCTCGACGGACAGAACAGAGCTGGTGACGTATGAGGCAGGGTGTTGCCAGGTTTGCGAATTGTAAGCGAGTTGTAGTGTATGTAAGTAGCGTGGTTTAAAGGGCTTGTTTGTGGGCTGGTTGGGCTTGTTTCTGACCGTGTTGGGGCAGCAGTGATTCCGTGTTCCGTGTAGGAATGTTTCATAAAAGTAATATTTGCAGAGTAAATAAGACACTTGAACGGCTAAAAATTAGCCTATGTCAGTTCGGGGAGCGTGCCGAATTTATTTTGCATATAGAGATGTGTGGTGAAAGTGTGGTTCGGTCGGAGATAGAGTTCCAAGAATGAGTATGGGTACCACTTTTCCCATGTATAGTAGACTAGAATTTCGTGCGCGCTTCGCGCGCACTCATCCCAGAGCTACTTCGCCACGCACTATGGGAAGAAATAAATGGCGGGAGTTGACTCCACATGTAGTAACGGATGGGTTATTGGAAATGTACCATTGTTTTGTCCTGAATATTTCCACAGCCTAATTACTAAAGGATTGTGACTGTGGGACAGACATACAGTCTGACATACAATAGGCTACACGTGTGCACAGAGAATAAACAATGACCTATATGCCCAGATTTCTTAAATTAACATAGTTGGATTTTAACAGAAAGACAATGCCATAAATCAGTCAAAGTAAGTGACAGACTCAACAGTAGCACACAGCATGCAAGGCAGCGATGCATGCGTGCCAACATGTTTGTCCAGCTGAGATTTAGTGTCTCCATCTCTCTGTGGAAGAGGTTGCACATGACCTGTACGGCCACACTGAGGTGCTCCAACACAAACACAGACACAAAACAACACCACGCTGTTTGTCCAGTTGACCCAAATCAACACCAATACCTAGCCTGTTTGTCCAAAACACACTATCTGCTCGCCACGTTTCTACTTCGCCACAACCTAATGTTAGTAACAAATGTAGGGGAGAGCCGCCAAGGTTGTAACGCTTCACGGTTGTAACATGGACGTTATCTCTTGATTGGTCAACGCCACCATGACGCCATCGCGTCAGTATGTGTACAGCAACGTACTCTACGTGCCCAGGAAGTTTGAAGTGTTTACCTTCAAAATGCGTATAATTTTACACCTGGAGTATATGTGTGCTACAATTTTTGTCTTTGGTGTTGGTGAATAAAAATCCACATGGATGTGTTCATGCTTATGTTCTTCATTAGTTTGCATCGTGTTTAGACGGAATTCACGTTCATTCTGGTCTGTAAGCAACTGCAAAGAAAACTTGCAAAAGCGGGTCATTTGTAACATGTGTTACAAATGGTCCGCTTCCATTCAATGCCATTATATGTAATATTTACATATTTGACATATTGGCCAATATTATATGTTCTAAATTTGTATTGTATTGTGTAGTGTATTCTAAAAGTAGTTTAGGGTTGTATAACATTGTACAACTCAATCAATCAAACGTTTGTTTAATCAATGTATTGCCCCATTGGAAAAAAAGAAAAGCCCAAACTGGTACACCCGATACTATTTAATATTTCCCTTATGTTTGATACATTTTCTTATCACATCCATGGTATGAAAACAATGCTAAGGAGTTGCTTCAATGAAATATAATTGCTTTAAGCTGAAAACGGGTTATTAGTTATTATGTGTAGTGTAGTGTAGTCAACATGTTAAGGCTCGTACACAGTGGCCGGTATTTGCTGCGATTATGCTTTCGGGGAGCATTTTTGGCGCTGGCCGAGAAAAACCCCTGATCTGACGTTAAGTGCCCAAATGGTAGATCACGATCTACAAAGGCTTTGCAGGTAGACCACATGACATGGCACTAAAAATATATTTAATTTTAATATAAAAAACGATTTTTGCATCTGCCGCTTTAGATGACCTGAGATGACTTGATTGATTGACATCAAAAAGGGCCTGTCAGCTCAAACACACAATGCAATACTTGTTGTTGCTTACAATCATCAGTAGCAAAGTCAAATACCAACAAAAATAAAAGCCTACGATTTGCATTTTTCCCCCTCTATTTCCCATTCCATGTGCGTTTATATGAAAGGCCCCTCAATTACATTTTGTCACTATTTGCAGCAATGGGATGATAGTTTTATTTGGTGGGTATGTTGAGCTGGTGGTTTTGAAAGTAGCTCTCAAGTCCATAAAACAAACTAACATAGGCTACTTCTCTATAAGCAGAATCATGAATAGGCCTATTTAATTTATACAAAAGGAGAAGAGAGAGAGAGAGAGAGCAATGTGTTTGTGTCTCAAACTTTGTCTAATATTGTTTTAGAGCAGTGGTTCTCAAACATTGTCATGGCAAGAGCAAAGGACCCCCAATATTTTTTCAATCTACAAAAATAATCCCAAAATCGCTGATAAATTAAATTACATTACTTACTAATCGCTTATTTGGCAACACTGGCCAGAAACAAACAGTGTTGCTTTTTGTTTCAGCTCCGTGGCTGGGAGATGGGAACTTTCGGTTGCAGTTCAATCAATATAAAAGTACCACACAACTGAAAAGTTTCGCGACTGTGACCGCAAGTTAGAGACGTGTGTGGCTATAATGACGCCCAGCTGTTATGTAATCGCGCATCTCTAAATTCTAAGCGTGTGAGCCGGGACTGTGTGTGTGTGTGTGTGTGTGTGTGTGTGTGTGTGTGTATATACATTCCGTCGGTAATTCCCTGTAGGCTTCACGTGAATAATGTTGTGTGCGCGCGTGCGGAGAAATAGTTATTTAATGAATCGCATGTTGGTGTGTGTGTGTGTGTGTGGGGGGGGCCTTACAGGCGTGCATGTGCGTGTGTGTGCGTGCAGGCGTATGTATACATTAGGGCTGTCACGATTCGCCTAGTCCACGATTCAATTCAATTTTCGATGTGCAGCTCACGATTCGATTCGATGTTCGATTCGCTATCACGATTCGCCTAGTCCACGATTCAATTCAATTTTCGATTTGAAGCTCACGATTTGCTTCGATGTTCGATTAAATTTGTTCAATCTATTTTTTTAAAACCTTCTTTTTCAGCATTGAGGGCTATATTCATTATAATTTAGGCCAATATCTTGGTTTGTAAAGAAAAACACTTGTTTCCCAATAAGTCACATTTATTTTCTATAAATAACAAATCAGAATGAGAATAATAAAAGGTTTAACAACTTTGGGTTTTATGCCCTAACATTTTTTAAATGTTTCTTTAAGATGAGATGACTTGTAACATTCTTGTTAAGCTCTAAGTAAGTAAAAAAAAAAAAAAAAAAAAAGACAAATAGTATATAGACCCATCTGTTGTTAGTTCAAGTATTAAATACTAATGTAAGTGTTCAATTTCACTTATACACTACCTGGTTATAAATAGCTGCAGTAGGCTACACCATTTTATGCAGTATTTTATACTATTTCTATTTAGTGTACATTTAGTGGATGTGGCTTACATCCGGTCTAAAGCCCACCCACTGTATGCGCTGATTTCCATACACAATCCGTATCCTCCCCTCACCGGATGTTGAATTAACAGTACTAACGGCCATATATTTGACGATCTTTTACACAAAACGATTTTAACGGGCAACGTTTCACATGTATTATTAGTTTTATACATTTTAGGAGTGAAAACATGTGTGACCTGCATGGCATTTTGTAACGTGGTTCTGCTGTTCTGCAACTCTCATTAAATATTGAAAGCCAGCGTTTTCCACCACTGATAGTGGTCGCATGTCTGCAGCTATGCAGACCGCAACTCCGTGCGTTAATTGTTTTGCACGGGGCGAATTAGCTGAGAGCTTTTCTCTATAAGAATATAGTTGGCTGTGTTGTTGTCTTTGTACCATCGTCGTTGGACAGATCGATGTCTTTGTGATGTCTGCTAAGAAGCTGGCCCATATTTGACGTGTTGCCTTAGGGATACGGCACTCGTTTTCTTTTCCACACTTATTTCCGTGTATCATCGTCATCGCTGTCTACAACAGCACTGGCCATGGTGAAACATATTCAGACCGATAAACAAAGATCATCATTCAAAGTTTCTCAAATGTATATAACTAGAATTTCGCCGGCCTTTGGCCGGCGAATCCTAGTTACATTGCAGCGCAATATGGGAAGAAGGAAACTGCGGGAGTTGACAGACTCCACTTCATGTTTCAGCTGTGTTTTTAAACTCAGTAGTGTGCCCTGCACATGTAGTAACGGATGGGTTATAAATTATTATAATAACAGAAAGTGTTTTTTATTTCTCATAAATACGCAAACATGGTGAAACAACTACAGTCACAGAGAGCAGTGCCAAGGTAGCTGCTGCCTGCTAACGATGCAAACAACAGCCTTGCCTGTCGTGTGTGTGTGTGGGGGGGGGGGGGGGGGGGGATAGCACTAATGTTCGACATTTTACTGTGTCATAAATATTTACATCTGTAGCCTATATTGTGATTACATTTGACCGTACATTTGACTCTTGTGTTATATTCTTGTGAAATATTCAGTAAAGTATTGTGGTGAAATATTCACCCCAAGTTGATAAGATATGCAGAGAATATAATACCAAGAACCCCCAGTTTGAAATGCATTAGGCCACAGACCCCCATTTGATACCATTTGCTCTCTGGGAAAATCAGGGTCCATTTGGTTCCATTTGTATGCTCTTGGAGTATGATGACTGTGCTAACAGTATTATCATAAAATATGTCTCAGTTTGAAGATTCAAAAAAACATATTTCATATGTGTGAGCTTGTAAAGTAGAACGTTCAACCTAGAGACAGTGTTGGCAAGTCTGATCATTATAAGCTACTTTGGACTTGTTTATCTATTGCAAATGTAACACTGAAACAGCGTCCACGTTCGGTTTAATAACTCCCGACCTGTTTTATCAAAAAAATAACTTGAAGTGGTTTATGGTAGCTGACATGTGTAGGTCCGTTGCCTGAAAATATCACATGTGTAGCTAAACGGATCTCTGAGTAAAAAAATTAAACGTGCAAAATGTTACATCCTTGGCGGCTCTCCCCTATTAGTTTACTCACAGCACAGCACCGTCACTCCTGTCAGTTATTTCGTCCTAATAACTTGAAGTGGTTTATGGTAGCTGACATGTGTAGGTCCGTTGCCTGAAAATATTACATGTGTAGCTAAACGGATCTCTGAGTAAAAAAATGAAACGTGCAAAATATGTTCTAAATTTGTATTGTATTGTGTAGTGTATTGTAAAATTAGTTGAGGGTTGTATAACATGGTACAACTCAATCAATCAAACGTTTGTTTAATCAATGTATTGCCCCATTGAAGAAAAAGAAATGGCCAAACTGGTACACCCGATACTATTTAATATTTCCCTTATGTTTGATACATTTTATTGTCACATCCATGGTATGAAAACAATGCTAAGGAGTTGCTTCAATGAAATGTAATTGCTTTAAGCTGAAAACGATATGTTTAATGGTGTTTTGTAGCGTTGTTACATTTATCATGCATGCCGTTACAATTAATCCGATATGCGCAGCAAATGTAACACTGAAACAGCGTCCACGTTCGGTTTAATAACTCCCGACCTGTTGTGTGTAAGTCGCGTGGTTAAAAGGCCGTGTGTTTCTGTTGTAAGCAACTCATGTTAGGTCTGCGCACACTGTACGTTGCTCTGGCAAGTGGCTGCCTGTCATCAAATGCTGCTAACGTTAGCATGTGTGCTATCAGGCAAAAGCTGAGAGATGTGAAACTACTACTGGGGAAAATGTCATAGAAAACACAACACCTAATTTCGGAATGTTATTGTGACCTATTGAGCACAAACAGACCATCATGATTTGCTTGCTGGACCTATAATTAATTTATTTGCATTAAATGTCCACTCTCCCATCTGCGCACACTGTACGTTGCTACGGCAAGTGGCAGCCTGTCATCAAATGCTGCTGACGTTAGCATGTGTGCTATCAGGCAAAAGCTGAGATAGATATGCAACTACTACTGGGGAAAATGTCATAGAAAACACAACACCTAATTTCGGAATGTTATTGTGACCTATTGAGCACAAACAGACCATCATGATTTGCTTGCTGGACCTATAATTAATTTATTTGCATTAAATGTCCACTCGCCCATCAAAAAGAAAAGCAAGATGGCTGCGACAGAGTGTGAGCTCGACGGACAGAACAGAGCTGGTGACGTATGAGGCAGGGTGTTGCCAGGTTTGCGAATTGTAAGCGAGTTGTAGTGTATGTAAGTAGCGTGGTTTAATGTGTGCTATCAGGCAAAAGCTGAGATAGATATGCAACTACTACTGGGGAAAATGTCATAGAAAACACAACACCTAATTTCGGAATGTTATTGTGACCTATTGAGCACAAACAGACCATCATGATTTGCTTGCTGGACCTATAATTAATTTATTTGCATTAAATGTCCACTCGCCCATCAAAAAGAAAAGCAAGATGGCTGCGACAGAGTGTGAGCTCGACGGACAGAACAGAGCTGGTGACGTATGAGGCAGGGTGTTGCCAGGTTTGCGAATTGTAAGCGAGTTGTAGTGTATGTAAGTAGCGTGGTTTAAAGGGCTTGTTTGTGGGCTGGTTGGGCTTGTTTCTGACCGTGTTGGGGCAGCAGTGATTCCGTGTTCCGTGTAGGAATGTTTCATAAAAGTAATATTTGCAGAGTAAATAAGACACTTGAACGGCTAAAAATTAGCCTATGTCAGTTCGGGGAGCGTGCCGAATTTATTTTGCATATAGAGATGTGTGGTGAAAGTGTGGTTCGGTCGGAGATAGAGTTCCAAGAATGAGTATGGGTACCACTTTTCCCATGTATAGTAGATAGAATACTGTAGCTCAGATGATATCTTTTTTTCAAATGCAGACTGGCCTCTTAATCAGAGTTGGACTATCTGAGCACACCCCAGGTTCCACTACAACCGTTTTTCCCTGACCGGGAATCGAACCCGGGCCGCGGCGGTGAGAGCGCCGAATCCTAGCCACTAGACCATCAGGGACATGCTTTGTGTAATGTTCAATCTGTTGTCAATCACTATGAAAAAATAGGGCATTTGTACAGTAAAATATTCAGACCGATAAACAAAGTTCATCATTCCAAGTTTCTCAAATGTATATAATAGAATACTGTAGCTCAGATGATATCTTTTTTTTCAAATGCAGACAGGCCTCTTAATCAGAGTTGGACTATCTGAGCACACCCAAGGTTCCACTACAACCGTTTTTCCCTGACCGGGAATCGAACCCGGGCCGCGGCGGTGAGAGCGCCGAATCCTAGCCACTAGACCATCAGGGACATGCTTTGTGTAATGTTCAATCTGTTGTCAATCACTATGAAAAATAGGGCATTTGTACAGTAGAATATTCAGACCGATAAACAAAGTTCATCATTCCAAGTTTCTCAAATGTATATAATAGAATACTGTAGCTCAGATGATATCTTTTTTTTCAAATGCAGACTGGCCTCTTAATCAGAGTTGGACTATCTGAGCACACCCCAGGTTCCACTACAACTGTTTTTCCCTGAACCTGGAATCGAACCCGGGCCGCGGCAGTGAGAGCGCCGAATGCTAGCCACTAGACCATCAGGGACATGCTTTGTGTAATGTTCAATCTGTTGTCAATCTCTATGAAAAATAGGGCATTTGTACAGTAAAATATTCAGGCCGAAAAACAAAGTTCATCATTCCAAGTTTCTCAAATGTATAGAATACAATACTGTAGCTCAGATTATATATTTTTTGAGTGGTGCAACCACTCCTACAATCAGCAATGTCCATGTACGTGTGTGTGTACCTGTGCACATGAGCCTGAGTATGTTACTGAATTATACCAGTAGGGGGCGGCAGAAACAGAGGGAGGGGTAGTGCTGTGTAATGAGAGAGAGAGTGAGAGAGAGAGAGAGAGAGAGAGAGAGAGGGGGGGGGGGGGGGAATTGCACCACTCAGTTCAAACGTGTGTGATTTTTTCAAATGCAGACTGGCCTCTTAATCAGAGTTGGACTATCTGAGCACACCCCAGGTTCCACTACAACCGTTTTTCCCTGACCGGGAATCGAACCCGGGCCGCGGCGGTGAGAGCGCCGAATCCTAGCCACTAGACCATCAGGGACATGCTTTGTGTAATGTTAAATCTGTTGTCAATCACTATGAAAAAATAGGGCATTTGTACAGTAAAATATTCAGACCGATAAACAAAGTTCATCATTCCAAGTTTCTCAAATGTATATAATAGAATACTGTAGCTCAGATGATATCTTTTTTTTCAAATGCAGACAGGCCTCTTAATCAGAGTTGGACTATCTGAGCACACCCCAGGTTCCACTACAACCGTTTTTCCCTGACCGGGAATCGAACCCGGGCCGCAGCGGTGAGAGCGCCGAATCCTAGCCACTAGACCATCAGGGACATGCTTTGTGTAATGTGCTATCTGTTGTCAATCACTATGAAAAAATATGGCATTTGTACAGTAAAATATTCAGACCGATAAACAAAGATCATCATTCAAAGTTTCTCAAATGTATATAATAGAATACTGTAGCTCAGATGATATATTTTTTTCAAATGCAGACTGGCCTCTTAATCAGAGTTGGACTATCTGAGCACACCCCAGGTTCCACTACAACCGTTTTTCCCTGACCGGGAATCGAACCCGGGCCGCGGCGGTGAGAGCGCCGAATCCTAGCCACTAGACCATCAGGGACATGCTTTGTGTAATGTTCAATCTGTTGTCAATCACTATGAAAAAATAGGGCATTTGTACAGTAAAATATTCAGACCGATAAACAAAGTTCATCATTCCAAGTTTCTCAAATGTATATAATAGAATACTGTAGCTCAGATGATATCTTTTTTTTCAAATGCAGACAGGCCTCTTAATCAGAGTTGGACTATCTGAGCACACCCCAGGTTCCACTACAACCGTTTTTCCCTGACCGGGAATCGAACCCGGGCCGCGGCGGTGAGAGCGCCGAATACTAGCCACTAGACCATCAGGGACATGCTTTGTATAATGTTCAATCTGTTGTCAATCACTATGAAAAAATAGGGCATTTGTACAGTAAAATATTCAGACCGATAAACAAAGTTCATCATTCCAAGTTTCTCAAATGTATATAGTAGAATACTGTAGCTCAGATGATATATTTTTTTCAAATGCAGACAGGCCTCTTAATCAGAGTTGGACTATCTGAGCATACCCCAGGTTCCACTACAACCGTTTTTCCCTGATCGGGAATCGAACCCGGGCCGCGGCGGTGAGAGCGCCGAATCCTAGCCACTAGACCATCAGGGACATGCTTTGTGTAATGTTCAATCTGTTGTCAATCACTATGAAAAAAATAGGGCATTTGTACAGTAAAATATTCAGACCGATAAACAAAGTTCATCATTCCAAGTTTCTCAAATGTATATAATAGAATACTGTAGCTCAGATGATATCTTTTTTTTCAAATGCAGACAGGCCTCTTAATCAGAGTTGGACTATCTGAGCACACCCCAGGTTCCACTACAACCGTTTTTCCCTGACCGGGAATCGAACCCGGGCCGCGGCGGTGAGAGCGCCGAATCCTAGCCACTAGACCATCAGGGACATGCTTTGTGTAATGTTCAATCTGTTGTCAATCACTATGAAAAAATAGGGCATTTGTACAGTAAAATATTCAGACCGATAAACAAAGTTCATCATTCCAAGTTTCTCAAATGTATATAATAGAATACTGTAGCTCAGATGATATCTTTTTTTTCAAATGCAGACAGGCCTCTTAATCAGAGTTGGACTATCTGAGCACACCCCAGGTTCCACTACAACCGTTTTTCCCTGACCGGGAATCGAACCCGGGCCGCGGCGGTGAGAGCGCCGAATCCTAGCCACTAGACCATCAGGGACATGCTTTGTGTAATGTTCAATCTGTTGTCAATCACTATGAAAAAATAGAGCATTTGTACAGTAAAATATTCAGACCGATAAACAAAGTTCATCATTCCAAGTTTCTCAAATGTATATAGTAGAATACTGTAGCTCAGATGATATCTTTTTTTTCAAATGCAGACAGGCCTCCTAATCAGAGTTGGACTATCTGAGAACACCCCAGGTTCCACTACAACCGTTTTTCCCTGAACGGGAATCGAACCCGGGCCGCGGCGGTGAGAGCGCCGAATCCTAGCCACTAGACCATCAGGGACATGCTTTGTGTAATGTTCAATCTGTTGTCAATCACTATGAAAAAATAGGGCATTTGTACAGTAAAATATTCAGACCGATAAACAAAGTTCATCATTCCAAGTTTCTCAAATGTATATAGTAGAATACTGTAGCTCAGATGATATCTTTTTTTTCAAATGCAGACAGGCCTCTTAATCAGAGTTGGACTATCTGAGCACACCCCAGGTTCCACTACAACCGTTTTTCCCTGACCGGGAATCGAACCCGGGCCGCGGCGGTGAGAGCGCCGAATCCTAGCCACTAGACCATCAGGGACATGCTTGTGTAATGTGCAATCTGTTGTCAATCACTATGAAAAATAGGGCATTTGTACAGTAGAATATTCAGACCGATAAACAAAGTTCATCATTCCAAGTTTCTCAAATGTATATAATAGAATACTGTAGCTCAGATGATATCTTTTTTTTCAAATGCAGACAGGCCTCTTAATCAGAGTTGGACTATCTGAGCACACCCCAGGTTCCACTACAACTGTTTTTCCCTGAACCTGGAATCGAACCCGGGCCGCGGCAGTGAGAGCGCCGAATGCTAGCCACTAGAACATCAGGGACATGCTTTGTGTAATGTTCAATCTGTTGTCAATCTCTATGAAAAATAGGGCATTTGTACAGTAGAATATTCAGACCGATAAACAAAGTTCATCATTCCAAGTTTCTCAAATGTATATAATAGAATACTGTAGCTCAGATGATATCTTTTTTTTCAAATGCAGACTGGCCTCTTAATCAGAGTTGGACTATCTGAGCACACCCCAGGTTCCACTACAACTGTTTTTCCCTGAACCTGGAATCGAACCCGGGCCGCGGCAGTGAGAGCGCCGAATGCTAGCCACTAGACCGTCAGGGACATGCTTTGTGTAATGTTCAATCTGTTGTCAATCTCTATGAAAAATAGGGCATTTGTACAGTAAAATATTCAGGCCGAAAAACAAAGTTCATCATTCCAAGTTTCTCAAATGTATAGAATACAATACTGTAGCTCAGATGATATCTTTTTTGAGTGGTGCAACCACTCCTACAATCAGCAATGTCCATGTACGTGTGTGTGTACCTGTGCACATGAGCCTGAGTATGTTACTGAATTATACCAGTAGGGGGCGGCAGAAACAGAGGGAGGGGTAGTGCTGTGTAACGAGAGAGAGAGAGAGAGAGAGGGGGGGGGGGGGGGGGGGGGGGAATTGCACCACTCAGTTCACACGTGTGTGATTTTTTCAAATGCAGACTGGCCTCTTAATCAGAGTTGGACTATCTGAGCACACCGCAGGTTCCACTACAACTGTTTTTCCCTGACCGGGAATCGAACCCGGGCCGCGGCGGTGAGAGCGCCGAATCCTAGCCACTAGACCATCAGGGACATGCTTTGTGCAATGTTCAATCTGTTGTCAATCACAATGAAAAAATAGGGCATTTGTACAGTAAAATATTCAGACCGATAAACAAAGTTCATCATTCCAAGTTTCTCAAATGTATATAACTAGAATTTCGTGCGCGCTTCGCGCGCACTCATCCCAGAGCTACTTCGCCACGCACTATGGGAAGAAATAAATGGCGGGAGTTGACTCCACATGTAGTAACGGATGGGTTATTGGAAATGTACCATTGTTTTGTCCTGAATATTTCCACAGCCTAATTACTAAAGGATTGTGACTGTGGGACAGACATACAGTCTGACATACAATAGGCTACACGTGTGCACAGTGAATAAACAATGACCTATATGCCCAGAGTTCTTAAATTAACATAGTTGGATTTTAACAGAAAGACAATGCCATAAATCAGTCAAAGTAAGTGACAGACTCAACAGTAGCACACAGCATGCAAGGCAGCGATGCATGCATGCAAACATGTTTGTCCAGCTGAGATTTAATGTCTCCATCTCTCTGTGGAAGAGGTTGCACATGACCTGTACGGCCACACTGAGGCGCTGCAACACAAACACAGACACAAAACAACACCACGCTGTTTGTCCAGTTGACCCAAATCAACACCAATACCTAGCCTGTTTGTCCAAAACACAGTATCTGCTGGCCACGTTTCTACTTCGCCACAACCTAATGTTAGTAACAAATGTAGGGGAGAGCCGCCAAGGTTGTAACGCTTCACGGTTGTAACATGGACGTTATATCTTGATTGGTCAACGCCACCATGACGCCATCGCGTCAGTATGTGTACAGCAACGTACTCTACGTGGCCAGGAAGTTTGAAGTGTTTACCTTCAAAATGCGTATAATTTTACACCTGGAGTATATGTGTGCTACAATTTTTGTCTTTGGTGTTGGTGAATAAAAATCCACATGGATGTGTTCATGCTTATGTTCTTCATTAGTTTGCATCGTGTTTAGACGGAATTCACGTTCATTCTGGTCTGTAAGCAACTGCAAAGAAAACTTGCAAAAGCGGGTCATTTGTAACATGTGTTACAAATGGTCCGCTTCCATTCAATGCGATATGTAATATTTACATATTTGACATATTGGCCAATATTATATGTTCTGAAATTGTATTGTATTGTGTAGTGTATTCTAAAAGTAGTTTAGGGTTGTATAACATTGTACAACTCAATCAATCAAACGTTTGTTTAATCAATGTATTGCCCCATTGAAAAAAAAGAAAAGGCCAAACTGGTACACCCGATACTATTTAATATTTCCCTTATGTTTGATATTTTCTTATCACATCCATGGTATGAAAACAATGCTAAGGAGTTGCTTCAATGAAATATAATTGCTTTAAGCTGAAAACGGGTTATTAGTTATTATGTGTAGTGTAGTGTAGTCAACATGTTAAGGCTCATACACACTGCCCGGTATTTGCTGCGATTATGCTTTCGGGGAGCATTGTTGGCGCTGGCCGACAAAAAACCCTGATCTGACGTTAAGTGGTGCCCAAATGGTAGATCACGATCTACAAAGGCTTTGCAGGTAGACCACATGACATGGCAGTAAAAATATATATAATTTTAATATAAAAAACGATTTTTGCATCTTCCGCTTTAGATGACCTGAGATTACTTGAGTGATTGACATAAAAAAGGGCCTATCAGCTCAAACACACAATGCAATACTTGTTGTTGCTTACAATCATCAGTAGCAAATTGATTGATTGATTGATTGATATATGTAGCCTATATGAAAGGCCCCTCAATTACATTTTGTCACTATTTTCAGCAATGGGATGATAGTTTTATTTGGTGGGTATGTTGAGCTGGTCGTTTTGAAAGTAGCTCTCAAGTCCATAAAACAAACTAACATAGGCTACTTCTCTATTAGCAGAATCATGAATAGGCCTATTTAATTTATACAAAAGGAGAAGAGAGAGAGAGAGAGAGAGAGAGAGCAATGTGTTTGTGGCTCAAACTTTGTCTAATATTGTTTTAGAGCAGTGGTTCTCAAACATTGTCATGGCAAGAGCAAAGGAGGCCCAATATTTTTTCAATCTACAAAAATAATCCCAAAATCGCTGATAAATTAAATTACATTACTTACTAATCGCTTATTTGGCAACACTGGTCAGAAACGACCAGTTGCTTTTTGTTGCAGCTCCGTGACTGGGAGATGGGAACTTTCTGTTACAGTTAAATCAATCTAAAAGTACCACACAACTGAAAAGTATCGCGACTGTGAGCGCAAGTTAGAGACGTGTGTGGCTATAATGACGCACAGCTGTTATGTAATCGCGCATCTATAAATTCTAATCTATTTCTTGGGGAGCCGGGACTGTGTGTGTGTGTGTGTGTGTGTGTGTGTGTGTGTGTGTATATATACACTCCGTCGGTAATTCCCTGTAGGCTATACCCACATATTGGTAGCCTATCTCAATATTGGCGTGACGCATTTCACGTGAATAATGTTGTGTGCGCGCGTGCGGAGAAATAGAGTTATTTAATGAGTCGCATGTTGGTGTGTGTGTGTGTGTGTGTGTGTGTGTGTGTGTGTGTGTGTGTGTGTGTGTGTGCACGTCAGGCGTGCGTGTGCGTGCAGGCGTATGTATGCATGTGTACAGTGTACTGGGCAGTTGGCTGTGTGGCGAAAATAGGCAAAGTGATCGGTGCAAGGGTGATATTTTGGCACAATCCGATTAATGACAAAGAACAATGTTGATGTAACTAAGGGAATCGTCGAGTCATTTATTTTGTAAATAAAGAGATGTAGATGGAATAAGCGAAATAGCGATCGTATAATCTCTCCTATTCCTTCTTTCTCTCATCAATGTCCTGCGCGAGATCAGATTCTGTGCTGCGCGAGATGACATTGTCAAGCTAGTGTGGGGGCGGGCCTGGTAAAAGAGGGCAGTGTTGCCAGGTTTGCGAATTGTAAGCGAGTTGCAGTGTATGTAAGTAGCGTGGTTAAAGTCCTTGTTTCTCGGCGTGTTGTGGCAACAGCGTAGGCTGTTGCCTGGGGGGTGTGGGTACTTTGGGAAGAAAATGTTTGTATTAAACAAATGCATTGCCGGCGTGAGTGTGGAAGGGAGCCAGTGTTAGTGCCAATGAAAAGTCTATTTGGCTGGTGGTCTGCGTTGGGGTTGGCGTGGGCCGTGTAATGAAGAGATCGCTTACACACACTGCAAAGAGACTGCGAAGGGTAAGTGTGTGACGTCACTGCCCGTGTGAGTGTGCGTGAGTCTAGTGTGTAAGATGGTGTTGTGGGCGTTGCAGTAGCGACGTAGCTGTTCGTGGCTTTGGTTTTCTGCCTTGGGGTGTGTCTTCTGAGTATGGGTACCACTTCTCCCATATATATAAGATAGAATACTGTAGCTCAGATGATATCTTTTTTTCAAATGCAGACAGGCCTCTTAATCAGAGTTGGACTATCTGAGCACACCCCAGGTTCCACTACAACCGTTTTTCCCTGACCGGGAATCGAACCCGGGCCGCGGCGGTGAGAGCGCCGAATCCTAGCCACTAGACCATCAGGGACATGCTTTGTGTAATGTGCAATCTGTTGTCAATCACTATGAAAAATAGGGCATTTGTACAGTAGAATATTCAGACCGATAAACAAAGTTCATCATTCCAAGTTTCTCAAATGTATAGAATATAATACTGTAGCTCAGATGATATATTTTTTTCAAATGCAGACTGGCCTCTTAATCAGAGTTGGACTATCTGAGCACACCCCAGGTTCCACTACAACTGTTTTTCCCCGACCTGGAATCGAACTTGGGCCGCGGCAGGGAGAGCGCCGAATCCTAGCCACTAGACCATCAGGGACATGCTTTGTGTAATGTTCAATCTGTTGTCAATCTCTATGAAAAATAGGGCATTTGTACAGTAAAATATTCAGGCCGAAAAACAAAGTTCATCATTCCAAGTTTCTCAAATGTATAGAATACAATACTGTAGCTCAGATGATATCTTTTTTTCAAATGGAGACTGGCCTCTTCATCAGAGTTGGACTATCTGAGCACACCCCAGGTTCCACTACAACTGTTTTTCCCTGACCGGGAATCGAACCCAGGCCGCGACGGTGAGAGCGCCGATTCCTAGCCACTAGACCATCAGGGACATGCTTTGTGTAATGTTCAATCTGTTGTCAATCACTATGAAAAAATAGGGCATTTGTACAGTAAAATATTCAGACCGATAAACAAAGTTCATCATTCCAAGTTTCTCAAATGTATAGAATAGAATACTGTAGCTCAGATGATATCTTTTTTTCAAATGCAGACAGGCCTCTTAATCAGAGTTGGACTATCTGAGCACAACCCAGGTTCCACTACAACCGTTTTTCCCTGACCGGGAATCGAACCCGGGCCGCGGCGGTGAGAGCGCCGAATCCTAGCCACTAGACCATCAGGGACATGCTTTGTGTAATGTGCAATCTGTTGTCAATCACTATGTAAAATAGGGCCGTCTGAAAATACGTTGGGCCGAGGACACCCAGACAACATAATACAAGATTGAGTTTGTGTTAATTAAAATGTTTCCAAAAATATAGCAAAATCTTCTTGCTACAAAAAGCAGGTCTACAAGCTCACGAGCTGGATCGGCACCCGTGTGCATTATATACATAGGTTTAAAGTGGTTATCAAAACATTATTTGTCTCAAGAACTTCCAAATTGATATATGTGACCAAATTTGACTGATATTTGTCATATGAAAGCAGGGAATCATAGCTTCAAATTGACATATTGGTTGTTCAGTTTGACCCACCAGTTTTGGAGATATGGCTTATGGAGTAATGTCTTGCAGAAAACAGCGAGTTGAGAAAACAGGCTTGAAAGGTTCACTTCTGTGGTCTCTAACATGACACCTAGCTACATGTTTAAGCATTTATTTCATATGTACATGTTGATTTCAGCTCTGACACTTATTTCAGACATGCTCTAGTATGTGAAGAGTCTGCCTGTGCTATTAACTAATTTTGGTGAAAAGCTGTAATTTGCGCAATGGCAGTCTCTTAGTAAAATCTGGTCACATATGTTGATGCTACATTAATCACTTGAACACCATCCATTTTCAGCGAAATGTTTTGGTGCAGACTCAGTGGAGACAAGATACACTATACAGAGAAAAAGGTCAAGTTAAGTCAGTATCGAGGTTTTATGTGGTTAACTAATTTAGCTAGGGACCCCCTCAAGGATCCCTGTGGGGTCCCGGGACCACACCAATAGTCAGTATATCACCCCTGGGGGGTCCACGGACCACACCAATAGTCAGTATATCACCCCTGGGGGGTCCACGGACCACACCAATAGTCAGCATGCACTCACGTTTGTCCTGTAGAGATTTGTGGGGCACCTCGGCCTGGGGGCTCTCCTCCAGATCACCATAGTGCAGGACTTTATGGTTGGGAGACAGTCGACAGTACCAGAACTTATCTGTAGGGGGAGACAAAGGGAGAGAGAGAGAGATGTTACGGTTGGGAGGGTAGCAAGACCACTCGCCCTTGGCGAGCAGTCTGGGCGATTGGTCTTGGCGACTCGCCAAAAGGGGAAGTCCACTCGCCCCGAGGGGAAGACCACTGGGCCCGGGGCGAAATGTCTTCACCTTTTGGCGACTGGTCTTCACTTTTTGGCTAGTGTTTTCTTCACTTTCAGCAACTGCAGCCTTTGCTAGCTACTGTGCTAAATCCGTCTTTTATATAATTTGATCAATCCATGACATCCATGCGCGTCGCGGTGAAATCCGTCGTTTCTATAATTTGATCAATCATTGTTGTTGACATTGTTGTTAGAAGAACAGCTCAAATATTGAATGTGAAGACATAGTGTAGTACAAATCCTGGTGTGATCTTCTTAAAATTGGAAGGATCATAACACACGTCTAAGGTATTTTTTCCCCTGACTTTCTGTTAGTAAGGTTTTGACTCTTTCACATCAGTGCACGGCTGATTCAAGCCATGCATTTAGGGGTAAAAAGGTACCTAAGGTAATGTAAACGTACAGCATTTTTTTATTTAGCAATTAAAAGCATGGGTCTAAGACTACAAGTAACTTCATGGAATAAATTATAGCCTACTTGCAGTGTTAGCTGCAAGCAGTTTTACGCCACATGTATTTATTTGAAAACTCAATTAGCCTATAGTTACTTTTTAGATTGTATCATTGCCAAAGATAAAAACTAAAAGTTTACAGCTGTGAGATGGTCTGCGTTAGCTGCTGATACTTCAGCACTTTGGTTAGAAAGGCAGAAGGCTTCTTCACACACACACACACACACACACACACACACACACACACACACACACACACACACAGTCACACAGTCGCATTTATCAACTTTTCGCTGCGCGCCTCACAAGGCTATTGGATTTCTTTGTGCTTCGTCTTTGCACAATGCACGTATAGGCATACATTGTGTAGAGCTGTGTGTGTGTGTGTGTGTGTGTGCGTGGTGCGCGGGCTGACGGCATTGCGTCCTCTCTCCACTGTCTTTCTGTGAGTCCCCGATTTCGGAGCTGCAAAATGCAAGAAATAACGCACTTTATGTGCAAACTCCTCGGTGCGCCTTGGATATGAGCGCCTTGGAATTGGAGCGCAATGGAAATGACTAAATGAGCATGCTCAGGGTCGAGTGGTCTTCCCCTTTTGCCGAGAAGGCTTCACTTTCTGGGGCGATTGGTCTTGGCGACTCGCCTCGGAAAGTAAAGACTTCTCTGCAAAAGGGGAAGGTCACTCGCCAAAGGTGAAGTCCACTCGCCGAGGCGAGAAGTCCGGTATTCGTTGGGAGACAGTCGACAGTACCAGAACTTAATATCTATAGAGGGAGACACAGAGAGAGAGAGAGATGCCGCCATAGGTTCGAAGACTTTAATAACACACTGATACGGGCAGCGCCGTTATCGCAGATAAAGTAGGCTATAAGTATGTACATATAATTGATTGTATTGCGGATTGGGTGCGCTGCCCGGAGCAGTGTGTTAACTGGGAGGTGCAGGGGGTGCGCTGCCCGGAGCAGTGTGTTAACTGGGAGGCGCAGGGGGTGCGCTGCCCGGAGCAGTGTGTTAACTGGGAGGCGCAGGGGGAGCGCTGCCCGGAGCAGTGTGTTAACTGGGAGGCGCAGGGGGTGATCTGCCCGGAGCAGTGTGTAAACTGTGAGGTGCAGGGGGTGCGCTGCCCGGAGCAGTGTGTTAACTGGGAGGCGCAGGGGGTGCGCTGCCCGGAGCAGTGTGTTAACTGGGACGCGCAGGGGGTGCGCTGCCCGGAGCAGTGTGTTCCCAAGAGAAGACAGACTATGCACCCACTGCACACAAAACGAGGTAGAGACTGCAGAGCTACACTTCCTAACCGTCTGTCCACAAGACATCAGAGACATATACTTCCCACGGATTGCAATACCCAAGGAGAGTTTGAAAACATGACTAAGGACAACAACAAAAAAACTCCCATATCTGTTGGGTGAAGTACAACAATGTGCAAACACAGCAGCGAGATTTGTGAGCTGCTGTGACTGGAGAAGGATGACAAATGGAATACAAGCACCTTAACACTAGCCAGTCTGAAAAAAATGTCACTACTACTCAGTCGGCTGAACGGTCAGAGGGACCGTGTTTTTGGTGCGATTTGATTGGCCACTCTCTCCCCCACTCCCTGGATACGTCCAGCTGGAGACGTTCAAGCCGGCTGCATCCCATTTCCAACGAATTAAATCATATATGTTTGGCTGGTTAATTAACTTGGAATTTGTTTACTATTTTGATAAGATAATATGAATACAATGATTATTATCCATGATGAGGGCAGAGGGATGTTATTATTGAATGCTGGTTTCAATGGAGCGAGAAGCTAGCTAGCCTAGCCTAGTTAGCTAGCGGTCTGTGTCGTGTGTTAAGTGTTGTTAACAATGGGACATTGTCTGAACTGCTGAGATGTTGTCATTTCTAAACACATGTTTTCACTCCTAAAATGTATAAAACTAATAATACATGTAATACATATTTTGCCCGGTTAGTGCTATATTGCAACATAGCCATGGAAGAGTGTCGCGTTGCTGCTTCTTCTTTTCCTTCCATCCTGCAAAGATCACTCGTCTTTTCTCGTGTGTTATCGATGTAATTAATATATGTGACCCCACGCCATGTACAGACTGCTTGACTAGGCATGTAAACATGACATAATTGTATTAATGTTTAAGTGTAATGATGTTATTGACCGGATTGTCCGTAGTAACAGACCCCCATTCCTCCAGCCGTTAGCTTACATTTGCTAATATTATAAGCTAACCGCATTACTAAAGCCAATGTATTGCAGTAAATGCGGCATGTCCGCGGTAAATTACTTATACAAGTGAGTCGCGTTATATTTACCTAAATTACCAGCCAAAGTACATTCCAAATAAACAATTATTAGCCACGTTATGTTGTTATATCAGTTTAATTAATAAAAAACATTTGCTAAGCTGTGTGTATTTCTTTGTCCCAACTTGCAAGTACATGAACCACGTGACCGGGCTGTTTTCTGCCCCCTCAATATCCCAAACGAAATATTTTATAAGATGGCTCTCCGCATCATAAGTGCATAATACTTGTTAATTTTGGAGTGAACATGACAATGACGAGTAAATAAATATTAACACGACTCCTGTCGATACGTTATTTAGCCTGGACATTTCCGCATTTAGCTGAAAACGGGCTTAGTAGCCTACTATTATATTTAATTGATTGTGCCAAAGAAAGAATCGCGTCAGGTCAAACCGGCCATGCACACCATTGCTCACGAAAGCGACACCCTTGATCAAGCAGCCTAGTTCACATACATGACGAAATACGACATTAGAGTTTTATATTGTCATTTTTATATAGAGGGGGAAACATTATAGGCTACGCGTGTTATCGATGTAATTAATATATTTGATTGATCCAAATAATCGCCTAGTTAGCTAGCTGTATGTGTGTTGCGTGTTCTTTTTTTTCCTCCACCCCTCTTTTCTTTAAATCATAACTCGCTCATTTTTTGCTCATTTAAAAAAATTCAAAATACCATGTAAACTACGGAATTCGGTCTTTCATTTGGTATATAGATCGGTTGTGTAGGCCCTCTCTACGAAACGATATCAAGTGAAAAGGAAATGTCGGGGAATCGGGTTATAAAAGACACCATTATCAAGCAGCAAAAAGGCGAGAAGGCCTATGGGGGAGAAAGGGGGACGTCGGTCCATTGTGCCGATAATAGCAAGACAGAGTAAGAGATATATGCCTAAAATCATATTTACAAAACGTTTCAAATGGGAAAAAAAACAGAGATGATTTCAATCGAATATTTAGACAAAGTCATGCAAGGGGAACTTTCTCTGGACTCCATGGGCTAAGAAAATAAACTTTTAAATCTCAAAACCGGTCAGAATGACCGCTCCGACGTCGTAGTGTTAAGGAATACAAATCATTGTGTATGTACACCGTTTACTTATTTTGATTGCTTTGGCAATGTAAACGTACGTTTTGTCATGCCAATAAGCTCCTTCAAATTGAATTGAGATTGAGAGAGAGATCATTAAAGCACAGCAATACAAAATGTTGCGTCACAGTTGCAACTAATACCCCTTGCATTACTCATTGTGTAAAGACATCGCTCCTTTTCAAAAAGAAAGGCACACTTCTTTTTGCACATCTCCCTGAGCTCAGAAAGGGCTAAAAGCCTCTAAATCGTACACTATTTTCACCCCAAGTCCTTCCAGTACCTGGGTCTACACGTTCCCCGTTACCTCTGTTTTGTCAACCAAATAGCCATCTTTTCTGTGTCAGAAATAAAGTTCAACGGTGTGTGCACAACCTTTTTCCCATGACGAATATTATATTTTGGACAAACACAGACAGTTCATGATGAGATAGAGTGAGAGAGAGAGAGAGAGAGAGAGAGAGAGAGAGAGAGAGGGAGAGAGCATTGAAATATCGCTGCCATTTGTTTTTAACCCATTCAGGCCTGACGTCGAAATTTAAAAATACATCTTCTAAATCATGACAGTTTTCGGAAAGATTTGAGGCACATTTGAACGATGTTTAAAAAATAGCAGACCTACAAGCTCGTAGAGTGCCACTCGATGGCGCACTATGAGCTTTGACGTGGCAGTTTTACACACACTAAACGCGTGAGGAATCACGAGGCAAGCAAGTTCCCTTTGTAGATCTTTATTTAACGTGTACAGCCGTGCACGGATGCTGCAGCTCACAGGCCGGTCTCCAAGGCAAGCATGACCAATGACCATACAATCACAGAGATACAGTTTATATACAGTCTTAGTCCCACCAGGTGGAGCAGAAAGAGAGTGGGGTGGGGGGGACAGGATGGAGAGGTGAATAAGGCTTGTACCGATGAAAGGAGCAAATGACAGGTATAGGACAGTCCTGGGGTGTTGGACCGGCGGTTGTAAGCGTAGTCCCTTATCGGCTCCAGTTGCCCTGTCCACTACCCCCTGGCAGCCAGTGTCCATAATCTTCTTCATCCCTGTGACCCCTCGGATGATGAATGGTAGACTTGATTGTGTTCGTCATAATAGCCCCTACTGTCCTCTCTCTGCATTATGATGTCTTCTGTTTTCATTCCTGTCGCAGTCTTCTTTGTCTTTTGACAGCATAGTAACCGCGCTCATCATTGCAAGCTGAAGGACTTCGGCCTTGTTTTTATCCTGTTTCTAATCTTTTTCGTTCATCTCATTTTCGACGTCCTCTGCATGAGTTGCATGCTTGATTATGTCTGCCGGATCAGCTGTTCTGTAGCCAATGAGAGATTGTTTCACACGCTTAGAGTTTGTCATGCATGTTGCTTATTAGCTGGCTGACCAGGAATGCTTTGGCAAACGGGTCGTTGGGGTTTTTTCCTCCTCCGTGGATCAGTATGGATTCCTCCAGGCGGTGGCGGAACTGACTGATCGTTTCATCTTTGCCCTGCTTACAGTTCTGCACTTCAGTCAGATTTAATATCGTTGGGAAGAGTGTCATAACCTTCTCACACACTGCATCCACAGCAGTCATGTATCTGCGATTGTCCTCAAATTGTACAAGGACAGGCCTCTCATCTTGATACGTTTGGGCGACATCTAGGACTGCTTGCATTTTGGAAGGTTCCATATTCTTGGCACAGATGTCAAGTACCTCTTTCATTGTAGGTCTGTATGTACGACAAAAGGCCTGCAGTTCTTTAGTCCAGCGGCATCCTCCCACTTCAATAGGCGTTTTCAGTGTAGCTGCGTATTGGCCTATGTCGTCTGGAGACCACAGGCGTTGTACCATCATTACATCGCCGTACGGATTGGCTAGTTCTATCATGGGGCACTGTATGTCAGCCAGCAGTATGTTGTCCCCGTCCTCCTGGTCCATCCATGGGTGAGAACAATGTTCACTTGAGGTGGGCACCCCGTCCGGCAGGCGACAATACTCTGATGCACCCTGTGTACGTCTCGCTGTCCCAGGCCCTCTTCTTCCCTGCTCATGTGGCGGTGTGCTGCCCTGGGTGATGGTGACACTGCTGCGATGAGGCCTTGTCCCCCCACGTTGGCCAGGGGTGGACGGATGCACAGATGGAAGCAAGGTCTGTGGTTTCCGTCCTGTTGATGCGGGAACTGGAGCTCTTGGCTGCGCCGTGCCCGCATCGCCACTGTTGGCCAGCTCTGGGCCAGAGATGCCAGTGGAGGATGGACGTCGGCTCTTAGCAGTGTCATTAGCTTCTTTCAATAGGCCCAGTGCAGCAGAAACCAGGATCGTCATTGGAGTAGAGGGCTGCAGGCTTGTAGTTTCCAGAAGGCTGAGCGCAGCGGATACCAGGATTGCTGTTGAAGTAGAGGGCTGCAGGTTTGTAGCAAGAGTTACAGCTGGCTGGATGGTAGATGCCGGGCATTGACTGGCTTGTATGTAGCCCAGGTCTAGGGTCAGTGCCTGCTGTGGAGGAGACAAATGGGAATTCTGCGAATATATAGGCTCTGATACGACATATGCAGGGGGAGCCAGTGGCTGGCTCTCTTCCCACAAAGAATCTACGTTTGGTAGTTCTTTCATAATATGACTCTCGTTGTCTAAATTGTCCTGGCTACAGCCTGCCTTACTGCTGCAGCCTCGGCTCTTTGTTTTTGCGGACATGCAATGTCCAAACATCCTGCACTCAAAACATCTCATGTTGCCACCATTAGCATAGACCATATAGTGACTATTGTCATATTTCACTTTGAATGACACCTCCAACTCCTGTGTAGGAGAGTCGAGGAACATGTATGCCTGTCTGCGAAGTGAGTGGACATGCTTTAGCTTTGCGTCTTTACACCCGAGACTTACAGCCTTGAGTGGGCTGGAAAACTTGCCAAAGCATTTGAGTTCTTGCTCTAACAGCTCGTTTGGGATAAACGGCGGTACACCTGAGACTATAACTCTCGTAGAGGGTGCATACAGCGGGGAAACCTGCACAAACGGGTCACATATAAACACACCGCTCGCAACAAGTTGATGCACATATCTTTCCTCTTTAACAAACACGATAACACCTTTATTCATGCGCGATGCATATTTAAGGTTGGCGTGCTCAATCAGTTCTCCGACAGCCAACAAAACCTCTTCCACCATAACAAAAAGCTGCGGTACCAGCCGGACTCCATGCTTAATGGACAGAGACGGCGACCCATGGGACGCCATCTCCCCCCCAAGCCTCTTCCTAAGTCACGCCAAACAGCCGAGTAACTTCACAATCCAGCAAAATAAAGAAAAGGATAACCTTACCTGATCATGCGAAAAACAACAGAAAAGGCCAAGCAGAAACAACAGTAGAATCCAAGAGTTTCAGGCCTCTCACTCACGCATTCACTCACAACCTCCCACCCGTGCTCCCAGCATCCGCTCAGAGAGAGAGAGAGAGAGAGAGAGAGAGAGAGAGAGAGAGAGAGAGAGGATGACAGCAGAAGGAAGTAAAGGCATATTTAGAATGGCTACAAACAGCACAAAGTAAAGCCTGGTTTATATGTGGTTGAGGGTCGTGCCCCAAATGTAGACGTGCTATTTTCAATACGATGCATCAGTCCATGGTTGTTGTAAGACCACACACACACACGCACGCGCACACACACACACACACACACGCACACAACTACAGTCCGTGAGTCATCTGCAAAAGAGGAAAATGGAGCAATCACCTCTGACGGAGAGAGAAAAACCACCGACCGTGGAGCCCCGCATGCGCAGACACAAGCACACACACACACAGTCCACCGACGGAGGAGAGAAAGGAGCACGCACGCACGCACACACACACACACACACACACACACACACACACACACACACACACACTCCACCGACGGGGGGAGGGACGACAAAATTAGTTGAGGTTCAAAAGTTCGTCTATTTTGTATTGTTCCACTTTTTTCTTTGGCAATGATTAGAGATGTCCCGATACTGTATGGGTATCGGAAAAGTATCTGTATCGACCATTATTTGTCATATCGGGTCATACCGGTATAGGCAAATATGCCAATCTAACTAAGGGGTTGACACTATGGCAAGTAAAAAGTACAATGTTGGGGCATGCAAAGTTTGCTTTTGAGTTGCCCAAACTGCAAGTGCACATTTGAGTAAGGAGTCTGCTATAAACACAACACGAGATACAGTATATAGCTAGATAGCTATAAACACAACACGAGATATATATCTAGATAGCTATAAACACAACACCAGATATATAGCTAGATAGCTATAAACACAACACGAGATATATAGCTAGATAGCAATAAACGCAACACGATATATAGCTAGATAGCTATAAACACAACACGAGATATATATCTAGATAGCTATAAACACAACACGAGATCACAACACTGGTATCGGTATTCAGTATCGTATCGGCTAACACAGAAATTGTGGTATCGGATCGGAAAGGAAAAAAGAGTATGGGGACATCCCTAGCAATGATATAATCATTGACATGATTTCTCAAGCCAATGAAGCTCTTTGAATTGAATTGAATGGATCTACAGTACAAGCTCAAAACATTCAGCATCTACTGAATGTATTACTGGTATTTTAAACTTATATTTTTATATCTGTTTACTCAAATTAGGTGAAGTTCTCGATAAGCCTCTTGGATTCTTAACTTCTCCTGCACAATGTTACCATTAACATTATGTGTTGCGTACCTTTCTTCTGGTTTTACCTTTGTATGTGCTAATAAATAAAAACCTAAAAAAACAGTTTTTTTTCCTAAACGCCTGCTTATTGGAGGGACAAACGAGGCAAACGAGGGAAATTAAGACCCAAACAGATGACTCATCAGTCATCAGGCAATGAGTCAACAAAATGGAGTCATTGCCATATGGGAATGGGCTGGACTGCACTGGCATGGCATGGCATGTCAGCCTGGCTGGCACCGCCCCCTCGGTGCCCCAAAGCTTGGCGCTCTCCGAAGCGGGGCCGTTCCAAGGCGGGCATCGGGCCGGGCTGGAGGCTGGGCTTAAGGTTAACAGGTTTTTCCGTGCTGTGGCCGGGTCTGAAACCAGATTGACATTTTTCGTATTGGTCGTGAGTAATTAAGAAGGATTGCAGTTGTGTATATGCTATTTTCTCCAGGACTTTGGAGAGGAATGGTAGTTGGGAGATGGGCCTGAAGTTTGAGAGGGTAGATGGGTCAAGGTTTTTCTTTTTAATTAGGGGGTGAACTACAGCATGTTTGAAGGGGGCGGGGACCTGTCCTGAGAGAAGGGATGTGTTTAATAGAGTGACTAGGGTTGGGCCGACAGCGTTGAGAACTTCTTTGAGAAGGCGGGGGGGAATACTGTCAGTGGGGCAGTTTGTAGGCCGGAGATGGGAAACTATGTCAAGAAGTGAGGGGAGAGATATCGGAGTGAAATGGTCAAGTATAGCGGGGCAGGGTGAGATTGCAGGGGGAGGGGGGGTGTAGGTGTGCAATGCCCTGAGGTCTGATATTTTGTCTATTAAGAATCGTTGGAAATTCTCACATAGAGGAAGTGATGGGATGAGGGGGGAGGCATCACAGGGATTTATAAGGGAATTAAAAATGTTGAACAGTACCTGGGGTTTATGGCTATTTTTTGAGACGGTGTTGGAAATGAAGGCCGGTTTAGCATTTTTAACAGCTCGTTGGTATGTAACCAGGCAGCCATTTAAAATCTCGCGGTTGACATGGAGCTTATTTTTATTCCAGGATCTCTCAGCGTGCCTGCATGCGCGTCTGAGGTATCTGGTGGTGT
This sequence comes from Protomyctophum bolini, assembly GCF_963924005.1. Classification (NCBI taxonomy): domain Eukaryota; kingdom Metazoa; phylum Chordata; class Actinopteri; order Myctophiformes; family Myctophidae; genus Protomyctophum; species Protomyctophum bolini. The sequence goes on along the minus strand of NC_137877.1, from coordinate 43,593,315 downwards.
CGTTTAGCCAAGGCTCGGAAAGTGCAGTAGTGCGTTTTTGCCTGAGGGGGGCGATGGAATCTAGAATTAGAGTGCATGTTGTACTGAAGTCAGAGAGGAGCGCTTCCGCCTTCCGCGGTGGGAGTTGTGATCGTGGTAGTGGGCGCAGAAGTATTGAACATCGTAGAAAATTGTGATGCAGTTGACTGGTTATTGACTGTGGCGCACAGGATCGGTAGGTTTGGGAGGTAGGCAGGGGATTGTTACAGTGAAGAGAATCGGGAAATGGTCAGAAGGACATGGGGGGGCACATATCAATCAGAAAATTCATTTATGAAATCTTTGCTTTTGGGAGGGCGGTATATGAGTGAGCAAAGCACGGGGGGGGGGACATTTTTAGCTCAAAGCATTGCAGTTCAAAGCTAGAGTATGTAGCTACGGGCTGAATTAGGGTGCAATTAATATTCTTTTTTTAAATTGACGCTAGACCCCCTCCCATCCCCTTCGTTCGGGGGGTACTGAAAAAAGAACGGTCCGGAGGGAGGAGTTCAGAGAAAGAGGTTGAGTCACCCATCGGGACCCAGGTTTCTGTTAAAAGCATAACATCCAAGTCGTGGGTGGTGATGAAGTCTTGCAATAAAAAAGTTTTTTCCTTCATGGATCGTGTGTTGAAAAGGGCCATATGTAGTTTAACGTCTGGGTTGGGTGATGGCGTAGACGAGACGCGTTTTAGCGGCTGGAGGTTGCGGAGTTTGGTTCTGTGGGATTCAGGTTTACAGTGCGTTCTATGGCCAATTTGAACAGGGATAGGAGATGAAATGCATAGGTGAGCAGTGGCATTGTTAGACAGACTGGTGGTGAGAAAGGGGGCTGTGAGAGTGGACGTAGATGTTGGTCCAGGCCCGTTTGAAATTATGGAGAATAACGCGGAACTATTGTGATGGGGGCCGGGACCGGGGGGACATCAATCAGTGGGGGACATGACAGGACTGGTCAAAGGTGTTTTGGTCAGGTAGGGACTGGGAGCGAGGAGGTGGAGGCTAAAGGCTATGTTGGATGCCAAAGCCTGGCTACCCCGTCTGCTCGGGTGTAGACCGTCTCTATAGTAGAAGGAGGGACGGTCCCAGAATAAATTAAAATTGTCGATGTAGCCTATATCGAACGTGCGGCAGACACGCTGGAGCCAAGCATTGAGGCTAACGAGCCTGCTGAACTGCTCGTCGCTACGGCAAAAGGTTGGGATGGGACCAGAGAGGAGGAAAGATTTTCCACAACTACGCAGGAGATCAATGAGGTGTAAAAATTGATCTCGTAGCAGCTCCGATTGGCGACGGGCAGTATCATTTGTGCCAACGTGGACTATTATGCACTTAATGGTGGGTGGGAGGGACGGAAGCATGTCTTGGAGAGCTTTATGTATTGTGTGAACCGTGGCACCGGGAAGGCAAACTGTGGAGGCATTAAAGAACCGGATCCGTTTTATCACACTATCGCCAATTAATAGTGTGGTTGGGTTAAAAAGTGGCCTAGGAGACTGCGTGGGACAGGAGGACAGCGAGGCCGGAGCCTCAGTGCTGGGACGGGGGAGAGGAAGCGGCTCGGTGTGAGGATGAGTTGACGGGGGGGGATTCTTGGGAGGAGGACCCCCGCCGGAATGTCTGTTTACTGCCGACAACAACCTCTGTCGCCGAGCAGAGGGGGGCGACATCGGGAGAACATTATTTGATTGGTTTGCACGGAAGTATGATTTATTTCCTTTTTTTCTGAATGCGATTGACCAGGAGCCCGGGGTAGAGCAAGACTGGGCTTTGGGCTTGGCTCCCCAACTTGGCCCAGTGGTCTGATGGATCGGGGACAGTGTCATCGAGTTGAATCGTTGGTTGGGATGGCACAGCAGCGCCAACGACCACCTCACGATCGGACGAGTCTATTTCTGGGACAGTGTCATCGAGTTGAATCGTTTGGGATGGCGTGGCAGCGCCAACGACCACCTCACGATCGGACGAGTCTATTTCTGGGACAGTGTCATCGAGTTGAATCGTTTGCGATGGCGTGGCAGCGCCAACGACCACCTCATGATCGGACAAGTCCGTTTCTGGGACTAGGGAGACGGTACCGGGAGATTCAGGACACAGGGAGTCGATGAGCAGCTCATCATCCTTTATTTGATGGAGTATGGTGATCCTTCCCTCTAATTCAGCGATTCTTCTGGACAGGCGAAGGCAACCGTCGCAGCTGGTTGGTACGGTGAGTGGGGGCATGGTGATGGTGGTGCTGGGGAAAGAAAAAGCTATGGCCAGTGAAGTGTATAATGGTAATAGGAGAGACAGCGAGATCAATTCGTGGCGGTAGCGACTCGCCACGACCTATTTTTTTACGCCATGGCGTATTCTTCATTATCCGCCATGGCAGAACAGAATCCGCCGTGGCGAGTACAGAATCCGCCGTGGCGAGTTGATCAATTCCTGGCGGCAGAGACTCGCCACGACCTATTTTTTTACGCCATGGCGTATTCTTCATTATCCGCCATGGCAGAACAGAATCCGCCGTGGCGAGTACAGAATCCGCCGTGGCGAGTTGATCAATTCGTGGCGGCAGCGACTCGCCACGACCTATTTTTTTACGCCATGGCGTATCCTTCATTATCCGCCATGGCAGAACAGAATCCGCCATTGTTTTTTTTTTTTTTGCGTGCCGTGGTGCAGGTTCTGTCCTAGTAGTACAATTCTCGGAATTATTTCATCCTCTGCTAGCGTAACGTTTAGCGCTCTCGCCCCTATAGTCAAGGCACCGTGCGGACCCAGGTTCGATTCTTGCAAAAAGCAAACTTTTTTTTTTTAAAAGTTCTTTTTTTACCCGCGTGCGTATACAGTGTGCGTGCGTGTATGCGTGCGTATACAGTGTGTGTGTGCGTGCGTGCGTGCGTGCGTGCTTCATCGTATTTATTATTATTACCTGCATATTAATAATAATAATAATAATAATAAATACGATGAAGCACGCACGCACACACACACACACAGAAATTCTGTAGCCAGCTGGGTTTAACGAGATGGCTCAGACTCAGTGCAACTGTTTTTGTTATGTTGCAGTCTATCGTGTGATAATCCGATTGATTTATAAAACATTTAGCATTATGAACTGAAGCTCATTTGGTGCGCCGCAAAACAGAGGCCAGCCAGCGGTATAAACATTAAACAAGTTAACAACCACCACGGAAAATCACAGAGCCCGAGGCCCGGCCCGGCCCGTCTAATTAGCATATTTTTTGGGCCCGGCCCGGCCCTAAATGTCAGACAGGTAGTAAAGTCAGCTGTTCACCGGTGACATTTGCTTGAATAGAGAGAGAGGGGGTGGACGGGGAAGGTCAAACTTTGTTGACCGCAAATCGCTTTTCTACATGCTGTGATTCACTGTGGTACTAAACTTTTAACATTAATAAACATAACAAAAGCAGCGACACCCCACCCCCCATCCATGCGCTTTGTGCGTAAAACCGTCATTATGGGGTACGCAGCACTCTCGTGGACCTCAATTGCAAGAGAGAGAGAGAGAGAGAGAGAGAGAGAGAGAGTCACTCACCCCCCCCCCCCCCCCCCCCATCCCCTCTCTCTCTCTCTCTCTCTCTCTCTCTCTCTTTCTCTTTCTTATAAACGTTGCGCGCACACACACACACATATACACACACAGATCTCGGAATTATTTCATCCTCTGCTAGCGTAACGGCTAGCGCTCTCGCCCCTATAGTCAAGGCACCGTGCGGACCCGGGTTCGAATCTTGCAAAAAGCAAACAATTTTTTTTTAAAGTTCTTTTTTTACCCGTACATACAGTGTGTGTGCGTGCGTGCGTATACAGTGTGCGTGCGTGTATGCGTGCGTATACAGTGTGTGTGTGTGTGTGCGTGCGTGCTTCATCGTATTTATTATTATTATTATTATTATTAATATGCAGGTAATAATAATAAATACGATGAAGCACGCACGCACGCACGCACACACACACTGTATACGCACGCATACACGCACGCACACACACTGTATGTACGGGTAAAAAAAGAACTTTAAAAATAAAAAGTTAGCTTTTTGCAAGAATCGAACCTGGGTCCGCACGGTGCCTTGACTATAGGGGCGAGAGCGCTAAACGTTACGCTAGCAGAGGATGAAATAATCCCGAGAATTGTACTACTAGGACAGATAACCTGCACCACGGCACGCAAAAAAAAAAAAACAATGGCGGATTCTGTTCTGCCATGGCGGATAATGAAGGATACGCCATGGCGTAAAAAAATAGGTCGTGGCGAGTCCCCGCCGCCACGAATTGATCAACTCGCCACGGCGGATTCTGTACTCGCCACGGCGGATTCTGTTCTGCCATGGCGGATAATGAAGAATACGCCATGGCGTAAAAAAATAGGTCGTGGCGAGTCTCTGCCGCCACGAATTGATCAACTCGCCACGGTGGATTCTGTACTCGCCACGGCGGATTCTGTTCTGCCATGGCGGATAATGAAGAATACGCCATGGCGTAAAAAAATAGGTCGTGGCGAGTCGCTGCCGCCACGAATTGATCTCGCTCCACCTGGAAATAGACAGGTGCTGATGACGGACAGGTAGGCGGTCAGGCAGCAGTGCAGCTCACGAGACGTACCCGCGAGGGCTACTCAACGGTAGCCCACAGCGATGAGTAGACACACGACATTTTACACAGCAATGACAGCAGGTCTCAACCGGAACGAAACTCACCGGCAAAGGCCCAGGAGAGTGGTCCTGTTGCGTTGAGTCCGCTTGTATGTTTGGTGTTCTCTCTTCGTTGTCGGGGTGTGACGATCCTTGCAGTGCTGGATGACTGACGGCTAGCTGTCAGCCAGCGCCCGTAGGCTAGCTGTCAAACTAGCCCCGGGGCTAAAAGCTGGTGTAGGTAACATTCCAGATCGAGGCGGGCGATAAAGCAATGACGGCACTCGTGATCTGTACATCCGACAGACGTAGGTTGTTATACTATTAAAATAAGTTGGTACGATAGCTGTGAAAGTGCATGGCAGATACAATTAGGGCTAAAACAAGTTAAAAGGTGGCCGGTTTAGGAGGAGCAGCTGTCAGATGCTGCAGGACACCAGCGCATGCGCTCATGTCACCAACATGTTATAAATGTTTCACCTATGTCATCAAAACAGTTAGAAAGTTGCTGTTCTGTACGTGTAGTTTAACATGTCCTGGTTAAATATATTTCTGTACATGCAGCAGTATAGAGAGTACAATAAGCATGGAGAGAAAATAGACCATGTCATGATGTTTTGGAAACAAGAAACACTTTTTTGTGTGTGTAATACGTTTTGGACAGTATGCACACTGTAACATTAAGCCTGGCTCCTATCATGTTCAATGTAGCAAGTTAAAGTATGTGTAGACTGCACAATTCATACTCATACCATGTTCCTTATCTCATCCCTAATAAAAGACACTGGTTCTCTTCAGAATGTATAGTCATCTCCCGTCTTTCAACAAAATAATAAATACTCGATAGTGGGCTCGATAAGAACCTGGCTTGATAAGCCTGATCAATAAGGTGATTGTTAGGTGATTAATAAGAATTAACGAGCTCCATTCTTACTAAAATGGGACTAAAACTATTCAAGAGACTATGACTAAAACTAAAATAAAAATGTGCTGCCAAAAACAACATTGTGTATAAGAGTAGGCTATATGCTCTACTATACTCTACTTATAACACTAAAAGGATCACATGCAAATTGGTTGGTCGATCCATTCATTCATCAATAGGGTTACACACACTACCCCATTATCACCTGTCCATTAACAATGGAACATCCAAAACATTCCACAACATTCACGACCAGGTAGCATCAGCCTGCCCTGGCCATTGTTGCTCCCAGCAGCTGTGCCTGTGCGGTGATGCGCGCGCGCACAGACGGACCACTCCCCCTGTTCTTAGATGTACTTGTAGTTACAGGCTAAGTACAATGGACAGCATGCACACTGTACCATTAAGATTTACTCATGTCATGTTCAATATAGCAAGTTCAAGTAAAACACGTGTAGACTGTACAATTAAACTCATGTTCCTTATAGTAACAGTTTGGTATGAAGGATGTAAAATGAAGCCTGTATTGTCCACACAGTACAAGGCGTCCATACTTAAAGGAGGTGAAACACAAGTGATGCGATGAGCTTTCTGTAATGAACACACATAAAGGATCTGTAGTTGTCAACCCTTTATTTGAAAGAAGAAATTACGAGTAAATATGTTCTGTTACAATGCATTCTAGGCTATGAAGAAAACATACTACAGACAATCTTAACACATAATCAAACTAAGTGATTGAAATACACCAGTCCACAGCATAGTTCAAACAACATGTCAACACACAGAGACAAGTTTCAATTGTACCACTAGTGCATGCATGAATATGACATTTTAATTGCTGACAAATGTGGGCAAACACTGCTTCTCATATTAGTATATCAGCATTATCCAAGTTGAAAATCGATTAAAATTTCCGGTACAAAAATACATGTTTAATTTAGCTGGTAATTGACATTAAGTGTCAACATAATGCCTTAATTGAAGAAAAAAACACAGCTTTTTCCTCTTTATGACACGTCTGCATGTGTGTTTTTAGATTGCAATTCTGACTAAAGCCTTTTTCACAAACTGTACACGTAAATGTTTTTTTCCCTGTATGAGTCCTCATGTGTCATTTTAGATCACCCATTTGACTACAACCCTTGCCACAAACTGTACATGTAAAGGTCCTTTCCCCTGTATGAGTCCACATGTGTACATTTAAATTCCCATTATATGTGCAGCCCTTGCCACAAACGGTACACATAAAAGGTTTTTCCCTTGTATTGATCATCATGTGTGCTTTTAAATCCCCATTATGACCACAGCCCTTGCCATCCCTTGTAAAGGGATTTTCCCCTGTATGTGTCCTCATGTGTACAATGCATTCTATGAAGACGTAATACTACAAGGAATCTAAACAAATGGTCAAACTAAGTGATTAAAATAGACTATTATAATAATAACAACACACATGTCAACACACAGAGACGAATTACAATTTCACTATAGTGCATGAATTCCCAATGATATATCAGTATCAGCAAACTTTAATGCCTTCTTTGAAGAAGAAAAACACTCATCATTGAACAGATTTTTCCGTGTGTTTTTTTAGAATATCAATCCGACTAAAGCCTTTTTTTACAAACTGTACACGTAAAGGGCTTTTCCCCTGTGTGAGTCATCATATGTGATTTTAGATGACTCATTTGACTACATCCTTTGCCGCAAACTGTACACGTAAAGGGCCCTTTCCCCTGTGTGATTAATCATGTATAATTTTAGATTATATTTTCGACTAAAGCCTGTGCCACAAACTGTACACGTAAAGGGTGTTTCCCCTGTATGAGTCCTCATGTGTACTTTTAGACTGCAGCCCTTGCCACACACTGTACACAAAAAGGGCTTTTCCCCTGTGTGAGTCCCCATGTGTAATTTTAGATTACCCTTTAGACTAAAGCATGTGCCACAAACTGTACATGTAAAGGGCTTTTCCCCTGTATGAGTCATCATGTGTAGTTCTATTTCATACCTACTGACCGCCAGAGGCGGTGTTTTCAACACCTGGATATACATCGCGCGCACGCGCAAAGGTCGAATATTAATACCAACAATGTCACTCGTGACCACCTGTGGGCGTGAACCACCCATATAGGTGCCCAGTCCACAGGGATCATCCTCTTTCATCTTTTCGCCTTCGCAAGTCGATTTATTTTATTGAGCTCCTGCTAGACAGTCCTTCGAGGCTGCATACAGGGGCTCTCGACGCTGGCCATGCCTACGGAGCCTCAAAAAGCGCAGGTCGTTGAAACTGAAACAGCTACGCTTTTGTGTCTCGAAACCAACACGGTTGGAGCTGCCTGGTGCCCTCCAGAGACGCATGGTTTGTTGTTTTTCATGACTGGGGATCCCCCCGTGCGTTCGGTAGGAGCCACCTTGCGTCCTCCAGAGGCTGCATGGCGGCGATAATTCCCCGCCGGGCTCCCTGGTCCAACTATTATGTTGGACTTTGTTTTCTACAGGTAAGTTGTGTTACTTTACTTGCCCGGCGGGCGTGCCTGCTACAGCCTTGCGTTAGCTTTGCTTTGCTGTGTGGCGTTACATTGGGTTGGTGTCAGTGTTTGCTCGCTGAAATCCAACTTGTATGATTTGTTACAATTGTCGGTGGCGGAAGGGGCCGTCCATCCTCCCGACTAATGCATTAAGGGTTAGCGGTTGTGTGTTCACTATTAACCAAGAGCTAACTTAATGCTTCGTGGTGCTGTTGTTGTCGCAGAGGTTCGTCTCGACAGCGACCGCGGCGGCGCCTATTTGATTATTAATCAATACTCATGTTGAATGGCCGCACGATGCTAAATGAGCAACAGCAATGTTTTATGGCGTCGGTAGCGATGGGCTCGTAGAGGTGTGCCTCGCCTCGATAGAGCGACTGCCGCGACGCTAGTCATGTTGAATGACCAGTTGACCACTCCTCTCCACGTGTTTTCTGCAAGAAGAGTGTGTTTCGCTCTGTCGCAGATGTGCAATCTACCACATATATGTGGCGCTCGGTTGCGTTTGCAACGATGCCTACCAAGAAGAGGTTTGTGTGGTCGTGACGTTAATGAGCGCTCCTCCCCAGACGATTTCTGGTTAAGGAACAAACTTTTTCAAAATGCAGGTCAAGTTGTAAACTCAGCTCAGTGCTGACTTGCTAGTTTGTTTTGCTCGTTATATCAAGCAGGAATATGACAATGTTGTCACTGTGTGCAGCGTGCCTAACGTCACAGCTTAACTTGAGTGTATACTGCTATCTGAGACACGCATAGTGTTTGTATCTCATAGCTTGAGTGTGATCCGCTCAGCTGCTTTTCGGGCAATACCCGTTTGTGCTTGGCAGTATAATTATTAATATAATGGTTCAAGCTTCTATCGCTTTACCATTGCGTGGTTATCAAACTACGCCTGCATAGTATTGGTAACATATGTACTGATAAGTTGAGGTGAAGAAAATGCCAGCACTCATTGTATGTCCTTTTGCAAGGCCTGTATGGCCTTCCTCAGCGTTATACATGTACATAACATGTACTGATAACCAATAGGCATATAATGCTGTGCTTATCCCTATTTGGACTAGTCCTCATTAGCTGTCTTTGCAGCGACTGCCCTGATCCTCCTCGGGGGCAAGACAACAGAATACATTGACTAGTACATATGTCATGTACTTGATACTGTAGCTTGAGTGATCCATGCTTTTTGCTGCATTATCACTGACACTGGGGTTGTGTTTCGCTCCACTGCTGTCAGACTGTGTGCTTGGAACTGGCTTGAGTGGCCTTCGCTCTTCGCCATACATAGTATTGTTGACTTACTGTGTACTGATGGTCATTTTTCACTAGCACCGAGGGCATATTCCGCCCCGCCACTATCATATTGTGCACTTGACACAGGCTTGAGTGATCCCCGCTCTTTGCCATGTCGGTATAGTACTAATGACATACTGTGTACAGATGCTTGGCTGTGTTATCACGGGCATTGAGAGTGTGTTTCGTTCTGCTGCCTCCCACCGTATTACAGCGTGAAGGCCGCTGGTGTGAATACTTTGTGGTATCCGGTTAACTCATTCAACGCCAAGTGCTGAGTTAACTTAATTCTTATTAATTGCCCTGTACTAATTGGCATTAATATAGGCTTTGAGAGTGCTTTACGCTCTGCGGCCTGCCACTGTGTCTCAGCGTGAAGGCTGCCATAGTGCCCATATAGGCATTAAGAGAGTGTCCCTCGCTCCGCTGCCTGCTGTCGTCGTTCAGCGTGGAAACTACTGTCACGGTGTGCCATTGACTAGTATAAGCACTGAGAGTGTGTCTCGCTCCACCGCTTCATCTAGTATAAACACTGTGCCCATATAGGCATTAAGAGAGTGTCCCTCGCTCCGCTGCCCGCTGTCGTCGTTCAGCGTGGAAACTACTGTCACGGTGTGCCATTGACTAGTATAAGCACTGAGTGTGTCTCGCTCCACCGCTTCATCTAGTATAAACACTGTGCCCATATAGGCATTAAGAGAGTGTCCCTCGCTCCGCTGCCCGCTGTCGTCGTTCAGCGTGGAAACTACTGTCACGGTGTGCCATTGACTAGTATAAGACTATCGTATTTATTATTATTATTATTTATATTTATACTTCATCGTATTTATTATTATTATTATTTTATCTCTTTTCCTACTTGGATCCGTAGCCACTGGCACTGCCTGGTTTGTCCATCTGTACCTGCATGCATCTGTACCTGCATATTAATAATAATAATAATAATAAATACGATGAAGCACGCACACACGCACACACACACACACAAACACACACACTGTATACGCACGCACGCACGCATACACGCACGCACGCACACTGTATACGCACGCACGCACACACACTGTATACATACACAATATAGGCTAAAAAAAAAACATTAAAAAAAAAAAAGTTTGCCATTTGCCTGATTCGAACCGGCTCCTAACGGGGCCTTGACTATAGGGGCGAGAGCGCTGACCGTTACACTAGCAGAGGACTGCATTCATTTCGAGAATTGTACTACTAGGATATATAACCTGCACCGCGGCAGGCAAAAAAAAATAAACAAAGTTAAACTATTACGCTGCGACGTATTTAAAAATAAGCCATGGCGTAAAAGAATACGTCGCGACGAGTCTTCACGCCGCAACTTATTCTTAACGCTGCGGCGAATTATTGTTTACGCTGCGACGTATTGCGTTCTGCTGCGGCGATTTCCTCACGCTGCGGCTTATTCTTAACGCTGTGGCGAATTATTGTTTACGCTGCGACATATTGAAGAATACGTCATGGCGTAAACAATAGGTCGCAACGATTCGTCGCCGCCATGAAATGATCTCACCGTCTCTCCCCTGTGGACTGGGCACCTATATGGGTGGTTCACGCCCACAGGTGGTCACGAGTGACATTGTTGGTATTAATATTCGACCTCTGCGCGTGCGCGCGATGTATATCCAGGTGTTGAACACACCGCCTCTGGCGGTCATCCGGTATTCATAGAACCATAGTTATATAGATAACCTGCGTTTTAATGCCCCATTATGAATACAGCCCTTGCCACAAACTGTACACGTAAAGGGCCTTTCCCCTGTATGAGTCATCATATGTCGTTTTAGACCAGTCTTTAGACTGCAGCCCTTGCCACACACTGTACACATGAAGGGCTTTTCCCCTGTGTGAGTCCTCATGTGTAATTTTAGATTACCCTTTCGACTAAAGCATGTGCCACAAACTGTACATGTAAAGGGCTTTTCCCCTGTATGAGTCATGTGTAAATTTAGACTACCCCTTTGATTAAAGCCTGGGCCTCCTCGTGGAGTGACACGTGTTTTGGTGATTTGAGGTCATGGAGCAGCTTGTTGCTTAAAGACAAACCATTTCCTCTCATGTGTTGTGTATTGTGTGATTTCAGTGTGTTTAAACCAGTCTGGTCATCAGTGGTCTCATCCCACTCATCACTGTCTTCAGTGATGTCAGATTCAGAACAGTGTGAAGAGAGCTGATCATCACTAGTTGGTTGTGATGGTCCACAGTCCTCTACATCAGATTGTGTTTCCATGCTTTTAGATGAGGTGCTGGCTACAGGTTCTGCAGTGGCGGTGCGTACATAGGGGGCCGCACCACCATGCACAACCCCTTAATAAAACGTGAATAAGAATGACTGAGAAACTAAATCTACAGCCTGTAATATATTTAAAATTAGCAATCCAGAAACGTAAATATTATATAATATAAGTAGCCACTAACCAAAGGCAGTGATTAAAAGTTGTTTTATGCTGCCACGTTAGTATTATGCCTCCATGAAATGTCAAATGTTGATTACGTTGTATGACGTTTCTGATTGGTTACCGAGTGTCACGTGTTGGTGCGCGTTCATCTGTAGCCCTAAATTAAGAATTAAAGAGCTGGGTCCAGACAAACCTGATGTAATCATCACACAGCAGACCAAGGACAGAGGAAGAGAGTACACCAGGACGTTTTCTAAGAGCTGGTATGACAAGAAGGCTTGGTTGACCGCATGCAGTCACTCCAAAGCATTATTTTGCTTTCCCTGTCTACTGTTTCACACAGCAGGATCAGATCAGCATGGATCAAGAGTGAATGACTTAAGGCACTTTCCAAATAAAGCTGAAAAACATGAGCAAACCTCAATGCACATGGAAAATTCTGTCAAATTAGCCATGTTTGGAAGAGTTAATATAGCTGCTCAGCTTAATGAAGGCTACAGGCTAGGGATCCGTCAACACAATGAGGAGGTTGACAAAAACAGGCACATCTTATCTAAAATAATAGATTGTATCAAGTTCTGTGGTGCCTTTGAGTTAGCCCTACGTGGGCATGATGAAAGTGCAGACTCAGTAAATCCTGATGTTTTTAGAGGCTTGGTGAATTTTGTAGCATCACTAGATGCAGTTGTACATGAGCACCTACAGTCTGCTACTGTGTTTAAGGGAACATCTAAGACAGTACAGAATGAACTCCTTGACTGTATGCTCCAAGTTTTGAGAGAAAGCATCATAGAAGAAATCAAGATTGCAGACTTTGTCTCCATACAGGCTGATGAAACAACTGATGTTTCCACTCAAAATCAACTGGTGATTGTCTTCCGCTACATTGACCAAGCCCATGTTGTACAAGAAAGGTTTTTTGAGTTTGTACCTCCCCAGAGCGCCACAGCTGCAACCATCTCCACAGCCCTTCTTGATAGGTTGAGTTCCATCCTCCCTGAGGACCAGAAGAAGAAACTCATCGCCCAGGCATATGATGGTGCAAGTGTCATGAGAGGAGCCATAGGTGTTAACTCATTCATCGCTTTTAAGAAGTGCCAAAAAGTCCCTAAGCGCCAGTCTCTATACATTTTTTTATTTAATTTAAATTTTCATTTTTTTGTTTAAAAAAAAAAAAAAAAAAAAGATTTTTTTTTTTTTTTTTTTTTGGTCCAATGTTATACCCGTCTGAAAAAGACGACAAAGACGTCGTTGGCGCTGTGGGAGTTGCTAAAAAAGAGGTCAATTAGGTCGTTGGCAGACATTGAGTTAATAAGAAGGTTCAAGATATTTATGAAAATGCACACTATGTCCACTGCTATGCTCACCAACTCAACTTAATCATGCAGCAGGTGACAGCTCACATTTCTAAAGTTAGACAGTTTTTCTCTGACCTGGGTGGATTCACTAGCTTTTTTTCCAAGATCTCCAAAGAGAACCAGTGTTCTGGATAGAGTGGTGGCACACAGACTCCCAAGAGCAAGCACAGTAAGATGGAATTCCACAGCCGCACTGTGAACACTATGTTTGAGCACAAAGATGACCTCCTTCGGTGTTTTGAAACCATTAGGGAATTTGATCCTGTCATTGTGCGGGAAGCTGGAGGGTTTGTGAGGCTGCTGGAGGATGATACGTTCAACTTCTTCTTGGAACTGTTCCATCATATCATGTCTTATGTGGACATTCTCTACAACCAGCTCCAGAAGAGGAACATTGACTCAGTCTTTGTCCAGAAAATCCTGCAGCAGTTCACAAAAAAAGTGCAAGACATCAGGTAAATGTGTATGTTGTGCTGTATAATATCATTATTGATACTGTGTTACTGTCTGTGATCCTTGAATAACTTGTAACTATTTAACTATGTGTAGGTAATAACTTGCCTGACAACTAAATCTATTTTTTCTATTATGGTCCTGTTTAGGGATTCCATTCCTACACTCTGTGGAGAACATAGCAGAGCTGTATCTCAGCAGGAGCATACTAGCAAGAAACGTCGCACACTGGGACCAACTGAACTTCAGAGGATAGCTACAGAGGTGAGAAAGATGCTGTTAGTCTTTAAAAAAATGTATTATTATTATTATTGTAGTGACCTCATATAACTGTCTCGTTTTATAATACTGCTGTGCTAATTTGTGTTGTCCCTAATGTGTTACACAGTAGTGTGAACAACCAACTCCATTTCTATTAAATTGGTGCATTATGTTTCTTTCCCTTTTCTAGGTGTGTGACACTATCTTGAGGCATGCAAAAGAGAGGTTCTTGTTCACCAAGCACCTAATCAGTGCTACACTGCTACAGAGTGACAAATTCCAAGACTACAGGAGCACTTTCCCTGAGGCAGCACTGAACACCACCAGGCTTACCCAATGCTGAACAAGAGCAAGCTGAAAACTGAGCTGTCACAAAATGTTGAGTTCAGGAACTGTGGTGGTGCTTTAGCTCTGTATCAGGTCATGTTGGCGAACAACCTTCAGAAAACATTCTCAGAGACTGTAGCTTTGTTGAATATCCTCATCACAACTCCTATGACTATAGCTGAATCTGAGAGGTGTTTCTCAACACTGAACAGAATCAAAACCTTCCTCAGAAACACAATGTCAGAGGATCGTCTCAATGCAGTGGCCATTCTCTCTATGGAGAAGAAACTTGTCGAAAGCATCCCTGACTTGTCACTTTACAAAAAGTAAAAGTTAAGCCATAAGGTGGCAGAGTCATGGCTTTGAGGGTTCTTTAACTTCTTTTATAAAAGGACTTTTTGTTTATTTTTTTGTCAATGTTAAAGCCACTGTAGCAAGGTCATGTGGCTTTGAGCCATTGCACTTTTTTATGGCACTGGTCCTTCTGTCTCAGGTTTGTTTCTTTAACCCTATATGATGGCACCTTTTGTTACATTTTGGAAATGTTAAGCCACAAGGTGGCAGCATTATGCCTTTGAGACATTTACAGAGTACTGTCTATTATGTATTTTTATTAAAAAGATAAATGCCATTCATTGAATGTGATGATACCTAGTGCATGTTTTCTTGATTTTGTTATAGCGCCCTCCCTAGGACAAATGAAACCGGCCGCCACTGAGGTTCTGTTAGCATGTTTTCATCATCTTCATGTTTCACTAATATAATTGAAGTTGGTACAACATATGTTCAGGAGGAAGACCACGCTTACAAGCTAAGATCGTTGGCCTCCTCTGCCACCATGCCATGCTAACTCTATCCCTAGCCTCAGGTATCGAGCCCAATCAACTTCACCGCATGCGCTCGCCCTCAACCCACCTCCCGTGTCCTGCAACCTCCGCCATCAAATCCTGCAGGGTAATGATATAGATCTCGCCACCATCCTCAAATCCTCCGCTCACACCTTTCAACCACGTGCAGTAGACTGCGGGGGGTTCTCAATAACCCTCCGTGACCTCACATCCTCCTCATCAACCCACTCTCCCCTCACTCACACAGAATTCACCCTGGCATTCTCTATATTCCGCGAGGTAATTTGCTCTCAGTTCCCAAACAGGAGGTTAGAACTAGACCACTATTTATATATCATCACGGACCTAGCAGCGCGCTTCGGCGTACCACAGGCAATTTGCAGCCAGAGCAGCAGCCCGCCTCCAGCAATGGAACCACACAACATACTGGGGCGCCCTCGATGTTGAGCTATACTGCCGGCTCTTCGCCGGCAGCGCCGCCCTCACCTGCTCAGTCTGCGGCTGCCCCTCCCACCCCACCACCGAGTGTGTCCACTCAGCCTCCAATCCATCATCCAGACCATCATCCAGACCCGCCCCAGCCCCCACTCACTCATCGCACTCCCAGCCAGCCCCCGACAGGCAGCCAAAACCCCGTCCCACTGGCCCGACCGCCTTCCCCTCCTCCTCTCAAGCCCTGGATAAGCGGGGCAGAAAAATTATGTTCAGCGGCTCAAAAATGCTGTGCAATAATTTTAATGACAAGGGGTGCCTAGTAAACTCATGCAGAATGCTCCACGTATGCTCCTACTGCGGCGGAGCACACACCCGGCCCAGCTGCCCCCACAACCCCACCAAACCAGCCAGCAGCTGACTGATCAAGCACCTGGCCACCCCCGTCAACATCCCCGCCCTAGCCAAAGCTCTAACTCACCATCCCGACACCCCATTCATCCTGTTTTTCATAGACGGACTCATCAACGGATTTTCACCAGGCCTTTTTTCACTCCCCGAGCTATCCCATTCCTGCAAGAACCTCCAGTCCGCCCTATCAGAACCCGACATCGTCACCTCCTTACTAGAAAAATAAATACAACAAGGATTAATGATAGGACCATTCGACTCCCCCCCGTTCCCCTCATACCGAATCAGCCCCCTGGGCGTGGCAACCAGGAAATATTCAGGCAAGAAACGACTAATCATTGACCTATCCGCCCCACACGGTTCATCCATCCCCAGCATTAACAGCCTCATCCCCAGCGCCGACTACTCCCTCAAATACTCAACAATAGACCACGCCATCGCCCTCATCCGACTCGCCGGGCGTGGTGCCTGGCTGTCAAAAGCCGACATCACGTCGGCCTTCAAAGTCCTCCCACTACACCCAGACTCATGGCACCTTTTTGGCGTACACTGGAACAATACATTTTATTTTTCAGTCAGATTAACCTTCGGATGCAAAAGCTCCCCCAGACTATTTAACAACCTTTCAGAACTGGATAATGCTCAATAACGACCACATCCCCCACCTAGTCCACCTCCTGGATGATTTCCTCACCATCGACCCCCCATCAGCCCCCCCCCCCCCCCCCCCCCGGCCGCAGCCTAACGTGCCTAAAAACGACGTTCGCGGCGCTCGGCATCCCCCTCGCCGACGAAAAAACAATGGGTCCCCTGACCAAAATTGAGTTCCTGGGCATCGACCTCGATTCTGTCACATTCCAAGCCTCACTACCCCCAGACAAATTTGACCGTATCTCACTCCTCATCTCCAACTTCCTCGACAACTCCTACAGCTCCTAGGCCATCTCAACTATGCCACCAGAATGATCCCACTAGGCCGTTCATTCATTTCCCACCTCCTCCACCTCGCCGCATCTGCCCCGTCACTCCACCACCACGTCAGCCTAGACCTACCATGCCGCATAGAGCTCAGGCTCTGGCACCTCCTGCTGTCCAACTGGAACGGCGTGACATTTTTCTTCAATGACTTCCACTCCTCTCCCGAAGACCTGGACCTATACACCGACGCGGCACCCTCCGTAGGTTTTGGGGGGTACCACAGAGGGAGGTGGTTCGCTTAGAAGTGGCCAGAAGAGCTATTTTCACCCCCCTTTTCCTCTGCCCACTCCTCAGCCCTCTTCGAGATGTACCCAGTAATAGTCGCGGCCTCTCTTTGGGGTCACGAATGGACCAGCCGCTCAGTCCTCATCCACTCCGACAACCCAAGCCACCGTCCAAATCATAAACAAAGGTTGCTCTCCCTCACTACCCCTCATGGCTCTCCTCAGACGCCTCACATGGACCTTAGTCACCCACAAATTCAGGCTATTGGCCCTATCCACAGACCTCCACCCGACTCCAGCTCCTCCGTTTTCACAGATGACGATCCCCTAGACCATCCACTCCACAACCTCCGGACCATCTCCAGAAACCTCATACTCCAAGGTATTTCCCCATCCACACTCTCTTCCTACTCGACAGCCTGGCACACTTTCCAGTCATTCCACTCCACCTTCGGCCTACATTTTCCTTCTCTGAACCTCATCACCCTCACCTCCCACATCAGCCACTGTCATTCATCACGGGCCATACTTCCCTCCACCATCCAAGTCTACATATCAGGTATCAATTTAATTTCCAAACTCATAACAGGAGCCCCTCACCCCTTCTCACAGCACACACACGTCACACTGCTCCTTAAGAGCCTGAAACGGAAGGAGCCTCACAATCCTCCTCTCCGCCAACCTATCACCTACGACATCCTCTCGGGATGCATCAATACACTCCGCTCTGGATATTCAAGCCCTTCCACAGATTCCACCCTGGAAGCCATGTTCCTACTAGCATTTTTTGGTTTCCTTAGGTGCTCGGAATTCACTACACCTAACTCCACATTCATCCACAATAAACACCCCTGTTATCCGATCTGAGCATCATAGATTCCACCACCATCATTTTCACTCTAAAATACCGCAAAACGGACCAATATGGCAAAACGACACCCTGTTCATACTCGACTCACGTCTCAGCCCACACGAACCCTTAACCCGTCACCTCCGTGCTAGGCTCTCTTCCCGTGCATCTCCTCTCGATCCTCTGTTCACTACAGATTCCGGCTCCATAGCCACCAGACACTGGTTCCTCTACCACCTCCGCCAGATCCTGACCAAGGCCGGATACTCCGCATCCGACTTCTCCGGCCACTCATTCCGGATCGGCGCCACCTCCACAGCCTCCAGACAAGGTATAACCGACCACACTGACCAACTCCTTGGGCGCTGGTCTTCCCAAGCATACCATGCTTACATACGAACGAGTGTCCAGGACCTCAGAGCCGCTCACGGCTCCCTGGTCCAGCAAACGCTCCACAATTGATTTTCAATCATTCGATCTACTTTGGGGTCTCGTATTGGGGACCAGTATTCTCGTATCTCGTATCTCGTATCTCGTATCTCGTATTGTACACGACCAGAAGGACGCCCCGCTACTCAGACCCCATGCCAAATACTCAGGGTATCCTACCCCCCCGGAACCGGGCCTACGACACCCCCTCCCAGGGGCCTAGTCTTCACTAACATCCTCCATCCCCTCACTCCCTCAAGATCCCCTCTGTAGCTCCAACTCATTCCCTCATCCTCACTCCCCCTCCCCACCCCCTCCTTTCACTCATCCATCCCGCCCCTCGGAACCTCCTACATCCCCACACCCCCTACCCTTCCCCTCTTCCCAACCCAACATCCTCCTCCTCTCCCCCTCATCCCAAACGGGACACATCCTACACGAACAGTCAAGGCCATCCAATGCATCTCACCCCATGCATCATTCCACTCAATGCATTATTCTAATGCATCATTCATTCAATGCATCTCATTCTGTGCATCATTCCTTCTCATGTTCCACCTCTTTTCTAAATAAATGCTAAACCATGTTAAACAATGTTCGATTGAATGTGTGGTCTGTACTAGTGAATGAGGATTTTGCTGTCTTACAGGTTTGTGGAGGGTTTTAAGACCCTTGGGGCTGGATTTTGAAGGTGCGTTTTACCATGTGGTAATACATAAATTGGCCTCGCTCTGCGCACAATCGTATTATGAAAGCCTTATCGTCCCGTGTTGAACGCACACACATATGGAATACGACGTTGCTGAATATTTTAGCATTGTGGGAGTGTCCATATGTTAATTATTTTCGCTTTGCGCAATTTGCTATTAAGCCCCTTGACCTGCGCATAACGATTAGACGTGGGTCTAGGCACCTCATAAACGCAAAAAGAATTTAAAGCACTGTTTGATTTTACACTTGAGCGGCTCTGGGACGCTGCTGGAGTGTTGCCAAGTCTGTTTATTATAAGCGGCTTCTTTTTCTGTAAAGTTGCTTGTAAATATTGGTAGTTGTGGTTGCTTTTCTTGTTTCTAAAGGTTTCTCCTAATGTTGTTTAAACCAGTGATCCTCACACAGCACATTCCCATGTCAAGGATCCCCAGATTAATGCATTTGCCCAACTTAAGGACGGCTAATACAAAAATGTAATTAAAATGTTACTTTTGAAAATAGCAGATCTACCAGCTCACAATGAATCACATTCATTCATTAAAACTATGAACTCTGACTGCAGGCGGATATATAATGATCATTATAACAATGTGCAAGAAAATATTTAAATTTTCTTTATATTTGTGGACAATCAAAATATGTTTTTTATTTTAATGTGGTGTCATTAAAATTAATCTGGATATAGCAGACTCACTATCTAGAAAATAAAAACATGGCACTTCATTTAAAATAGGTTACAGACCCCTGTTATATGCGCTTATTTTGGGATTATTTTTATAGACCTATTTACTTGTTTCTATGAGACATGGCAACAGCCAGCAAAAGACGCATCCATTCTTTTTGAAAGGTTGAGATTAGAAACGACCATAATTATTTCATTTCTCAACCTTAAAAATAAATAAAAACATCTCCATAATCCTTGAGAGGTTTGCTTTCATACGCTGTATCACACTCGATCCAAGTCTTCTTCAATAAAATGCTACGAGCGAAGACCATACCATCACGGGCATACGCACCACGCATTCAACTCATTACTCATTTCAAATATAATATAATTATAATTTAAATTAAAATATAATTTTACTGGTGTTTCTCAATAGAAACAACTTATTTTGAGGCATAAAGGTGACAGCATGCAGTGCAATAGGAATAATTAACCCAAATGTGACAAAGTCATATGTCATGTCTTCTATGGTGCCAGCCTGAAGAAATGTAATAATAACGATCCCCAAAGTGCGCATTCCGTATGTGACATCAGCTGACTGGTAAAGAAAATAGTACGGACATGTTGATTGGGTAACTCTCAAACACGCCTTAAACACTCCCATGACTAATTCAAGGCCGTTTTGCGCACTCCACGGGGTGTCGAAAGCGCTTCTTAACATGCTTAAAATTGCAATATGACATACCTCACGCCCCCAGCTCATATTACTGTAATAGGTAAAACGCACCTTCAAAATCTAGCCCTTGGTCTTTTGCCAGAGCTGAGGAAACATCCACAAATATTCCATGATCTGTTCATATTGGAAGAGAAGCCACTCGAGGCGAGAGATCTTGGAGCGCTTTTTAAAGTTCATCACTCACTACAAGGCAGCAATAGGAGGACCAGAGACTGTCACGGTACGTGACATGTTATGGTTTATTGTGTACCTTTTATTTTGCAGTATTGTTTTGTGCCATCCTGTCTGCCCCTGTAGTTCTGTTCCTGCCTTGTCTACCTGTATTGTGATTAGTCTTTGTTTTCCACCTGTGTCCCCCAGCCAATCCCTGTCTTGATTTTGAGTTTTCTTCACCTGTGTCTAGTTATCCCTTGTCTATAAGTATGCCCTTGTGTTGTCAGTTCTTTGTTGGTTCGTAAATTCTTGTATATTCCTAGTCCCAGTGTTATTTCTTGCTCCTAGTATTCCCTAGTTTCCTCGTGTTTCCTGTGTTTGTTCCTGTACCTGGTTTTTGGTAATAAACCACCGTGCACTCGACCTGCCTTGTGTCTGCCTCATCCTCTGCCTTTGTCCTGCGCTTGGGTCCTACACACCTCTGACTCTGATCGTGACAGAGAGAACCAGACCATTGTGTACTGGAGGCTAGTAGACATTGAAGGTTTGTAAATCCAAAGTATATAAACTTTTATTTATTATTTTTTATAGATCATATTAGCATAATTAATAACACTTCTACATTATGTCTCCAACAGAAGAGGATGCTGGCCCCATCACCTTGGAAAAGGTTCTAGAGTTCATCTCTGTGGCGTCATCGGTGCCTCCCCTATAGGCTTCCCCACTGAGCCAGAGATACAGTTCCTGCACAAGGGCAACAGGATCTTCCCTGAAGCCAACACCTGTGTCCTGACTCTGAGGCTGCCTCTGCACTCGTCGTATGATGACTTCAAACGACCCATGTTGGAGGGCATGTTGCAGGCTCCAACCTTCGGTGTTGCGTAACTGTACATGGACTGGACAGTCACACACACACACACACACACACACACACACACAGGTGCCTGACACACTGTTAAAACTAAATCACTCTGTTCTGGGGAGAGGGGGTGGCAGAGCAGTTCTCAAGTCATTTTCAATTAAAGTTTTTTACTGTAAAGTTATTCGAGAGTAACTCTATTACATTCGCCAACAATTTTGATTAGCAATTTATTTTGTAGTTTAATTACATAGCTCCTTTACATGTTGTAACGAAAATAAATGTATTTTGCACATATCCCATATTGTTCTGTTTATTTTCAGTCTTTTTGTGAATGTTTACATACACGCTGTAATGATATAATCTATGGTAAAGTCATGTCATGTTATGATGACCTTCACTCTCATGCTTGTGAGCCATAGAGACGAAATATAAGTCTGAAACTCAATAGTTTATTATGAATGTCATAGCAAACATCAGATTTGGTCATAATCTTTAAGCCTTCAAGTACTTCTATGCAAATTAACTGCCTATGTGCTTGCGTTGGGGTTAAATGTTTTACATTTTATATTTGGTTCCATTTCACAAGTTAGGAGAGGTCTGTGGTCTTGCTACTTTAAGTATTCATCAGATATTAGCTATACAGCCTTGTAAAGTGTGTACAGCTGAATTCTATTCTTATTTAAATATTTATTGATATGCTGTATATCAGTGACATGGCTATGACCCAGACCAGTAGGCTAATTGCTTAGAAGGTTAACCTCTTCAAATCTCTCAAAAAAAGTAATTGTTTTCCAGTGAAGTGCAGCTGAAATGTGTGTTATGTGTTCCAAACTACTTGTACCAGAGACTAGATGCAGCAATGTGGGTGATTTTTCTGATTTGGACTCTGATCAGTATAAGGCATTAATTTTAGCCAGGCCAATTAGGAGTGGAATGCTTAATTGTGTCAATCGCATCATCCTTGACCAGATTTTTTAAACTTGTAACCAACGCCTCCACCTACTACGCAAGCTCAACTCCTTCAGAGTGAGCAAGCATATTATGGAAACAGTCTATAAAAACCTGATAGAGGGAATCTTGACTTTTACTGTTTCAGCGCCATAACCGTATGGCCGTAACCAATTCAACTATGCACTGGTAGCCAAAAACGTGATCCCGAAATTAATCACTTTTAATTGGATTTCAATAGACGGGACTGTTGCGCAACTTGTGACTGCGACTTTAACTCGGATATATGGTAGGAACACTCTGAAATCATGTGCTAAACCCCCCCCCCCCAAATGGTTGTTTTTCTGCCGCCCCCTTGTCGTTGGTGGTAGGAAAAGCACCGGAAAGGAAAGACGAAAGACACTAGGTTGGTTTGAGAGCGAGCGAGAGAGAGGCACAGACGAGTGAGTGAGGCTCTCTGTTCCCTCTCACAACAGGCTGATTTCGTGTGTGTGTGTGTGAGTGTCTTCCATGTGTGTGTGTGTGTGTGTGTGTGTGTGTGTGTGTGTGTGTGTGTGTGTGTGTGTGTGTGTGTGTGTGCGCGACGGGAGCTTGCTGTTCGTGACAAGAACACTTGTCCGGAAAGACGAAAGACAGATTTCGAGCGTTGCGTTGCGCGCACACACACACACACACACACACACACACACACACACACACACACACACACACACACACACACCCCGTGTGTGTCATCTATGCATGTAAAATATTTCATGTATCATTATTGTACTCGTTTGATCAAACGTAGCAATCACTAAAGGCCGCTGAGACTCGATCTCTTCTCCCTCTTCCCCCCCAACTGTAACTGTTACCAAACGTTTTCTTTTACCCCTGGTCATCGGCCCACTGAGTCACTGACTGTAGGCTGGGGCTTTGTTATCTCTTCTCTCCCCCCCCCATTTTGAGGCGATGCAACTTTTTGTTGTCACACACACACACACACACACACACACACACACACACACACACACACACACTTTCCCAAACATGGACGACCCCCCCCCGTGTGCGTGTGCTTTGGCAATGTAAACGTATGTTTTCTCATGCCAATAAAGCCCTTTGAATTGAATTGTGTGTGTGGGGGGTAAATTGAAACGAAACAAAACAACAACCTAAATTTGATAGAGGGCTGTGTACAGGCTGTGTACGACACAGCTCTATGATCAAGCAGAAACAACACAAGGAACCTTCCCGTCAAACATCGGTGTGTGTGTGCGCGACGCGGTGTGTGCGTAGCTCACCTCACGACGACCAGCATGAACTAGTGAAGAAAATTACATAATCCAATCGCACATTGATTCAGTCCCAGTCTCAGTCCCAGTCCCAACAACCCCGAGAGTACTCGACACGCGTTGCCCGTGCATGCGCGCGCGTGCATGCGTGTGCACGCGAAACCAAGCTTCATTCAAAGATCAATAACTTCAGAATGGTGAAAGCAAACGACTAGGCATGTAACGATACACTCAACTCACGATACGATTCGTATCACGATATGAGGTTCACGATACGATTTTTCACGATATTTTAAACAAATTATTTTCCAGACAAAAATGGCAGAAGAACATTTATTTTAATTTCTCTTAAACAAATCCAGTACTTTCTTTTGCAATACGGTTTGTTCTCAATACTGTAGCAACTACCAAATGACAGGAAACTTTTAATTTCTCTTCCACAAATCTCAAATCTTTTTTTTAAACAATACTCACTCTAGTCTCTTACCCTCTTTTCAATAATGTAGGCTTTAGGGCCTAAAGCCTAATTATGGATATTAACAACACGACTAGCCTATTAATACCTTTTATATTTCATATTGTGAGTTTGTAGAACTGTTGAGTGTTGCCACGTCTAGTCATTATAAACTACTTTGGACTTGTTTATCTGTACATTTCTTAGAATATTAGTGGTCCATGACATGAAAGAAAATGTTTGAGAACCACTGCTCTAAAACAACATTGGACAATGATGTTTGACAGTCAGCAATATTGTTGCTTATTCTAGATTTATTTTCTGACTTTTTCTGATTTTCTGACTTGATATGGCCTGTTAACATTTTCATAGACCTGGTTGCTTGTTTCCCTCAATGTGGCAACCCTGCGTTGTTGACTGTGTTGTGGTTCCATATGATAGCTTAGCACACAACAGCTAGGAGAATGCCTGCCGTCACGTTTAGCAGTATTTTGCGCAATTTATGTCCCCGAATTTATGGATATGGAGCTCCATCGCTGCCTCTTTCTTTAGTAGAAATATAAATTTAACGTGTTGCTGACCGTTTACCGTCGCGTGCGCACACACACACACACACACACACACACACACACCGCCTCCTGGCCATGACTGAGTCACTTTTCCCCCTCTTTTCTCTCTCTTTTCCCCCTCTTTTCCTCCTCTTTTATCTTGCTCTCTCTCTGTGTGCTGCCGTCCGTCTGCACTCCACATTAGCCTGTTCTTGTCTTTCTTTCCCCGCGGTTCTTTATCATCATGGACGCTGAACAAGAATGGGAGTTTAACGCTATTGCGCCCTCTGCTGTTTGGATCGCGATATATGCATTTAATAAATCGATACGTAGCGTCAACATTTTATATCGATATATATCGATCTACGATATATCGTTACATGCCTACAAACGACTCAATTCTTTTTTCTGGGCAAAGTAAAGTAGTAGATCTTTCATTTGAGATATGTGACATCATATTTTGGTATAGCACAACATCTTCTGTGGGCCTTCAAAGATTTCTAAATCGCATGTAAAAGTGGCACCTGTGACAAAGATGGCTGACTGACTGTGGCTCTGAAGGAGTTAACCCCTTAAAGGCCAAGGACGTTATTCTTGACGTGCTATCAACAAATCCCTCGAGGCCAATGACGTTGCTGACGTGGTGGGGTCTTTTTTGGTGCATTGGCTAGGTGGGGGTCTTATGCAACATGTCACAAAGTTTCGTTTTGGCTGTGATCAATGGTTCGTTCACAATTCATTGTAATTAATTGTTCAACCACTAGAGGACAGCCATGCTAAATAGAGAGCGCATGCAAATGCCTCCCAAAGTGAGTGTAAACACAACATCACGTGCTGAGCAACATTCAGTAGCCGTGAAACATGAGCAGCAGCCTTCATGTGAACCTGGCTGGCTAGCATATCACAGACAGTCATTCAACACTTCCACACCTCCTTTCAATAACCTCCCATGTCCCACTCCCAAGCCAACAAACAATGATCAAACGACCACACACACAATGCCAGCACAACAGCTCCGGCCATCACAACTCCGGGGGGGGGGGGGGGCTCCGGTAAGCCGTCATGTGAACCATTCCACATCAAAGACCCACGATCACCAAAACAAAAAAAAACAACTTTAGCTCTCCATTTATTTTATTTGTAAAGTGTCACTATGACCCCAGGTCCCACGCCGATCAAATTGCTATATGTTTATACACGACATCATTACAACAGATCGCATCAAAAGAAAAAAACGTGTGTTTTTATAGCTCCGGGGATCAAGTCGACCTGCAACCCAAAACAAGTGCTCTGATCGCATACACAACGCCCAGACATCAAATGAAACCAATCACAACAAACTGTGGCATATAAAATGTGGGTTATTTTCTCACCTTTCTGTGGGAGTAGTCGTATGTTACAGAGAACCAGAGAGGACGTGTTGCAGAGAGAGCTTAGTGAGTTGTCAGTGTTTGTTAGAGTTTGATAGAAATCGCCGAGATGTCTGCTCGTAATCCGAAGCGTGGTGGTGTTGGAGGAGGAGGAGGAGGAGGAGATGGACAAAAAAAGAAGCAGCAGCCGCCAGCGTCGGGTAAAGGGTGAGGAAAGGTCCCACCGAGCCGCGGTGGTGGTCATGGAGGAAGAGATGATGAAAAGCCTGGGACGAGTACTGGGGGTCCGACACCGGCTGGTCGAGGAAAGGGTCCGCGTAAACGGCGTCCATCAGTCACGGCGCTATCCGACACCAGTGAAACCCCAGTGTTGGGAGGAGTACTAGCGGAGCCACAAGGATTGAGTCACACCCGTGGCGGTCGCCCTGTAGCCCGTGGCAGATCCACCCGTCCCCGTGGTGGGCGTAAGGGTCCAGTTCCGGGCCCTGGTCAGTCAACTCTGTCATCATTTTTCCGTTCCACACCGAAGTTCCGACACGACAGGGTCTGAGCTGGACTCCGAGGAAGATGAAGCGAGGCCCGGCCCCCGTTACAAACTTTCTCCTCCGTCTTTCCGTCCTCCAATCGATCCTGGACCTGGTTCCGTTCCCTCAACCCCGTCGTCTCAGTCGCTTGGATCCGCGTTATCTACTCCGGTCTACCGTTCACTTCGCCCCCGTGCCTGGCTGGAGAGAAGACGCGTGGAGTCTCCATACAATTCTTCGCAGCATAGTTTCACGAGGAGTGAAAGTGATCACCGTATCGAGTCTGGTGACGAAAGTTCTGGTAGCTCCTGGTCGCCACTGAGAGTGTCTCGAAGGCGGGGCGAGCGGCGAAATACCGATGGTAAGATTCATACAATTATATTATTTTGTATTATTTATTTGTATCGCAAAATGTACATGGATTTGTATGTGTAATGTATAGATGTGAATCAAACTGTAATCGCTCGTCCTGCCTGGTGTTTTACTGAACTTTACAGTATGGTCTGATAAATGCCTATGTTTTGTTATTTTTGTTGTAGACGAGGTCTGACGGTGACGGGCCTGACGAGGACTTTGGGTCGTCAGAAAACCATGATGAGGACGAATCAGTTTACTCGGGAGGTAATCTTTTCATTTATTTATTTATTTCATTACAAAATGTATGGCATGCAACAAAGTGAAAATAGCCAATCTACAAGCTCACTGTGAGCTTGTAGATTGGCTATTTTCAGCATGCAACAAAGTGTAAAATGACTTGTACTGGATCTCTTGTCCACTATTCCCTCCAACATTTTAGTCTTTTGCTTGTCAATGTATACATTGACATGTTGTGAGCTTGTAAATTGGCTATTTTCAGCCAATCTGCAAGTTCAATGTAGATCAGTGTATTTGTAGACGTTGATTTAGTTTCAGTAACTAATGTATAGTCTACAAATACACTGATCTACATGTGAGCTTGTAGATTCTACAAGCTCACATGTAGATCAGTGTATTTGTAGACGTTGATTTAGTTTCAGTAACTAATGTATAGTCTACAAATACACTGATCTACATGTGAGCTTGCAGATTGGCTATTTGAACTATTCAAAAATGTTTATCAAAATAATGAAGGCAAAGAAGTTTAGGGAGGAAGATAAAGATGTATTATGTCATTCAAGCTGGGCGTGCACAGATTGTTATCTAAATATATATTTTACTCTGTTTTCAGGTAACAGGGAAGCAGCCCCTGAACCACCAGCCACACAACCATCAAAGGCAGGCAGGGGTAGGTTTTATGTATTTCTGCATACACTTACACACAAGTAAAATGCATTTATTGTATTGTAAATGTATATGTGTTTATAGTAAGTAATTGTGTATTCCTATAACATTTCAGGTCGGGGAAGAGGAAGGGGTGCACATGGCCAGGCCGCTGTTGGCAGCACAGGCGAGACCAAAGGCAGGGGTACGTGTATTGTTCTATTAATCAGCTTAGCAAGGCTGCTCACTTATGGGAGTTTGCGCCCCCTGGCGTAAACACAGAAGCATTTATATAAACTCACAGACAATTTGGCTGGGACTTTGAGACGTGATGACGTTGAGAACCGCCCACCGGTGCGCTAGTATAAAGCGCATCAACGTCCCTTAGTCTCCATTCATTTGTTTCTTCTCATGTGTATAACACAGCGCAAGCGAAGTCTCCCTACGGATTAGTATCTGATTTTTCCACAAGGACGAGAAGCCTTCTCGGTACCGCGGAAACTACTTTTCCCAGAGGCTTCGAGAAGAAGAAAGACGGTAAGTCCGCTTTCTTTACTAAGTTAACAATAACTTGGTGGGTAATTTAGCTTGTGTGGCGGCTCGGCAGCCCTGCCAGGTTTCTTTACCCGTGTGACGGTCTTTAGCACGGCTAGCAATAGCTTGTTTTTGCTTCCACACAAACTTCGGTGACCTAAAGGTCTCGAACGTGTGACGGGCTAGAAACGGTCTCGACCCTTTGCTAGTTTCCACACGTGTGCCGGCATCAGTGGCTGCTACCAATAGCCTGCTGTAGCCGACACAACACACGCACGTCCCGCGGCCTCGAAGCCCGTGACAGCGTGGTGAGCTGAACAGTATATAGTGATATTTCTGTTTAGTTTTCACGTTGTGTTTGACGGTCTTGGTTAACGGCTAGCAATAGCTCTTTTCTCAGCTCCCACATACAACGTCCCGCGGCCTTTCGAGCCCGCGGCGGCGTGGTATTCTGAACAGCATATAGTGATATTTCTGTTTAGCTTTCACGTTTGTGTTCACGGCCTGCGTTAACAGCTAGTAATAGCTCTTTTCTCAGCCTCCACACACAACGCCACGCGGTCTTCCGAGCCCGCGCCGGCGGGGTATTCTGAACAGCATATAGTGATATTTCTGTTTAGCTCTCACGTTGTGTTGACGGTCTGTGTGAACGGCTAGTAATAGCTCTTTTCTCAGCTTCCACATACAACGTCCCGCGGCCTTTCGAGCCCGCGGCAGCGTGGTGATCTGAAACGTGCAGCCTTGTGAAACTGATTGATAAAACTCGAGGGTACTGGTGTAACCCGGGTTATATGAACCAGCGAGCCTTGCCTGTAGCGTGTTCGCCCACGAAGCCTCCACCTACGTGGCTGCTTGTTAACTCTTGCCCTTCGTTTCCACATGCTTCTTAGCTTCGTGTGATGGCTGAGTCCCCGGCCAAGACCCGTCGTCGACACAATGCCAGCACAACAGCTCCGGCCATCACAACTCCGGGGGGGGGGGGGGGGCTCCGGTAAGCCGTCATGTGAACCATTCCACATCAAAGACCCACGATCACCAAAACAAAAAAAAACAACTTTAGCTCTCCATTTATTTTATTTGTAAAGTGTCACTATGACCCCAGGTCCCACGCCGATCAAATTGCTATATGTTTATACACGACATCATTACAACAGATCGCATCAAAAGAAAAAAACGTGTGTTTTTATAGCTCCGGGGATCAAGTCGACCTGCAACCCAAAACAAGTGCTCTGATCGCATACACAACGCCCAGACATCAAATGAAACCAATCACAACAAACTGTGGCATATAAAATGTGGGTTATTTTCTCACCTTTCTGTGGGAGTAGTCGTATGTTACAGAGAACCAGAGAGGACGTGTTGCAGAGAGAGCTTAGTGAGTTGTCAGTGTTTGTTAGAGTTTGATAGAAATCGCCGAGATGTCTGCTCGTAATCCGAAGCGTGGTGGTGTTGGAGGAGGAGGAGGAGGAGGAGATGGACAAAAAAAGAAGCAGCAGCCGCCAGCGTCGGGTAAAGGGTGAGGAAAGGTCCCACCGAGCCGCGGTGGTGGTCATGGAGGAAGAGATGATGAAAAGCCTGGGACGAGTACTGGGGGTCCGACACCGGCTGGTCGAGGAAAGGGTCCGCGTAAACGGCGTCCATCAGTCACGGCGCTATCCGACACCAGTGAAACCCCAGTGTTGGGAGGAGTACTAGCGGAGCCACAAGGATTGAGTCACACCCGTGGCGGTCGCCCTGTAGCCCGTGGCAGATCCACCCGTCCCCGTGGTGGGCGTAAGGGTCCAGTTCCGGGCCCTGGTCAGTCAACTCTGTCATCATTTTTCCGTTCCACACCGAAGGCCGACACGACAGGGTCTGAGCTGGACTCCGAGGAAGATGAAGCGAGGCCCGGCCCCCGTTACAAACTTTCTCCTCCGTCTTTCCGTCCTCCAATCGATCCTGGACCTGGTTCCGTTCCCTCAACCCCGTCGTCTCAGTCGCTTGGATCCGCGTTATCTACTCCGGTCTACCGTTCACTTCGCCCCCGTGCCTGGCTGGAGAGAAGACGCGTGGAGTCTCCATACAATTCTTCGCAGCATAGTTTCACGAGGAGTGAAAGTGATCACCGTATCGAGTCTGGTGACGAAAGTTCTGGTAGCTCCTGGTCGCCACTGAGAGTGTCTCGAAGGCGGGGCGAGCGGCGAAATACCGATGGTAAGATTCATACAATTATATTATTTTGTATTATTTATTTGTATCGCAAAATGTACATGGATTTGTATGTGTAATGTATAGATGTGAATCAAACTGTAATCGCTCGTCCTGCCTGGTGTTTTACTGAACTTTACAGTATGGTCTGATAAATGCCTATGTTTTGTTATTTTTGTTGTAGACGAGGTCTGACGGTGACGGGCCTGACGAGGACTTTGGGTCGTCAGAAAACCATGATGAGGACGAATCAGTTTACTCGGGAGGTAATCTTTTCATTTATTTATTTATTTCATTACAAAATGTATGGCATGCAACAAAGTGAAAATAGCCAATCTACAAGCTCACTGTGAGCTTGTAGATTGGCTATTTTCAGCATGCAACAAAGTGTAAAATGACTTGTACTGGATCTCTTGTCCACTATTCCCTCCAACATTTTAGTCTTTTGCTTGTCAATGTAATTGACATGTTGTGAGCTTGTAAATTGGCTATTTTCAGCCAATCTGCAAGTTCAATGTAGATCAGTGTATTTGTAGACGTTGATTTAGTTTCAGTAACTAATGTATAGTCTACAAATACACTGATCTACATGTGAGCTTGTAGATTCTACAAGCTCACATGTAGATCAGTGTATTTGTAGACGTTGATTTAGTTTCAGTAACTAATGTATAGTCTACAAATACACTGATCTACATGTGAGCTTGCAGATTGGCTATTTGAACTATTCAAAAATGTTTATCAAAATAATGAAGGCAAAGAAGTTTAGGGAGGAAGATAAAGATGTATTATGTCATTCAAGCTGGGCGTGCACAGATTGTTATCTAAATATATATTTTACTCTGTTTTCAGGTAACAGGGAAGCAGCCCCTGAACCACCAGCCACACAACCATCAAAGGCAGGCAGGGGTAGGTTTTATGTATTTCTGCATACACTTACACACAAGTAAAATGCATTTATTGTATTGTAAATGTATATGTGTTTATAGTAAGTAATTGTGTATTCCTATAACATTTCAGGTCGGGGAAGAGGAAGGGGTGCACATGGCCAGGCCGCTGTTGGCAGCACAGGCGAGACCAAAGGCAGGGGTACGTGTATTGTTCTATTAATCAGCTTAGCAAGGCTGCTCACTTATGGGAGTTTGCGCCCCCTGGCGTAAACACAGAAGCATTTATATAAACTCACAGACAATTTGGCTGGGACTTTGAGACGTGATGACGTTGAGAACCGCCCACCGGTGCGCTAGTATAAAGCGCATCAACGTCCCTTAGTCTCCATTCATTTGTTTCTTCTCATGTGTATAACACAGCGCAAGCGAAGTCTCCCTACGGATTAGTATCTGATTTTTCCACAAGGACGAGAAGCCTTCTCGGTACCGCGGAAACTACTTTTCCCAGAGGCTTCGAGAAGAAGAAAGACGGTAAGTCCGCTTTCTTTACTAAGTTAACAATAACTTGGTGGGTAATTTAGCTTGTGTGGCGGCTCGGCAGCCCTGCCAGGTTTCTTTACCCGTGTGACGGTCTTTAGCACGGCTAGCAATAGCTTGTTTTTGCTTCCACACAAACTTCGGTGACCTAAAGGTCTCGAACGTGTGACGGGCTAGAAACGGTCTCGACCCTTTGCTAGTTTCCACACGTGTGCCGGCATCAGTGGCTGCTACCAATAGCCTGCTGTAGCCGACACAACACACGCACGTCCCGCGGCCTCGAAGCCCGTGACAGCGTGGTGAGCTGAACAGTATATAGTGATATTTCTGTTTAGTTTTCACGTTGTGTTTGACGGTCTTGGTTAACGGCTAGCAATAGCTCTTTTCTCAGCTCCCACATACAACGTCCCGCGGCCTTTCGAGCCCGCGGCGGCGTGGTATTCTGAACAGCATATAGTGATATTTCTGTTTAGCTTTCACGTTTGTGTTCACGGCCTGCGTTAACAGCTAGTAATAGCTCTTTTCTCAGCCTCCACACACAACGCCACGCGGTCTTCCGAGCCCGCGCCGGCGGGGTATTCTGAACAGCATATAGTGATATTTCTGTTTAGCTCTCACGTTGTGTTGACGGTCTGTGTGAACGGCTAGTAATAGCTCTTTTCTCAGCTTCCACATACAACGTCCCGCGGCCTTTCGAGCCCGCGGCAGCGTGGTGATCTGAAACGTGCAGCCTTGTGAAACTGATTGATAAAACTCGAGGGTACTGGTGTAACCCGGGTTATATGAACCAGCGAGCCTTGCCTGTAGCGTGTTCGCCCACGAAGCCTCCACCTACGTGGCTGCTTGTTAACTCTTGCCCTTCGTTTCCACATGCTTCTTAGCTTCGTGTGATGGCTGAGTCCCCGGCCAAGACCCGTCGTCGACGCCGTCGCGCCCTGGCGGACGCTGACAGCCAGTGCCTGCAGAGGGCGTGCAAGACCTGCAAGGGCCTGCTCGCCCATGACGACTTGCATGACGAATGTGGCGACAGCCCTGTCTTAAGTCCCCACATGCAGTGAAGGGTTTTCACAGCAGCCAGCAATGGCTCTGTCCTAGCCCTCACTTTGGCGTGACTGCCTACCAACTCGGCTCCCTACAGGCATGTAGCCTTGTGAGACTGGTTATTAGAATGGGAGGTTACGGGTATAACCAGAGTTCTATAACCAGCGAGCTTTGCTGGTGGCTTGTCTGTCCACATGTATCTTGGCCCTACCAACTCGGTCCCCCACAAGTGGGCGACCTTGTGAAACTGCTTATTGAAACTGGGGGTTACTCTTGTGACCATAGTTCTATTAAACAGTAAGTCCGCTTTCTTACTAAGTTAGCACTAACTTAGTGGGTAATTTAGCTCTGTGTGTTGGCCTGGCGGCCCTAGCAGGCTTCTTTACCAGTGTGACGGTCTGTAACGCGGCTAGCTACGGCCCGTTTTGCTTCCACACGAACCCTCGGTGACCTAAAGGTCTCGAACGTGTGAAGAGCCGTGAACGGTGTACAACCTCATGTTAGCTTCCACACGGTGCCGGCATTAGCGGTAGCTACTGGTAGCCCGCTCTAGCCGAGACACACACCTACACGCCCCGTGGCTTTGGGTCTGCGACGATGGGGCGAACTGAGCAGCATATAGAAATATTCTGTTTAGCTCCCGCGTTGTGTGACGGTACCTGCTAAACGGCTAACGATAGCCCTTTTTGCAGCCTCCACACACGCGTCCCGCAACCTTCCTAAGCGCGCGATGGCGTGTTGTTCTGGGCAGCGTTAATGATAATGCTGCCCGACCCCGCGTTGTGTGATGGTCTCTGATGGCGGCTAACAATAGCCTCTATTCTCAGCTCCCACACGCGTGTGGCGTCTTCCTCGGTGGCCTGGCAGCCCGTAAGTTGAGAGTGACTGTCCCTCGGCAACGTGCAATAGCTCGGCCCGGACCCTCACGCTAACGTGGCTGCCTGCCGACTCGGCTACTGTAGGCACCCAGCCTCGAAAGCCGCTATGAGGATTGGAGGTTACTTGCGTAACTAGAGCTCCATAATCAGCGAGCCCGGCCTGCGGCTTGCTTGTCCACGTATTTCTTGACCTTACAAGATAAAGTGACGGTTTCGCGACGGCACGTACTAGCTCTGCCCGTACCCTCACTCTAACGTGGCGGCCTGCGACTCGGCTATTGTTGGCACTTAGCCTTGTAAGAGCGGCCATTGGATTGGAGGTTACTGACGTAACTAGGGCTCCATAATCAGCGAGCCCTGCCTGCAACCTGTCTGCCCACGCTTCTCTTGACTTTACAAGGTGAGGTGGCGGTTTCGCAGCAGCATGCCACTTCCTGCCCGGACCCTCACTCTAACGTGACTGCCTGCCGTCTGCCATTGTTGGCGCTTGGCCCGGTAAGTTGCTATTAGAGTTAGAAGTTACGTGCGTAACCGAGCTCTATAGTCGGCAAGCCCTGCCTGCAGCTCGCTTGTCCACGCTTTTCTTGACCTTGCAAGATAAAGTGACTATTTTCGCAGCAGCGAGGGATAGCCCTGTCCTAAAATGCCGCTCAGACGCTGCCAACTCGGTCTCCTATAGGTGGGCAACCTTGCGAGACCTTTGGTTTCGACATTGAATGACGGTCTGCGATGAGGCTGGCACCAGCCCCACTCTCAGTCCCCACACGCACATGGCTCCTCATAGGTTGCTGGCAATAAGTCCCACCTGAGTGACGTTCTCCTGTGACGAGACCTCTCTCTAACGTGACTACCTGCCAACTCGGCTCTTCACGGGCGTGCTACGTGCAGCTTCGTGAAACGGCCTGCGAGGACATGAGGTTACTAGCGTAACCGGGGTTTTGTGGACCAGCGGGTGCTTGTCTACGGCTTCCGTCACGTGTTTCCTGGCTACAGGAATAAGTGGCGGCCTCCGGCTTGACGGCTTTGCCCTGGCTTCCACTTAGACAATGCCACCTCGGTTTCCCACAAGTGGGCGACCTTAGGAAACAGCCTGTTTCCATGATGTGTGACAGTCTGTGATAACGGCCATAGATGGCCCTATTCTCAGCTTCCACATGCCTATGACACCGGCGAGCTTGGTCTACGGTTCCCGTCACGTGTTTCCTGGTCTACAGGGAAAAGTGGCTACCCCCAGCCTGACGGTTTTGCCCCGGCTTCCACCTAGACAATGCCAACTCGGTCCCCCACAAATGGGCGACCTCAGGAAACAGTTTGGTTTCCGCGCTGTGTGACGGTCTGTGATGATGGCTATAGATGGCCCT
Organism: Protomyctophum bolini; assembly: GCF_963924005.1. Lineage (NCBI taxonomy): Eukaryota > Metazoa > Chordata > Actinopteri > Myctophiformes > Myctophidae > Protomyctophum > Protomyctophum bolini. The sequence goes on along the minus strand of NC_137877.1, from coordinate 43,558,001 downwards.
ACTCTCAGCTTCCACGCGCCTATGCCCCAGGTCCATATTGTAGGACAGAGGCCCCAGGCCCAGATTCTGACCGGAAGGGACGCCGCTCTACCATAAAAAGGTTCGGAGCTGGCTTCAACCCCTCTGGCGCTGTGTCTACAGGACTGGAATCGTTGTGGTGTTCATCCTTGGGGGTTGAACACCACCTCGAAGGGTAACAAACTACAGTTTGCCAGGAGACCTCCCACTTGTGGGAGCGTTCTGTTTTCGCTAGCGAGTGGTCAGTCAGCCGAGGTTCTCCAGGACGAGATAACGTCTCTGCTGGAGAAGAAGGCTATACGTGTGGTGTCTATGGAGCAGAGCAACGCCGGGGTTTACTCCCGCTACTTTCTCGTGAAGAAGAAAGGGGGGGGCATGCGGCCCATTCTAGACCTACGTGCTCTGAACGGCTATTTGAAAGTGTTTCGCTTCAAAATGCTCACGAGCAAGGCTCTGCTGCTCTTGATGCGTCGAGGGGACTGGTATACAACTCTCGATCTCAGAGACGCGTATTTCCACATTCCCATCTACCCACCACACAGAAAATTCCTGCGGTTCGGCTTCAAGGGACAGATATACAAATATCTGGTCCTTCCGTTCGGACTGTCACTAAGTCCAAGGACTTTTGTGAAGTGTACACAGACGATGTGCTATATCAACAAGCAAGGGGTCCTACGGTCCACCAAACTGCATGCGCTAGCACACAGACTGACGCTATGGTGCGACGAGCACCTTCTTTCGGTCAGAGCCTCCCACGTTCCGGGACTCCAGAACACGGGGGCGGATCCGTTATCCAGGGGCCGTTACCTCTACGCGGCTTGGTCACTGCACAAGACAGTGGCCAGGCAGATGTGGGAGAGGTTCGGCGAGCCACGAGTGGATCTGTTTGCGTCGGAAGAGAACAGCAAGTGTCCTCTGTTCTTCTTCATAGCAGGGACGGTTCCGCCAGGTTTGGATGCCTTGGCGCACCGTTGGCCCCAGGGCCTACTTCACGCGTTTCCCCCGTTGTCTCTCATCCTTCCCACACTGGAGAGGGTGAGGACACAGCGCCTGTCCATCCACACAATGTCCATCCATCTTCAACCGCTTATCCGTAGTCTGGTTGCGGGGGCAACAGCTCTAGATTTCCCTCTCCAATTCACAAAGTGAATTGAGGGAAATTGTGTGTGTGTGTGTGTGTGTGTGTGTGTGTGTGTGTGTGTGTGTGTGTGTGATATGCAAGTACATATATAATATATTATATATGTACTTTCATATCACACTTGACCAGGGAAACCAGGTCAACCAGGTGTCGATCCTGTGTGGCGTCATCTTGATTCCTGTGGTTGGCAGCCCCAATCCTTCCCTTTCACCACAACACCAGGACTAATCGGCGAGGCAGCGGCTCTGCAGTCCAGCAAGCCCACCGACTTTCTTGAACTCTTCCTCACAGAGGAGTTGTTGATGGTCATCGTGAGGCAGACCAACCTCTATGCAGCTCAGTACATCGCCGCTATGCCACCAACGCGTCGCTCAATCAGGGTCAAGGCCTGGAAGGACCTCGACCTCAAAGAACTGAAAGACTTCTTTGGTCTGTTCTTCTTGACCGGCCTCATCAAAAAACCAGAGTTGGCAGACTATTGGTCTACAGATGAAGCCCTGTCCACGCCGTACTTCTCGTCGGTGATGCCTAGGAACAGATTCCAGCTGATCCTGAGGTTCCTACACTACTCAGAGACTCGGGAAAACCCTGATGACCGGCTCTTCAAGATCCGCCCCATCTTGGAGTACCTCGTCATCAAGTGGCAGGAGATGTTCCAGCCGGCAAGGGAGATCTCGATCGATGAAGGGACGTTGCTTTGGAGAGGACGTTTATCCTTCCGTGTATACAATCCCAACAAGCCGGCTAGGTATGGCATAAAATCCTACATTTTGGCCGACTCAGGGACAGGATATTGCCACAATATGCGGCCCTACTGTGGCGTCTATTCGTCTTTGGTCGATACGGTCACCGGCCTCCTTGGTGACTTGGTAGGTAAGGGGTACATCCTGTTCATGGACAATTATTATAACAGTGTGAGCTTGTCTGACCACCTCCTGGAGATGAAGGTCCATACCTGTGGCACCATTCGGCGAGGCCGAGGCCCTCCTCCAGAAATCAATGACGCCACAGTGGCCACACTGAAAGAAGATGACAGGATTGCAATGACTTCAGGGAGTGTGATGGCTGTTGCTTGGAGGGACTCCAAAGTCGTGAGAATGGTCTCCACCTACCACCAGGACACAGTGGTTCACAAGAACAAGTGGCAGAAAGGTGGCGGCCAGGTGCCATATCAGAAGCCTCAGGTGGCGGAGGACTATAATCACAACATGAACGGGGTCGATCCTTTGGACCAGCACATAAACTATTACCCCTGGGCCAGGAGATCGTCCAAGTGGACCACCAAGTTCATAATGTACCTCTTCCAGATCACAATGTACAACGGCTTTGTCCTCTACAGACAGCGAAATCCGGAGGGTGACTGTAAGAACCTCAAAAGTTTCATTCACTCAGTGATCCTGGCTTGGTCCACGCCCACACGAGTCACACTGCGAAGGCCGCACAGAGCAGCGAGGATCCGGCTGTCGGCCAACAGGGCACCCCTGCCGGCCAACAGGGCACCCCTGCCGGATGTCCATGAATTGGCCAAGCTTCCACCCACGAAAAACAAGAAATACCCGCAGAGGCGATGCGCAGTGTGTAGCCGGGAGGGGACATGCCGTGAGACCACGTTCCGGTGCGTGGTGTGTTGCGTGCCGCTGCACAAAGGGGAATGTCACAGAAGGTACCACACAGAGAGAGAGTTGGACTTTCAGTGAGACACTCGTGTATTGGGGGGGGGGGGGGGGGGGAGAGGAGAGTTGCACCACTCAGTTCACAAGAGTGTGATTTTTTTATGTCATGTATTTATCTCAGGGAGGGGGGAGAGGAGAGTTGCACAACTCAGTTCACACAGGTGTGATTATTATTTTTTTATGTCATGATTCATGTCTTTATCTCGGGAGGGGGGGGGGAGGGGGGGGAGGGGGGGAGAGAGGGGAGTTTCACAACTCAGTTCACACAGGTGTGATTTTTATTTTATTTTGTCATGATTCATGTCTTTATCTCAGGAGGGGGCGGGGAGGAGGGGGAGAGAGGGGAGTTTCACAACTCAGTTCACAAGAGTGTGATTTTTTAATGTCATGTATTTATCTCAGGGAGGGGGGAGAGGAGAGTTGCACAACTCAGTTCACACAGGTGTGATTATTATTTTTTTATGTCATGATTCATGTCTTTATCTCGGGAGGGGGGGGGGAGGGGGGGAGAGAGGGGAGTTTCACAACTCAGTTCACACAGGTGTGATTTTTATTTTATTTTGTCATGATTCATGTCTTTATCTCAGGAGGGGGCGGGGAGGAGGGGGGAGAGAGGGGAGTTTCACAACTCAGTTCACAAGAGTGTGATTTTTTAATGTCATGTATTTATCTCAGGGAGGGGGGAGAGGAGAGTTGCACAACTCAGTTCACACAGGTGTGATTATTATTTTTTTATGTCATGATTCATGTCTTTATCTCGGGAGGGGGGGGAGGAGGGGGGGGAGAGAGGAGTTTCACAACTCAGTTCACACAGGTGTGATTTTTATTTTATTTTGTCATGATTCATGTCTTTATCTCAGGAGGGGGCGGGGAGGAGGGGGGAGAGAGGGGAGTTTCACAACTCAGTTCACAAGAGTGTGATTTTTTATGTCATGTATTTATCTCAGGGAGGGGGGAGAGGAGAGTTGCACAACTCAGTTCACACAGGTGTGATTATTATTTTTTTATGTCATGATTCATGTCTTTATCTCGGGAGGGGGGGGAGGAGGGGGAGAGAGAGGGGAGTTTCACAACTCAGTTCACATAGGTGTGATTTTTATTTTATTTTGTCATGATTCATGTCTTTATCTCTCAAGAGGGGGAGAGAGGGGAGTTGCATCACTCAGTTCTGATTTTTTGTATGTAATGATTTTGGTCTTTCTCTCAAGTGAAAAATAAATTCATGTTTGAGAGCTTATTCAAAAGTGGTTGTCTCAATTTCTTTTCTCAAACCAAGGTGTATGCAACTGTATGTAAAGTAAGTAAAACTGTATAAAACTTCTATTTCAAAAATGGGCCTTTTTGAAACCAAGGTGTGACTAGAACTGCACTCTGCCGAGTGCATACTTGCTTGTTGCACACTAGTAGGCCATAAATGGCCAACTAGTGCGCGAGCAGAGCGCGCAAGTACTTTCGACCGCTGGAAACTATCACATCTCAGTATCTCTGTGAAGGAACGTTTGAAATGTATAATCATTACGTGTAACTATTTGCTACCTAACTACTTTTTTACAGAAAAATGAATCATTGATATGTGATGAAAAAAAAGGTATATAAACTGAATTAAAATATATTATACAGTATAATTATTTTATTACTTATTGTAAATTGTCAATTGTTTTAAATGTATTTCATTTTGTACTATAGTGATATTAATACTAAATCATGATCAGAGTAATATGTGTCTCTAACTTCAATTTCTGTAATAATACTTTCAAATTTGTTGAAATATACATGATCTAAAATACTTCCGAAATCTGTAGTTGGATTTGTATTTAAATGTTTAAAGCCTAATCTTGACATGAAGGTCTTCATATTTATATCTTTTTCAGTATAATGGTCTTCATTGAAATCTCCTATTATCATAATTGTGAAAGTCGGAGATGATAGATACTTTACCATTTTTTTGAGAAATGTGTTTAATTCCGAAAGGTTTGTTTTAGGTGATCTGTACATAAGAATGATATATAGATCTTTATTTTTTACATGTATACATACGTGTTCTACTTTTTTCATTACAACTACATACAGAGTATGTAGTTGTAATTTGATTAGCAGTATACTGTGGTTACTTGGTTCCAAAAAGTGACAGCCAAGTTTTTTTCAACCGTAAGTCTGTGCCTGGTTTGCTGGGACCAGTTACCACATTACGTCATCGTTGAGAGCTGGGACAAGAGTACATGGTGTGTATATGTATGACTAGCTCTCAGTGATGACGTAAGAGATATGGTCATCTGTGTAGTCTGGTCCCAGCAGACCAGGCACAGATTTACAAATTACAAATCACATTACAACTACATACAGAGTATGTAGTTGTAATTTGATTAGCAGTATACTGTGGTTACTTGGTTCCAAAAAGTGACAGCCAAGTTTTTTTCAACCGTAAGTCTGTGCCTGGTTTGCTGGGACCAGTTACCACATTACGTCATCGTTGAGAACTGGGACCAGAGTACATGGTGTGTGTATACGTATGTAACTGGTCCCAGCAAACCAGGCACAGACTTACGGTTGAGAAGAACTTGGCTGTCACTTTGAAGAGACCAAGCGAAATGATTACTTGCGCGCTCTGCTTGCGCAAGTAATAATCAGGAGTTGTGACGCGAGGCACTTGTGTTGTGACTCTGCTACAGCTAGGCATGTTGCGCATTGATGAGGATCCTACTTGACTTGAAATCAAATAAAGACCAGCAAGAAACAGATTATATGTGATGTCACATTCAGAACGCTGTGAGCAGGGTTCGAACCTGCGCGGGGAAACCCCATTGGATTTCAAGTCCAACACCTTAACCACTCGGTCATCACAGCTGTGTTTGTCTCTATTATGACCAGTCATTCTCACAGAAACTTTGGTCCTAGACTCGGGACAAATTAGTTGTGAAAATCTTGAGTTCTGGTGTAACTTCTACTGTGAGATATAGCTTAAAGTCTCTGCCTGTCGCTAGACTTGAAAGCAACATTGTTTGAATGTCTAGTGCTAACGAGTTTGGTGCTGTAACGTCCACCCACAAACTTTCACGCAAGGGAAGCTGAGAGTATTTGCATATCCTACACGTGTAAAGGACCAGAAGTACGCTGTGAGCAGGGTTCGAACCTGCGCGGGGAGACCCCATTGGATTTCGAGTCCAACGCCTTAACCACTCGGCCATCACAGCTGTTTTGAGACCAGATAACTAACCAATCTGACAGCTTGAGAAACTTTGACTCGAGTCAGACCTAGGAAGTAATAATCAGGAGTTGTGACGCGAGGCACTTGTGTTGTGACTCTGCTACAGCTAGGCATGTAGCGCATTGATGAGGATCCTACTTGACTTGAAATCAAATAAAGACCAGCAAGAAACAGATTATATGTGATGTCACATTCAGAACGCTGTGAGCAGGGTTCGAACCTGCGCTGGGAAACCCCATTGGATTTCAAGTCCAACACCTTAACCACTCGGTCATCACAGCTGTGTTTGTCTCTATTATGACCAGTGATTCTCACAGAAACTTTGGTCCTAGACTCGGGACAAATTAGTTGTGAAAATCTTGAGTTCTGGTGTAACTTCTACTGTGAGATATAGCTTAAAGTCTCTGCCTGTCGCTAGACTTGAAAGCAACATTGTTTGAATGTCTAGTGCTAACGAGTTTGGTGCTGTAACGTCCACCCACAAACTTTCACGCAAGGGAAGCTCAGAGTATTTGCATATGCTACATGTGTAAAGGACCAGAAGTACGCTGTGAGCAGGGTTCGAACCTGCGCGGGGAGACCCCATTGGATTTCGAGTCCAACGCCTTAACCACTCGGCCATCACAGATGTTTTGAGACCAGATAACTAACCAATCTGACAGCTTGAGAAACTTTGACTCGAGTCAGACCTAGGAAGTAATAATCAGGAGTTGTGACGCGAGGCACTTGTGTTGTGACTCTGCTACAGCTAGGCATGTAGCGCATTGATGAGGATCCTACTTGACTTGAAATCAAATAAAGACCAGCAAGAAACAGATTATATGTGATGTCACATTCAGAACGCTGTGAGCAGGGTTCGAACCTGCGCGGGGAAACCCCATTGGATTTCAAGTCCAACACCTTAACCACTCGGTCATCACAGCTGTGTTTGTCTCTATTATGACCAGTCATTCTCTGGAGCTGTTGCTGAGTGTCAAGCAGGGAGGCACTGGGTCCCATTATTTAGAGTCTTTGGTATGACCCGGCCGGGGATCGAACCCCGACCTCCCAGTCTCAGGGCGGACACTCTAACCACAAGGCCACTGAGCTGGATAAGCGGTTGAAGATGGATGGACATTGTGTGTGTGTGTGTGTGATATGCAAGTACATATATAATATATTATATATGTACTTTCATATCACACTTACACACAATGTCCATCCATCTTCAACCGCTTATCCGTAGTCTGGTTGCGGGGGCAACAGCTCTAGATTTCCCTCTCCAATTCACAAAGTGAATTGAGGGAAATCTAGAGCTCTCTAGAGCTGTTGCTGATTGTCAAGGAGGGAGGCACTGGGTCCCATTATTTAGAGTCTTTGGTATGACCCGGCCGGGGATCGAACCCCGACCTCCCAGTCTCAGGGCGGACACTCTAACCACAAGGCCACTGAGCCGGATAAGAGGTTGAAGATGGATGGACATTGTGTGTGTGTGTGTGTGTGTGTGTGTGTGTGTGTGTGTGTGTGTGTGTGTGTGTGTGTGTGTGTGTGTGTGTGTGTGTGTGTGTGTGTGTGTGTGTGTGTGTGTGTGTGATATGCAAGTACATATATAATATATTATATATGTACTTTCATATCACACTTGACCAGGGAAACCAGGTCAACCAGGTGTCGATCCTGTGTGGCGTCATCTTGATTCCTGTGGTTGGCAGCCCCAATCCTTCCCTTTCACCACAACACCAGGACTAATCGGCGAGGCAGCGGCTCTGCAGTCCAGCAAGCCCACCGACTTTCTTGAACTCTTCCTCACAGAGGAGTTGTTGATGGTCATCGTGAGGCAGACCAACCTCTATGCAGCTCAGTACATCGCCGCTATGCCACCAACGCGTCGCTCAATCAGGGTCAAGGCCTGGAAGGACCTCGACCTCAAAGAACTGAAAGACTTCTTTGGTCTGTTCTTCTTGACCGGCCTCATCAAAAAACCAGAGTTGGCAGACTATTGGTCTACAGATGAAGCCCTGTCCACGCCGTACTTCTCGTCGGTGATGCCTAGGAACAGATTCCAGCTGATCCTGAGGTTCCTACACTACTCAGAGACTCGGGAAAACCCTGATGACCGGCTCTTCAAGATCCGCCCCATCTTGGAGTACCTCGTCATCAAGTGGCAGGAGATGTTCCAGCCGGCAAGGGAGATCTCGATCGATGAAGGGACGTTGCTTTGGAGAGGACGTTTATCCTTCCGTGTATACAATCCCAACAAGCCGGCTAGGTATGGCATAAAATCCTACATTTTGGCCGACTCAGGGACAGGATATTGCCACAATATGCGGCCCTACTGTGGCGTCTATTCGTCTTTGGTCGATACGGTCACCGGCCTCCTTGGTGACTTGGTAGGTAAGGGGTACATCCTGTTCATGGACAATTATTATAACAGTGTGAGCTTGTCTGACCACCTCCTGGAGATGAAGGTCCATACCTGTGGCACCATTCGGCGAGGCCGAGGCCCTCCTCCAGAAATCAATGACGCCACAGTGGCCACACTGAAAGAAGATGACAGGATTGCAATGACTTCAGGGAGTGTGATGGCTGTTGCTTGGAGGGACTCCAAAGTCGTGAGAATGGTCTCCACCTACCACCAGGACACAGTGGTTCACAAGAACAAGTGGCAGAAAGGTGGCGGCCAGGTGCCATATCAGAAGCCTCAGGTGGCGGAGGACTATAATCACAACATGAACGGGGTCGATCCTTTGGACCAGCACATAAACTATTACCCCTGGGCCAGGAGATCGTCCAAGTGGACCACCAAGTTCATAATGTACCTCTTCCAGATCACAATGTACAACGGCTTTGTCCTCTACAGACAGCGAAATCCGGAGGGTGACTGTAAGAACCTCAAAAGTTTCATTCACTCAGTGATCCTGGCTTGGTCCACGCCCACACGAGTCACACTGCGAAGGCCGCACAGAGCAGCGAGGATCCGGCTGTCGGCCAACAGGGCACCCCTGCCGGCCAACAGGGCACCCCTGCCGGATGTCCATGAATTGGCCAAGCTTCCACCCACGAAAAACAAGAAATACCCGCAGAGGCGATGCGCAGTGTGTAGCCGGGAGGGGACATGCCGTGAGACCACGTTCCGGTGCGTGGTGTGTTGCGTGCCGCTGCACAAAGGGGAATGTCACAGAAGGTACCACACAGAGAGAGAGTTGGACTTTCAGTGAGACACTCGTGTATTGGGGGGGGGGGGGGGGGGAGAGGAGAGTTGCACCACTCAGTTCACAAGAGTGTGATTTTTTTATGTCATGTATTTATCTCAGGGAGGGGGGAGAGGAGAGTTGCACAACTCAGTTCACACAGGTGTGATTATTATTTTTTTATGTCATGATTCATGTCTTTATCTCGGGAGGGGGGGGGGAGGGGGGGGAGGGGGGGAGAGAGGGGAGTTTCACAACTCAGTTCACACAGGTGTGATTTTTATTTTATTTTGTCATGATTCATGTCTTTATCTCAGGAGGGGGCGGGGAGGAGGGGGAGAGAGGGGAGTTTCACAACTCAGTTCACAAGAGTGTGATTTTTTAATGTCATGTATTTATCTCAGGGAGGGGGGAGAGGAGAGTTGCACAACTCAGTTCACACAGGTGTGATTATTATTTTTTTATGTCATGATTCATGTCTTTATCTCGGGAGGGGGGGGGAGGGGGGGAGAGAGGGGAGTTTCACAACTCAGTTCACACAGGTGTGATTTTTATTTTATTTTGTCATGATTCATGTCTTTATCTCAGGAGGGGGCGGGGAGGAGGGGGGAGAGAGGGGAGTTTCACAACTCAGTTCACAAGAGTGTGATTTTTTAATGTCATGTATTTATCTCAGGGAGGGGGGAGAGGAGAGTTGCACAACTCAGTTCACACAGGTGTGATTATTATTTTTTTATGTCATGATTCATGTCTTTATCTCGGGAGGGGGGGGAGGAGGGGGGGGAGAGAGGAGTTTCACAACTCAGTTCACACAGGTGTGATTTTTATTTTATTTTGTCATGATTCATGTCTTTATCTCAGGAGGGGGCGGGGAGGAGGGGGGAGAGAGGGGAGTTTCACAACTCAGTTCACAAGAGTGTGATTTTTTATGTCATGTATTTATCTCAGGGAGGGGGGAGAGGAGAGTTGCACAACTCAGTTCACACAGGTGTGATTATTATTTTTTTATGTCATGATTCATGTCTTTATCTCGGGAGGGGGGGGAGGAGGGGGAGAGAGAGGGGAGTTTCACAACTCAGTTCACATAGGTGTGATTTTTATTTTATTTTGTCATGATTCATGTCTTTATCTCTCAAGAGGGGGAGAGAGGGGAGTTGCATCACTCAGTTCTGATTTTTTGTATGTAATGATTTTGGTCTTTCTCTCAAGTGAAAAATAAATTCATGTTTGAGAGCTTATTCAAAAGTGGTTGTCTCAATTTCTTTTCTCAAACCAAGGTGTATGCAACTGTATGTAAAGTAAGTAAAACTGTATAAAACTTCTATTTCAAAAATGGGCCTTTTTGAAACCAAGGTGTGACTAGAACTGCACTCTGCCGAGTGCATACTTGCTTGTTGCACACTAGTAGGCCATAAATGGCCAACTAGTGCGCGAGCAGAGCGCGCAAGTACTTTCGACCGCTGGAAACTATCACATCTCAGTATCTCTGTGAAGGAACGTTTGAAATGTATAATCATTACGTGTAACTATTTGCTACCTAACTACTTTTTTACAGAAAAATGAATCATTGATATGTGATGAAAAAAAAGGTATATAAACTGAATTAAAATATATTATACAGTATAATTATTTTATTACTTATTGTAAATTGTCAATTGTTTTAAATGTATTTCATTTTGTACTATAGTGATATTAATACTAAATCATGATCAGAGTAATATGTGTCTCTAACTTCAATTTCTGTAATAATACTTTCAAATTTGTTGAAATATACATGATCTAAAATACTTCCGAAATCTGTAGTTGGATTTGTATTTAAATGTTTAAAGCCTAATCTTGACATGAAGGTCTTCATATTTATATCTTTTTCAGTATAATGGTCTTCATTGAAATCTCCTATTATCATAATTGTGAAAGTCGGAGATGATAGATACTTTACCATTTTTTTGAGAAATGTGTTTAATTCCGAAAGGTTTGTTTTAGGTGATCTGTACATAAGAATGATATATAGATCTTTATTTTTTACATGTATACATACGTGTTCTACTTTTTTCATTACAACTACATACAGAGTATGTAGTTGTAATTTGATTAGCAGTATACTGTGGTTACTTGGTTCCAAAAAGTGACAGCCAAGTTTTTTTCAACCGTAAGTCTGTGCCTGGTTTGCTGGGACCAGTTACCACATTACGTCATCGTTGAGAGCTGGGACAAGAGTACATGGTGTGTATATGTATGACTAGCTCTCAGTGATGACGTAAGAGATATGGTCATCTGTGTAGTCTGGTCCCAGCAGACCAGGCACAGATTTACAAATTACAAATCACATTACAACTACATACAGAGTATGTAGTTGTAATTTGATTAGCAGTATACTGTGGTTACTTGGTTCCAAAAAGTGACAGCCAAGTTTTTTTCAACCGTAAGTCTGTGCCTGGTTTGCTGGGACCAGTTACCACATTACGTCATCGTTGAGAACTGGGACCAGAGTACATGGTGTGTGTATACGTATGTAACTGGTCCCAGCAAACCAGGCACAGACTTACGGTTGAGAAGAACTTGGCTGTCACTTTGAAGAGACCAAGCGAAATGATTACTTGCGCGCTCTGCTTGCGCAAGTAATAATCAGGAGTTGTGACGCGAGGCACTTGTGTTGTGACTCTGCTACAGCTAGGCATGTTGCGCATTGATGAGGATCCTACTTGACTTGAAATCAAATAAAGACCAGCAAGAAACAGATTATATGTGATGTCACATTCAGAACGCTGTGAGCAGGGTTCGAACCTGCGCGGGGAAACCCCATTGGATTTCAAGTCCAACACCTTAACCACTCGGTCATCACAGCTGTGTTTGTCTCTATTATGACCAGTCATTCTCACAGAAACTTTGGTCCTAGACTCGGGACAAATTAGTTGTGAAAATCTTGAGTTCTGGTGTAACTTCTACTGTGAGATATAGCTTAAAGTCTCTGCCTGTCGCTAGACTTGAAAGCAACATTGTTTGAATGTCTAGTGCTAACGAGTTTGGTGCTGTAACGTCCACCCACAAACTTTCACGCAAGGGAAGCTGAGAGTATTTGCATATCCTACACGTGTAAAGGACCAGAAGTACGCTGTGAGCAGGGTTCGAACCTGCGCGGGGAGACCCCATTGGATTTCGAGTCCAACGCCTTAACCACTCGGCCATCACAGCTGTTTTGAGACCAGATAACTAACCAATCTGACAGCTTGAGAAACTTTGACTCGAGTCAGACCTAGGAAGTAATAATCAGGAGTTGTGACGCGAGGCACTTGTGTTGTGACTCTGCTACAGCTAGGCATGTAGCGCATTGATGAGGATCCTACTTGACTTGAAATCAAATAAAGACCAGCAAGAAACAGATTATATGTGATGTCACATTCAGAACGCTGTGAGCAGGGTTCGAACCTGCGCTGGGAAACCCCATTGGATTTCAAGTCCAACACCTTAACCACTCGGTCATCACAGCTGTGTTTGTCTCTATTATGACCAGTGATTCTCACAGAAACTTTGGTCCTAGACTCGGGACAAATTAGTTGTGAAAATCTTGAGTTCTGGTGTAACTTCTACTGTGAGATATAGCTTAAAGTCTCTGCCTGTCGCTAGACTTGAAAGCAACATTGTTTGAATGTCTAGTGCTAACGAGTTTGGTGCTGTAACGTCCACCCACAAACTTTCACGCAAGGGAAGCTCAGAGTATTTGCATATGCTACATGTGTAAAGGACCAGAAGTACGCTGTGAGCAGGGTTCGAACCTGCGCGGGGAGACCCCATTGGATTTCGAGTCCAACGCCTTAACCACTCGGCCATCACAGATGTTTTGAGACCAGATAACTAACCAATCTGACAGCTTGAGAAACTTTGACTCGAGTCAGACCTAGGAAGTAATAATCAGGAGTTGTGACGCGAGGCACTTGTGTTGTGACTCTGCTACAGCTAGGCATGTAGCGCATTGATGAGGATCCTACTTGACTTGAAATCAAATAAAGACCAGCAAGAAACAGATTATATGTGATGTCACATTCAGAACGCTGTGAGCAGGGTTCGAACCTGCGCGGGGAAACCCCATTGGATTTCAAGTCCAACACCTTAACCACTCGGTCATCACAGCTGTGTTTGTCTCTATTATGACCAGTCATTCTCACAGAAACTTTGGTCCTAGACTCGGGACAAATTAGTTGTGAAAATCTTGAGTTCTGGTGTAACTTCTACTGTGAGATATAGCTTAAAGTCTCTGCCTGACGCTAGTCTTGAAAGCAACATTGTTTGAATGTCTAGTGCTAACGAGTTTGGTGCTGTAACCTCCACCCACAAACTTTCACGCAAGGGAAGCTCAGAGTATTTGCATATCCTACACGTGTAAAGGAACAGAAGTACGCTGTGAGCAGGGTTCTAACCTGCGCGGGGAGACCCCATTGGATTTCGAGTCCAACGCCTTAACCACTCGGCCATCACAGCTGTTTTGAGACCAGATAACTAACCAATCTGACAGCTTGAGAAACTTTGACTCGAGTCAGACCTAGGTAGTAATAATCAGGAGTTGTGACGCGAGGCACTTGTGTTGTGACTCTGCTACAGCTAGGCATGTAACGCATTGATGAGGATCCTACTTGACTTGAAATCAAATAAAGACCAGCAAGAAACAGATTATATGTGATGTCACATTCAGAACGCTGTGAGCAGGGTTCGAACCTGCGCGGGGAAACCCCATTGGATTTCAAGTCCAACACCTTAACCACTCGGTCATCACAGCTGAGTTTGTCTCTATTATGACCAGTCATTCTCACAGAAACTTTGGTCCTAGACTAGGGACAAATTAGTTGTGAAAATCTTGAGTTCTGGTGTAACTTCTACTGTGAGATATAGCTTAAAGTCTCTGCCTGTCGCTAGACTTGAAAGCAACATTGTTTGAATGTCTAGTGCTAACGAGTTTGGTGCTGTAACGTCCACCCACAAACTTTCACGCAAGGGAAGCTGAGAGTATTTGCATATCCTACATGTGTAAAGGACCAGAAGTACGCTGTGAGCAGGGTTCGAACCTGCGCGGGGAGACCCCATTGGATTTCGAGTCCAACGCCTTAACCACTCGGCCATCACAGATGTTTTGAGACCAGATAACTAACCAATCTGACAGCTTGAGAAACTTTGACTCGAGTCAGACCTAGGAAGTAATAATCAGGAGTTGTGACGCGAGGCACTTGTGTTGTGACTCTGCTACAGCTAGGCATGTAGCGCATTGATGAGGATCCTACTTGACTTGAAATCAAATAAAGACCAGCAAGAAACAGATTATATGTGATGTCACATTCAGAACGCTGTGAGCAGGGTTCGAACCTGCGCGGGGAAACCCCATTGGATTTCAAGTCCAATACCTTAACCACTCGGTCATCACAGCTGTGTTTGTCTCTATTATGACCAGTCATTCTCACAGAAACTTTGGTCTTAGACTCGGGACAAATTAGTTGTGAAAATCTTGAGTTCTGGTGTAACTTCTACTGTGAGATATAGCTTAAAGTCTCTGCCTGACGCTAGTCTTGAAAGCAACATTGTTTGAATGTCTAGTGCTAACGAGTTTGGTGCTGTAACCTCCACCCACAAAGTTTCACGCAAGGGAAGCTCAGAGTATTTGCATATCCTACACGTGTAAAGGAACAGAAGTACGCTGTGAGGAGGGTTCGAACCTGCGCGGGGAGACCCCATTGGATTTCGAGTCCAACGCCTTAACCACTCGGCCATCACAGCTGTTTTGAGAACAGATAACTAACCAATCTGACAGCTTGAGAAACTTTGACTCGAGTCAGAACTAGGTAGTAATAATCAGGAGTTGTGACGCGAGGCACTTGTGTTGTGACTCTGCTACAGCTAGGCATGTAGCGCATTGATGAGGATCCTACTTGACTTGAAATCAAATAAAGACCAGCAAGAAACAGATTATATGTGATGTCACATTCAGAACGCTGTGAGCAGGGTTCGAACCTGCGCGGGGAAACCCCATTGGATTTCAAGTCCAACACCTTAACCACTCTGTCATCACAGCTGAGTTTGTCTCTATTATGACCAGTCATTCTCACAGAAACTTTGGTCCTAGACTAGGGACAAATTAGTTGTGAAAATCTTGAGTTCTGGTGTAACTTCTACTGTGAGATATAGCTTAAAGTCTCTGCCTGTCGCTAGACTTGAAAGCAACATTGTTTGAATGTCTAGTGCTAACGAGTTTGGTGCTGTAACGTCCACCCACAAACTTTCACTCAAGGGAAGCTCAGAGTATTTGCATATCCTACATGTGTAAAGGACCAGAAGTACGCTGTGAGCAGGGTTCGAACCTGCGCGGGGAAACCCCATTGGATTTCAAGTCCAACACCTTAACCACTCGGTCATCACAGCTGTGTTTGTCTCTATTATGACCAGTCATTCTCACAGAAACTTTGGTCCTAGACTCGGGACAAATTAGTTGTGAAAATCTTGAGTTCTGGTGTAACTTCTACTGTGAGATATAGCTTAAAGTCTCTGCCTGTCGCTAGACTTGAAAGCAACATTGTTTGAATGTCTAGTGCTAACGAGTTTGGTGCTGTAACGTCCACCCACAAACTTTCACTCAAGGGAAGCTCAGAGTATTTGCATATCCTACATGTGTAAAGGACCAGAAGTACGCTGTGAGCAGGGTTCGAACCTGCGCGGGGAGACCCCATTGGATTTCGAGTCCAACGCCTTAACCACTCGGCCATCACAGCTCTTTTGAGAACAGATAACTAACCAATCTGACAGCTTGAGAAACTTTGACTCGAGTCAGACCTAGGTAGTAATAATCAGGAGTTGTGACGCGAGGCACTTGTGTTGTGACTCTGCTACAGCTAGGCATGTAGCGCATTGATGAGGATCCTACTTGACTTGAAATCAAATAAAGACCAGCAAGAAACAGATTATATGTGATGTCACATTCAGAACGCTGTGAGCAGGGTTCGAACCTGCGCGGGGAAACCCCATTGGATTTCAAGTCCAACACCTTAACCACTCGGTCATCACAGCTGTGTTTGTCTCTATTATGACCAGTCATTCTGACAGAAACTTTGGTCCTAGACTCGGGACAAATTAGTTGTGAAAATCTTGAGTTCTGGTGTAACTTCTACTGTGAGATATAGCTTAAAGTCTCTGCCTGACGCTAGTCTTGAAAGCAACATTGTTTGAATGTCTAGTGCTAACGAGTTTGGTGCTGTAACCTCCACCCACAAACTTTCACGCAAGGGAAGCTCAGAATATTTGCATATCCTACACGTGTAAAGGAACAGAAGTACGCTGTGAGCAGGGTTCGAACCTGCGCGGGGAGACCCCATTGGATTTCGAGTCCAACGCCTTAACCACTCGGCCATCACAGCTGTTTTGAGAAGAGATAACTAACCAATCTGACAGCTTGAGAAACTTTGACTCGAGTCAGACCTAGGTAGTAATAATCAGGAGTTGTGACGCGAGGCACTTGTGTTGTGACTCTGCTACAGCTAGGCATGTAGCGCATTGATGAGGATCCTACTTGACTTGAAATCAAATAAAGACCAGCAAGAAACAGATTATATGTGATGTCACATTCAGAACGCTGTGAGCAGGGTTCGAACCTGCGCGGGGAAACCCCATTGGATTTCAAGTCCAACACCTTAACCACTCGGTCATCACAGCTGAGTTTGTCTCTATTATGACCAGTCATTCTCACAGAAACTTTGGTCCTAGACTAGGGACAAATTAGTTGTGAAAATCTTGAGTTCTGGTGTAACTTCTACTGTGAGATATAGCTTAAAGTCTCTGCCTGTCGCTAGACTTGAAAGCAACATTGTTTGAATGTCTAGTGCTAACGAGTTTGGTGCTGTAACGTCCACCAACAAACTTTCACGCAAGGGAAGCTGAGAGTATTTGCATATCCTACATGTGTAAAGGACCAGAAGTACGCTGTGAGCAGGGTTTGAACCTGCGCGGGGAGACCCCATTGGATTTCGAGTAAAACGCCTTAACCACTCGGCCATCACAGATGTTTTGAGACCAGATAACTAACCAATCTGACAGCTTGAGAAACTTTGACTCGAGTGAGACCTAGGATGTAATAATCAGGAGTTGTGACGCGAGGCACTTGTGTTGTGACTCTGCTACAGCTAGGCATGTAGCGCATTGATGAGGATGCTACTTGACTTGAAATCAAATAAAGACCAGCAAGAAACAGATTATATGTGATGTCACATTCAGAACGCTGTGAGCAGGGTTCGAACCTGCGCGGGGAAACCCCATTGGATTTCAAGTCCAACACCTTAACCACTCGGTCATCACAGCTGTGTTTGTCTCTATTATGACCAGTCATTCTCACAGAAACTTTGGTCCTAGACTCGGGACAAATTAGTTGTGAAAATCTTGAGTTCTGGTGTAACTTCTACTGTGAGATATAGCTTAAAGTCTCTGCCTGACGCTAGTCTTGAAAGCAACATTGTTTGAATGTCTAGTGCTAACGAGTTTGGTGCTGTAACCTCCACCCACAAACTTTCACGCAAGGGAAGCTCAGAGTATTTGCATATCCTACACGTGTAAAGGAACAGAAGTACGCTGTGTGCAGGGTTCGAACCTGCGCGGGGAGAACCCATTGGATTTCGAGTCCAACGCCTTAACCACTCGGCCATCACAGCTGTTTTGAGACCAGATAACTAACCAATCTGACAGCTTGAGAAACTTTGACTCGAGTCAGATGTAGGTAGTAATAATCAGGAGTTGTGACGCGAGGCACTTGTGTTGTGACTCTGCTACAGCTAGGCATGTAGCGCATTGATGAGGATCCTACTTGACTTGAAATCAAATAAAGACCAGCAAGAAACAGATTATATGTGAGGTCACATTCAGAACGCTGTGAGCAGGGTTCGAACCTGCGCGGGGAAACCCCATTGGATTTCAAGTCCAACACCTTAACCACTCGGTCATCACAGCTGTGTTTGTCTCTATTATGACCAGTCATTCTCACAGAAACTTTGGTCCTAGACTAGGGACAAATTAGTTGTGAAAATCTTGAGTTCTGGTGTAACTTCTACTGTGAGATATAGCTTAAAGTCTCTGCCTGTCGCTAGACTTGAAAGCAACATTGTTTGAATGTCTAGTGCTAACGAGTTTGGTGCTGTAACGTCCAGCCACAAACTTTCACTCAAGGGAAGCTCAGAGTATTTGCATATCCTACATGTGTAAAGGACCAGAAGTACGCTGTGAGCAGGGTTCGAACCTGCGCGGGGAGACCCCATTGGATTTCGAGTCCAACGCCTTAACCACTCGGCCATCACAGCTGTTTTGAGAACAGATAACTAACCAATCTGACAGCTTGAGAAACTTTGACTCGAGTCAGACCTAGGTAGTAATAATCAGGAGTTGTGACGCGAGGCACTTGTGTTGTGACTCTGCTACAGCTAGGCATGTAGCGCATTGATGAGGATCCTACTTGACTTGAAATCAAATAAAGACCAGCAAGCAACAGATTATATGTGATGTCACATTCAGAACGCTGTGAGCAGGGTTCGAACCTGCGCGGGGAAACCCCATTGGATTTCAAGTCCAACACCTTAACCACTCGGTCATCACAGCTGTGTTTGTCTCTATTATGACCAATCATTCTGACAGAAACTTTGGTCCTAGACTCGGGACATTAGTTGTGAAAATCTTGAGTTCTGGTGTAACTTCTACTGTGAGATATAGCTTAAAGTCTCTGCCTGACGCTAGTCTTGAAAGCAACATTGTTTGAATGTCTAGTGCTAACGAGTTTGGTGCTGTAACCTCCACCCACAAACTTTCACGCAAGGGAAGCTCAGAATATTTGCATATCCTACACGTGTAAAGGAACAGAAGTACGCTGTGAGCAGGGTTCGAACCTGCGCGGGGAGACCCCATTGGATTTCGAGTCCAACGCCTTAACCACTCGGCCATCACAGCTGTTTTGAGAACAGATAACTAACCAATCTGACAGCTTGAGAAACTTTGACTCGAGTCAGACCTAGGTAGTAATAATCAGGAGTTGTGACGCGAGGCACTTGTGTTGTGACTCTGCTACAGCTAGGCATGTAGCGCATTGATGAGGATCCTACTTGACTTGAAATCAAATAAAGACCAGCAAGAAACAGATTATATGTGATGTCACATTCAGAACGCTGTGAGCAGGGTTCGAACCTGCGCGGGGAAACCCCATTGGATTTCAAGTCCAACACCTTAACCACTCGGTCATCACAGCTGAGTTTGTCTCTATTATGACCAGTCATTCTCACAGAAACTTTGGTCCTAGACTAGGGACAAATTAGTTGTGAAAATCTTGAGTTCTGGTGTAACTTCTACTGTGAGATATAGCTTAAAGTCTCTGCCTGTCGCTAGACTTGAAAGCAACATTGTTTGAATGTCTAGTGCTAACGAGTTTGGTGCTGTAACGTCCACCCACAAACTTTCACGCAAGGGAAGCTGAGAGTATTTGCATATCCTACATGTGTAAAGGACCAGAAGTACGCTGTGAGCAGGGTTTGAACCTGCGCGGGGAGACCCCATTGGATTTCCAGTCCAACGCCTTAACCACTCGGCCATCACAGCTGTTTTGAGACCAGATAACTAACCAATCTGACAGCTTGAGAAACTTTGACTCGAGTCAGACCTAGGTAGTAATAATCAGGAGTTGTGACGCGAGGCACTTGTGTTGTGACTCTGCTACAGCTAGGCATGTAGCGCATTGATGAGGATCCTACTTGACTTGAAATCAAATAAAGACCAGCAAGAAACAGATTATATGTGAGGTCACATTCAGAACGCTGTGAGCAGGGTTCGAACCTGCGCGGGGAAACCCGATTGGATTTCAAGTCCAACACCTTAACCACTCGGTCATCACAGCTGTGTTTGTCTCTATTATGACCAGTCATTCTCACAGAAACTTTGGTCCTAGACTAGGGACAAATTAGTTGTGAAAATCTTGAGTTCTGGTGTAACTTCTACTGTGAGATATAGCTTAAAGTCTCTGCCTGTCGCTAGACTTGAAAGCAACATTGTTTGAATGTCTAGTGCTAACGAGTTTGGTGCTGTAACGTCCACCCACAAACTTTCACTCAAGGGAAGCTCAGAGTATTTGCATATCCTACATGTGTAAAGGACCAGAAGTACGCTGTGAGCAGGGTTCGAACCTGCGCGGGGAGACCCCATTGGATTTCGAGTCCAACGCCTTAACCACTCGGCCATCACAGCTGTTTTGAGAACAGATAACTAACCAATCTGACAGCTTGAGAAACTTTGACTCGAGTCAGACCTAGGTAGTAATAATCAGGAGTTGTGACGCGAGGCACTTGTGTTGTGACTCTGCTACAGCTAGGCATGTAGCGCATTGATGAGGATCCTACTTGACTTGAAATCAAATAAAGACCAGCAAGAAACAGATTATATGTGATGTCACATTCAGAACGCTGTGAGCAGGGTTCGAACCTGCGCGGGGAAACCCCATTGGATTTCAAGTCCAACACCTTAACCACTCGGTCATCACAGCTGTGTTTGTCTCTATTATGACCAGTCATTCTGACAGAAACTTTGGTCCTAGACTCGGGACAAATTAGTTGTGAAAATCTTGAGTTCTGGTGTAACTTCTACTGTGAGATATAGCTTAAAGTCTCTGCCTGACGCTAGTCTTGAAAGCAACATTGTTTGAATGTCTAGTGCTAACGAGTTTGGTGCTGTAACCTCCACCCACAAACTTTCACGCAAGGGAAGCTCAGAATATTTGCATATCCTACACGTGTAAAGGAACAGAAGTACGCTGTGAGCAGGGTTCGAACCTGCGCGGGGAGACCCCATTGGATTTCGAGTCCAACGCCTTAACCACTCGGCCATCACAGCTGTTTTGAGAACAGATAACTAACCAATCTGACAGCTTGAGAAACTTTGACTCGAGTCAGACCTAGGTAGTAATAATCAGGAGTTGTGACGCGAGGCACTTGTGTTGTGACTCTGCTACAGCTAGGCATGTAGCGCATTGATGAGGATCCTACTTGACTTGAAATCAAATAAAGACCAGCAAGAAACAGATTATATGTGATGTCACATTCAGAACGCTGGGAGCAGGGTTCGAACCTGCGCGGGGAAACCCCATTGGATTTCAAGTCCAACACCTTAACCACTCGGTCATCACAGCTGAGTTTGTCTCTATTATGACCAGTCATTCTCACAGAAACTTTGGTCCTAGACTAGGGACAAATTAGTTGTGAAAATCTTGAGTTCTGGTGTAACTTCTACTGTGAGATATAGCTTAAAGTCTCTGCCTGTCGCTAGACTTGAAAGCAACATTGTTTGAATGTCTAGTGCTAACGAGTTTGGTGCTGTAACGTCCACCCACAAACTTTCACGCAAGGGAAGCTGAGAGTATTTGCATATCCTACATGTGTAAAGGACCAGAAGTACGCTGTGAGCAGGGTTTGAACCTGCGCGGGGAGACCCCATTGGATTTCGAGTCCAACGCCTTAACCACTCGGCCATCACAGATGTTTTGAGACCAGATAACTAACCAATCTGACAGCTTGAGAAACTTTGACTCGAGTGAGACCTAGGATGTAATAATCAGGAGTTGTGACGCGAGGCACTTGCGTTGTGACTCTGCTACAGCTAGGCATGTAGCGCATTGATGAGGATCCTACTTGACTTGAAATCAAATAAAGACCAGCAAGAAACAGATTATATGTGATGTCACATTCAGAACGCTGTGAGCAGGGTTCGAACCTGCGCGGGGAAACCCCATTGGATTTCAAGTCCAACACCTTAACCACTCGGTCATCACAGCTGTGTTTGTCTCTATTATGACCAGTCATTCTCACAGAAACTTTGGTCCTAGACTCGGGACAAATTAGTTGTGAAAATCTTGAGTTCTGGTGTAACTTCTACTGTGAGATATAGCTTAAAGTCTCTGCCTGTCGCTAGACTTGAAAGCAACATTGTTTGAATGTCTAGTGCTAACGAGTTTGGTGCTGTAACCTCCACCCACAAACTTTCACGCAAGGGAAGCTCAGAGTATTTGCATATCCTACACGTGTAAAGGAACAGAAGTACGCTGTGAGCAGGGTTCGAACCTGCGCGGGGAGAACCCATTGGATTTCGAGTCCACTCGGCCATCACAGCTGTTTTGAGACCAGATAACTAACCAATCTGACAGCTTGAGAAACTTTGACTCGAGTCAGACCTAGGTAGTAATAATCAGGAGTTGTGACGCGAGGCACTTGTGTTGTGACTCTGCTACAGCTAGGCATGTAGCGCATTGATGAGGATCCTACTTGACTTGAAATCAAATAAAGACCAGCAAGAAACAGATTATATGTGATGTCACATTCAGAACGCTGTGAGCAGGGTTCGAACCTGCGCGGGGAAACCCCATTGGATATCAAGTCCAACACCTTAACCACTCGGTCATCACAGCTGTGTTTGTCTCTATTATGACCAGTCATTCTGACAGAAACTTTGGTCCTAGACTCGGGACAAATTAGTTGTGAAAATCTTGAGTTCTGGTGTAACTTCTACTGTGAGATATAGCTTAAAGTCTCTGCCTGACGCTAGTCTTGAAAGCAACATTGTTTGAATGTCTAGTGCTAACGAGTTTGGTGCTGTAACCTCCACCCACAAACTTTCACGCAAGGGAAGCTCAGAATATTTGCATATCCTACACGTGTAAAGGAACAGAAGTACGCTGTGAGCAGGGTTCGAACCTGCGCGGGGAGACCCCATTGGATTTCGAGTCCAACGCCTTAACCACTCGGCCATCACAGCTGTTTTGAGAACAGATAACTAACCAATCTGACAGCTTGAGAAACTTTGACTCGAGTGAGACCTAGGATGTAATAATCAGGAGTTGTGACGCGAGGCACTTGTGTTGTGACTCTGCTACAGCTAGGCATGTAGCGCATTGATGAGGATCCTACTTGACTTGAAATCAAATAAAGACCAGCAAGAAACAGATTATATGTGATGTCACATTCAGAACGCTGTGAGCAGGGTTCGAACCTGCGCAGGGAAACCCCATTGGATTTCAAGTCCAACACCTTAACCACTCGGTCATCACAGCTGAGTTTGTCTCTATTATGACCAGTCATTCTCACAGAAACTTTGGTCCTAGACTAGGGACAAATTAGTTGTGAAAATCTTGAGTTCTGGTGTAACTTCTACTGTGAGATATAGCTTAAAGTCTCTGCCTGTCGATAGACTTGAAAGCAACATTGTTTGAATGTCTAGTGCTAACGAGTTTGGTGCTGTAACGTCCACCCACAAACTTTCACGCAAGGGAAGCTGAGAGTATTTGCATATCCTACATGTGTAAAGGACCAGAAGTACGCTGTGAGCAGGGTTTGAACCTGCGCGGGGAGACCCCATTGGATTTCGAGTCCAACGCCTTAACCACTCGGCCATCACAGATCTTTTGAGACCAGATAACTAACCAATCTGACAGCTTGAGAAACTTTGACTCGAGTGAGACCTAGGATGTAATAATCAGGAGTTGTGACGCGAGGCACTTGTGTTGTGACTCTGCTACAGCTAGGCATGTAGCGCATTGATGAGGATCCTACTTGACTTGAAATCAAATAAAGACCAGCAAGAAACAGATTATATGTGATGTCACATTCAGAACGCTGTGAGCAGGGTTCGAACCTGCGCGGGGAAACCCCATTGGATTTCAAGTCCAACACCTTAACCACTCGGTCATCACAGCTGAGTTTGTCTCTATTATGACCAGTCATTCTCACAGAAACTTTGGTCCTAGACTAGGGACAAATTAGTTGTGAAAATCTTGAGTTCTGGTGTAACTTCTACTGTGAGATATAGCTTAAAGTCTCTGCCTGTCGCTAGACTTGAAAGCAACATTGTTTGAATGTCTAGTGCTAACGAGTTTGGTGCTGTAACGTCCACCCACAAACTTTCACGCAAGGGAATCTGAGAGTATTTGCATATCCTACATGTGTAAAGGACCAGAAGTACGCTGTGAGCAGGGTTTGAACCTGCGCGGGGAGACCCCATTGGATTTCGAGTCCAACGCCTTAACCACTCGGCCATCACAGATCTTTTGAGACCAGATAACTAACCAATCTGACAGCTTGAGAAACTTTGACTCGAGTGAGACCTAGGATGTAATAATCAGGAGTTGTGACGCGAGGCACTTGTGTTGTGACTCTGCTACAGCTAGGCATGTAGCGCATTGATGAGGATCCTACTTGACTTGAAATCAAATAAAGACCAGCAAGAAACAGATTATATGTGATGTCACATTCAGAACGCTGTGAGCAGGGTTCGAACCTGCGCGGGGAAACCCCATTGGATTTCAAGTCCAACACCTTAACCACTCGGTCATCACAGCTGTGTTTGTCTCTATTATGACCAGTCATTCTCACAGAAACTTTGGTCCTAGACTCGGGACAAATTAGTTGTGAAAATCTTGAGTTCTGGTGTAACTTCTACTGTGAGATATAGCTTAAAGTCTCTGCCTGTCGCTAGACTTGAAAGCAACATTGTTTGAATGTCTAGTGCTAACGAGTTTGGTGCTGTAACCTCCACCCACAAACTTTCACGCAAGGGAAGCTCAGAGTATTTGCATATCCTACACGTGTAAAGGAACAGAAGTACGCTGTGAGCAGGGTTCGAACCTGCGCGGGGAGAACCCATTGGATTTCGAGTCCAACGCCTTAACCACTCGGCCATCACAGCTGTTTTGAGACCAGATAACTAACCAATCTGACAGCTTGAGAAACTTTGACTCGAGTCAGACCTAGGTAGTAATAATCAGGAGTTGTGACGCGAGGCACTTGTGTTGTGACTCTGCTACAGCTAGGCATGTAGCGCATTGATGAGGATCCTACTTGACTTGAAATCAAATAAAGACCAGCAAGAAACAGATTATATGTGATGTCACATTCAGAACGCTGTGAGCAGGGTTCGAACCTGCGCGGGGAAACCCCATTGGATTTCAAGTCCAACACCTTAACCACTCGGTCATCACAGCTGTGTTTGTCTCTATTATGACCAGTCATTCTGACAGAAACTTTGGTCCTAGACTCGGGACAAATTAGTTGTGAAAATCTTGAGTTCTGGTGTAACTTCTACTGTGAGATATAGCTTAAAGTCTCTGCCTGACGCTAGTCTTGAAAGCAACATTGTTTGAATGTCTAGTGCTAACGAGTTTGGTGCTGTAACCTCCACCCACAAACTTTCACGCAAGGGAAGCTCAGAATATTTGCATATCCTACACGTGTAAAGGAACAGAAGTACGCTGTGAGCAGGGTTCGAACCTGCGCGGGGAGACCCCATTGGATTTCGAGTCCAACGCCTTAACCACTCGGCCATCACAGCTGTTTTGAGAACAGATAACTAACCAATCTGACAGCTTGAGAAACTTTGACTCGAGTCAGACCTAGGTAGTAATAATCAGGAGTTGTGACGCGAGGCACTTGTGTTGTGACTCTGCTACAGCTAGGCATGTAGCGCATTGATGAGGATCCTACTTGACTTGAAATCAAATAAAGACCAGCAAGAAACAGATTATATGTGATGTCACATTCAGAACGCTGTGAGCAGGGTTCGAACCTGCGCGGGGAAACCCCATTGGATTTCAAGTCCAACACCTTAACCACTCGGTCATCACAGCTGAGTTTGTCTCTATTATGACTAGTCATTCTCACAGAAACTTTGGTCCTAGACTAGGGACAAATTAGTTGTGAAAATCTTGAGTTCTGGTGTAACTTCTACTGTGAGATATAGCTTAAAGTCTCTGCCTGTCGCTAGACTTGAAAGCAACATTGTTTGAATGTCTAGTGCTAACGAGTTTGGTGCTGTAATGTCCACCCACAAACTTTCACTCAAGGGAAGCTCAGAGTATTTGCATATCCTACATGTGTAAAGGACCAGAAGTACGCTGTGAGCAGGGTTCGAACCTGCGCGGGGAGACCCCATTGGATTTCGAGTCCAACGCCTTAACCACTCGGCCATCACAGCTCTTTTGAGAACAGATAACTAACCAATCTGA
This sequence comes from Protomyctophum bolini, assembly GCF_963924005.1. NCBI lineage: Eukaryota > Metazoa > Chordata > Actinopteri > Myctophiformes > Myctophidae > Protomyctophum > Protomyctophum bolini. The sequence goes on along the minus strand of NC_137877.1, from coordinate 43,531,756 downwards.
CAGCTTGAGAAACTTTGACTCGAGTCAGACCTAGGTAGTAATAATCAGGAGTTGTGACGCGAGGCACTTGTGTTGTGACTCTGCTACAGCTAGGCATGTAGCGCATTGATGAGGATCCTACTTGACTTGAAATCAAATAAAGACCAGCAAGAAACAGATTATATGTGATGTCACATTCAGAACGCTGTGAGCAGGGTTCGAACCTGCGCGGGGAAACCCCATTGGATTTCAAGTCCAACACCTTAACCACTCGGTCATCACAGCTGTGTTTGTTTCTATTATGACCAGTCATTCTGACAGAAACTTTGGTCCTAGACTCGGGACAAATTAGTTGTGAAAATCTTGAGTTCTGGTGTAACTTCTACTGTGAGATATAGCTTAAAGTCTCTGCCTGACGCTAGTCTTGAAAGCAACATTGTTTGAATGTCTAGTGCTAACGAGTTTGGTGCTGTAACCTCCACCCACAAACTTTCACGCAAGGGAAGCTCAGAATATTTGCATATCCTACACGTGTAAAGGAACAGAAGTACGCTGTGAGCAGGGTTCGAACCTGCGCGCAGGATCCGGAACAATCCTCTCTGTTTTACCCCTGCCCTTATTGGCCGCCCAAAAGCATGCAGGCTCCCATTGGACCGTGAGTTCCAACCTCTCGGCCAACGGGAGATTGCCCCTGTGTTTCGATGGCGTTGCCACGTCTGCTCGTATCAAGCCTGGCTTCGTCCACTGAAAACGTTTTTATTTCGGGAACATTTTTCTGATTTTATTTGACTTGATTATGTTGTTCTTATTTGCTTGTTGTACTGTCACTGTTTTAATTATGATTGATTTGATTGTGTCACTGTACAGCACTTTGTAACATTGTTAAGAAAGGTGCTTTATAAATAAAATTTACTTACTTACTTACACAAGGCAGGTCGCTGGTTTCCGTGGCAAAACATGGCAACGACCCAGTGCGTCTCACAATGTTGTGATTTCTCTGCATGCATGCAATTAAAATGAATGACCTGTAGGTGTCGTCAATGCACAGCGTCTGATCAATAGTTGAAATGTCAATTTTGATTGATTTAAATATTTATTAACAGTTTGCAGAATTACAGTAGGCCTACATTTCAAAAACAAACTCAATACAAAGACTGTTAACTGTGAGTGGACGACCCAATTAAGCCTTACACTTGTTTACCAAAAGGGCATTGTTCAATTCATCAAAACATTTAGAGACAAACAAATAGACACTTAAATCAAATGTAAAATTCTACAGTGTAAAGACACCAATTTAATTATAAATGTCAATAAAGTTGAATATCTAAGAATATCAATTTAAAATGTATTATCCAATACAAATTTCCTTACCATTTTTAATGTTTTAGTTTTGTATTGCTATTTTTATTTGCTAATTGTAGATTGACCTACTTTTTGTTTCTGGCATTCCGCTGCTTGTTATTTTTTTATTTTATTTTCATGTGAAGTACTTTGAGTTGCATTTTATGTATGAAATGTGCTATATAAATAAAGTTTACACCACTGACTGTCCCTCCATATAAAATAAAGGTGAAAGTCACCATAAAAAATGGATCAGTTACAATTACATTGATTGATTGATTGAAATCTTTATTAACAGTTTGCAGAATTACAGTACATTTCAAGCACAAACTCAATACAAAGACTGTTAACTGTGAGTGGACGACCCAATTAAGCCTTACACTTGTTTACAACAGGGTCCACATTGTTCAATTCATCAAAACATTTAGAGACAAACAAATAGACACTTCTATGTAGTTAAAGAACAGAACAGGAATTCATCATATAGGAAGCGAAAAGGGAAAAAAACAGACTATGAAGAATCATTTAATAAAGGAAGACTTCCAGATTCAGTTAGATTAGCTACAATAATTGTGATATTAAAAGTTAAATCAAGTAAACCTTCAACTGAATGCTCGTCATATGACATAACAGAGAGGAATGGGCCGGACCCTAAGCGCAAGGGGACAATTTACAATTTAGGCATTTAGCAGACGCTCTTAATCCAGAGCGACTTACATTTTAAATTGATATTGTAATCACAGACTATCTTCTTGGTGTCTTTGAACTATAATTTGACATTTGATTTAAACATACAAAAGGACAAAAGTGTCATCAAAGCAGGTTATTGAGCAATGCAGGGCCTCGCACCCCATATAGGTCAGCAGAAGCTGGCTAATAGTACTATTACCATCGCTTTTCGTGTTGCTTTGCTTTGTGACACTTGAGTTCATTGTTCATCATCCAGCAGCTAGCTAACATGCTAACAGATACTACATGTCCATAACTAAGCCAAAAATGGACAGAAATGTTCCAAATTAAAATCGTTCCCTTATTGGCCCCTGGAGAAAGCCCTGCCGCCTTTAAATATTTTCCAAACGCCTTGTACGATTTAATAAAAAAATATCAAATATTCACACATAATATTAAGAACCCATCATCATCATCATCATCCAGCAGCTAGCTAACATGCTAACAGATACTACATGTCCATAACTAAGCCAAAAATGGACAGAAATGTTCCAAATTAAAATCGATCCCTTATTGGCCCCTGGAGAAAGCCCCGCTGCCTTTAAATATTTTCCAAACACCTTGTACGATTTATTAAAATTATGAATACGTCCATCCACCGCACACTGTAACAAGATGGCCGCCGCCGTGCTGTTTTGTTCTGTTTACTGAGAGGTAGGGGCGGGACCATGCCCCCATTGGCTCCTGGGTTGGAACCCCAGGTGGAACCCCAGGTGGAACCAGCCAATGGTAGCCTGCACGTTCCGGGCACCGGCCAATCGGTGGCCCGGAAGTTGAAACAATGTTGGAACACTTGGAACAAAAAAAGGACGAAGATGGAACTCGACCAAGCGCGCGGAGACCCCATTGGATTTCGAGTCCAACGCCTTAACCACTCGGCCATCACAGCTGTTTTGAGAACAGATAACTAACCAATCTGACAGCTTGAGAAACTTTGACTCGAGTCAGACCTAGGTAGTAATAATCAGGAGTTGTGACGCGAGGCACTTGTGTTGTGACTCTGCTACAGCTAGGCATGTAGCGCATTGATGAGGATCCTACTTGACTTGAAATCAAATAAAGACCAGCAAGAAACAGATTATATGTGATGTCACATTCAGAACGCTGTGAGCAGGGTTCGAACCTGCGCGGGGAAACCCCATTGGATTTCAAGTCCAACACCTTAACCACTCGGTCATCACAGCTGAGTTTGTCTCTATTATGACCAGTCATTCTCACAGAAACTTTGGTCCTAGACTAGGGACAAATTAGTTGTGAAAATCTTGAGTTCTGGTGTAACTTCTACTGTGAGATATAGCTTAAAGTCTCTGCCTGTCGCTAGACTTGAAAGCAACATTGTTTGAATGTCTAGTGCTAACGAGTTTGGTGCTGTAACGTCCACCCACAAACTTTCACTCAAGGGAAGCTCAGAGTATTTGCATATCCTACATGTGTAAAGGACCAGAAGTACGCTGTGAGCAGGGTTCGAACCTGCGCGGGGAGACCCCATTGGATTTCGAGTCCAACGCCTTAACCACTCGGCCATCACAGCTGTTTTGAGAACAGATAACTAACCAATCTGACAGCTTGAGAAACTTTGACTCGAGTCAGACCTAGGTAGTAATAATCAGGAGTTGTGACGTGAGGCACTTGTGTTGTGACTCTGCTACAGCTAGGCATGTAGCGCATTGATGAGGATCCTACTTGACTTGAAATCAAATAAAGACCAGCAAGAAACAGATTATATGTGATGTCACATTCAGAACGCTGTGAGCAGGGTTCGAACCTGCGCGGGGAAACCCCATTGGATTTCAAGTCCAACACCTTAACCACTCGGTCATCACAGCTGAGTTTGTCTCTATTATGACCAGTCATTCTCACAGAAACTTTGGTCCTAGACTAGGGACAAATTAGTTGTGAAAATCTTGAGTTCTGGTGTAACTTCTACTGTGAGATATACCTTAAAGTCTCTGCCTGTCGCTAGACTTGAAAGCAACATTGTTTGAATGTCTAGTGCTAACAAGTTTGGTGATGTAAAGGCCACCCACAAACTTTCACGCAAGGGAAGCTGAGAGTATTTGCATATCCTACATGTGTAAAGGACCAGAAGTACGCTGTGAGCAGGGTTTGAACCTGCGCGGGGAGACCCCATTGGATTTCGAGTCCAACGCCTTAACCACTCGGCCATCACAGCTCTTTTGAGAACAGATAACTAACCAATCTGACAGCTTGAGAAACTTTGACTCGAGTCAGACCTAGGTAGTAATAATCAGGAGTTGTGACGCGAGGCACTTGTGTTGTGACTCTGCTACAGCTAGGCATGTAGCGCATTGATGAGGATCCTACTTGACTTGAAATCAAATAAAGACCAGCAAGAAACAGATTATATGTGATGTCACATTCAGAACGCTGTGAGCAGGGTTCGAACCTGCGCGGGGAAACCCCATTGGATTTCAAGTCCAACACCTTAACCACTCGGTCATCACAGCTGTGTTTGTCTCTAATATGACCAGTCATTCTGACAGAAACTTTGGTCCTAGACTCGGGACAAATTAGTTGTGAAAATCTTGAGTTCTGGTGTAACTTCTACTGTGAGATATAGCTTAAAGTCTCTGCCTGACGCTAGTCTTGAAAGCAACATTGTTTGAATGTCTAGTGCTAACGAGTTTGGTGCTGTAACCTCCACCCACAAACTTTCACGCAAGGGAAGCTCAGAATATTTGCATATCCTACACGTGTAAAGGAACAGAAGTACGCTGTGAGCAGGGTTCGAACCTGCGCGGGGAGACCCCATTGGATTTCGAGTCCAACGCCTTAACCACTCGGCCATCACAGCTGTTTTGAGAACAGATAACTAACCAATCTGACAGCTTGAGAAACTTTGACTCGAGTCAGACCTAGGTAGTAATAATCAGGAGTTGTGACGCGAGGCACTTGTGTTGTGACTCTGCTACAGCTAGGCATGTAGCGCATTGATGAGGATCCTACTTGACTTGAAATCAAATAAAGACCAGCAAGAAACAGATTATATGTGATGTCACATTCAGAACGCTGTGAGCAGGGTTCGAACCTGCGCGGGGAAACCCCATTGGATTTCAAGTCCAACACCTTAACCACTCGGTCATCACAGCTGTGTTTGTCTCTATTATGACCAGTCATTCTCACAGAAACTTTGGTCCTAGACTCGGGACAAATTAGTTGTGAAAATCTTGAGTTCTGGTGTAACTTCTACTGTGAGATATAGCTTAAAGTCTCTGCCTGACGCTAGTCTTGAAAACAACATTGTTTGAATGTCTAGTGCTAACGAGTTTGGTGCTGTAACCTCCACCCACAAACTTTCACGCAAGGGAAGCTCAGAGTATTTGCATATCCTACACGTGTAAAGGAACAGAAGTACGCTGTGAGCAGGGTTCGAACCTGCGCGGGGAGACCCCATTGGATTTCGAGTCCAACGCCTTAACCACTCGGCCATCACAGCTGTTTTGAGACCAGATAACTAACCAATCTGACAGCTTGAGAAACTTTGACTCGAGTCAGACCTAGGTAGTAATAATCAGGAGTTGTGACGCGAGGCACTTGTGTTGTGACTCTGCTACAGCTAGGCATGTAACGCATTGATGAGGATCCTACTTGACTTGAAATCAAATAAAGACCAGCAAGAAACAGATTATATGTGAGGTCACATTCAGAACGCTGTGAGCAGGGTTCGAACCTGCGTGGGGAAACCCCATTGGATTTCAAGTCCAACACCTTAACCACTCGGTCATCACAGCTGTGTTTGTCTCTATTATGACCAGTCATTCTCACAGAAACTTTGGTCCTAGACTAGGGACAAATTAGTTGTGAAAATCTTGAGTTCTGGTGTAACTTCTACTGTGAGATATAGCTTAAAGTCTCTGCCTGTCGCTAGACTTGAAAGCAACATTGTTTGAATGTCTAGTGCTAACGAGTTTGGTGCTGTAACGTCCACCCACAAACTTTCACTCAAGGGAAGCTCAGAGTATTTGCATATCCTACATGTGTAAAGGACCAGAAGTACGCTGTGAGCAGGGTTCGAACCTGCGCGGGGAGACCCCATTGGATTTCGAGTCCAACGCCTTAACCACTCGGCCATCACAGCTGTTTTGAGACCAGATAACTAACCAATCTGACAGCTTGACAAACTTTGACTCGAGTCAGACCTAGGTAGTAATAATCAGGAGTTGTGACGCGAGGCACTTGTGTTGTGACTCTGCTACAGCTAGGCATGTAGCGCATTGATGAGGATCCTACTTGACTTGAAATCAAATAAAGACCAGCAAGAAACAGATTATATGTGATGTCACATTCAGAACGCTGTGAGCAGGGTTCGAACCTGCGCGGGGAAACCCCATTGGATTTCAAGTCCAACACCTTAACCACTCGGTCATCACAGCTGAGTTTGTCTCTATTATGACCAGTCATTCTCACAGAAACTTTGGTCCTAGACTAGGGACAAATTAGTTGTGAAAATCTTGAGTTCTGGTGTAACTTCTACTGTGAGATATAGCTTAAAGTCTCTGCCTGTCGCTAGACTTGAAAGCAACATTGTTTGAATGTCTAGTGCTAACGAGTTTGGTGCTGTAACGTCCACCCACAAACTTTCACGCAAGGGAAGCTGAGAGTATTTGCATATCCTACATGTGTAAAGGACCAGAAGTACGCTGTGAGCAGGGTTCGAACCTGCGCGGGGAGACCCCATTGGATTTCGAGTCCAACACCTTAACCACTCGGCCATCACAGATGTTTTGAGACCAGATAACTAAACAATCTGACAGCTTGAGAAACTTTGACTCGAGTCAGACCTAGGAAGTAATAATCAGGAGTTGTGACGCGAGGCACTTGTGTTGTGACTCTGCTACAGCTAGGCATGTAGCGCATTGATGAGGATCCTACTTGACTTGAAATCAAATAAAGACCAGCAAGAAACAGATTATATGTGATGTCACATTCAGAACGCTGTGAGCAGGGTTCGAACCTGCGCGGGGAAACCCCATTGGATTTCAAGTCCAACACCTTAACCACTCGGTCATCACAGCTGTGTTTGTCTCTATTATGACCAGTCATTCTCACAGAAACTTTGGTCCTAGACTCGGGACAAATTAGTTGTGAAAATCTTGAGTTCTGGTGTAACTTCTACTGTGAGATATAGCTTGAAGTCTCTGCCTGACGCTAGTCTTGAAAGCAACATTGTTTGAATGTCTAGTGCTAACGAGTTTGGTGCTGTAACCTCCACCCACAAACTTTCACGCAAGGGAAGCTCAGAGTATTTGCATATCCTACACGTGTAAAGGAACAGAAGTACGCTGTGAGCAGGGTTCGAACCTGCGCGGGGAGACCCCATTGGATTTCGAGTCCAACGCCTTAACCACTCGGCCATCACAGCTGTTTTGAGACCAGATAACTAACCAATCTGACAGCTTGAGAAACTTTGACTCGAGTCAGACCTAGGTAGTAATAATCAGGAGTTGTGACGCGAGGCACTTGTGTTGTGACTCTGCTACAGCTAGGCATGTAGCGCATTGATGAGGATCCTACTTGACTTGAAATCAAATAAAGACCAGCAAGAAACAGATTATATGTGATGTCACATTCAGAACGCTGTGAGCAGGGTTCGAACCTGCGCGGGGAAACCCCATTGGATTTCAAGTCCAACACCTTAACCACTCGGTCATCACAGCTGAGTTTGTCTCTATTATGACCAGTCATTCTCACAGAAACTTTGGTCCTAGACTAGGGACAAATTAGTTGTGAAAATCTTGAGTTCTGGTGTAACTTCTACTGTGAGATATAGCTTAAAGTCTCTGCCTGTCGCTAGACTTGAAAGCAACATTGTTTGAATGTCTAGTGCTAACGAGTTTGGTGCTGTAACGTCCACCCACAAACTTTCACGCAAGGGAAGCTGAGAGTATTTGCATATCCTACATGTGTAAAGGACCAGAAGTACGCTGTGAGCAGGGTTTGAACCTGCGCGGGGAGACCCCATTGGATTTCGAGTCCAACGCCTTAACCACTCGGCCATCACAGATGTTTTGAGACCAGATAACTAACCAATCTGACAGCTTGAGAAACTTTGACTCGAGTCAGACCTAGGAAGTAATAATCAGGAGTTGTGACGCGAGGCACTTGTGTTGTGACTCTGCTACAGCTAGGCATGTAGCGCATTGATGAGGATCCTACTTGACTTGAAATCAAATAAAGACCAGCAAGAAACAGATTATATGTGATGTCACATTCAGAACGCTGTGAGCAGGGTTCGAACCTGCGCGGGGAAACCCCATTGGATTTCAAGTCCAACACCTTAACCACTCGGTCATCACAGCTGAGTTTGTCTCTATTATGACCAGTCATTCTCACAGAAACTTTGGTCCTAGACTAGGGACAAATTAGTTGTGAAAATCTTGAGTTCTGGTGTAACTTCTACTGTGAGATATAGCTTAAAGTCTCTGCCTGTCGCTAGACTTGAAAGCAACATTGTTTGAATGTCTAGTGCTAACGAGTTTGGTGCTGTAACGTCCACCCACAAACTTTCACGCAAGGGAAGCTGAGAGTATTTGCATATCCTACACGTGTAAAGGAACAGAAGTACGCTGTGAGCAGGGTTCGAACCTGCGCGGGGAGACCCCATTGGATTTCGAGTCCAACGCCTTAACCACTCGGCCATCACAGCTGTTTTGAGAACAGATAACTAACCAATCTGACAGCTTGAGAAACTTTGACTCGAGTCAGACCTAGGTAGTAATAATCAGGAGTTGTGACGCGAGGCACTTGTGTTGTGACTCTGCTACAGCTAGGCATGTAGCGCATTGATGAGGATCCTACTTGACTTGAAATCAAATAAAGACCAGCAAGAAACAGATTATATGTGATGTCACATTCAGAACGCTGTGAGCAGGGTTCGAACCTGCGCGGGGAAACCCCATTGGATTTCAAGTCCAACACCTTAACCACTCGGTCATCACAGCTGAGTTTGTCTCTATTATGACCAGTCATTCTCACAGAAACTTTGGTCCTAGACTAGGGACAAATTAGTTGTGAAAATCTTGAGTTCTGGTGTAACTTCTACTGTGAGATATAGCTTAAAGTCTCTGCCTGTCGCTAGACTTGAAAGCAACATTGTTTGAATGTCTAGTGCTAACGAGTTTGGTGCTGTAACGTCCACCCACAAACTTTCACGCAAGGGAAGCTGAGAGTATTTGCATATCCTACATGTGTAAAGGACCAGAAGTACGCTGTGAGCAGGGTTTGAACCTGCGCGGGGAGACCCCATTGGATTTCGAGTCCAACGCCTTAACCACTCGGCCTTCACAGATGTTTTGAGACCAGATAACTAACCAATCTGACAGCTTGAGAAACTTTGACTCGAGTGAGACCTAGGATGTAATAATCAGGAGTTGTGACGCGAGGCACTTGTGTTGTGACTCTGCTACAGCTAGGCATGTAGCGCATTGATGAGGATCCTACTTGACTTGAAATCAAATAAAGACCAGCAAGAAACAGATTATATGTGATGTCACATTCAGAACGCTGTGAGCAGGGTTCGAACCTGCGCGGGGAAACCCCATTGGATTTCAAGTCCAACACCTTAACCACTCGGTCATCACAGCTTTGTTTGTCTCTATTATGACCAGTCATTCTCACAGAAACTTTGGTCCTAGACTCGGGACAAATTAGTTGTGAAAATCTTGAGTTCTGGTGTAACTTCTACTGTGAGATATAGCTTAAAGTCTCTGCCTGACGCTAGTCTTGAAAGCAACATTGTTTGAATGTCTAGTGCTAACGAGTTTGGTGCTGTAACCTCCACCCACAAACTTTCACGCAAGGGAAGCTCAGAGTATTTGCATATCCTACACGTGTAAAGGAACAGAAGTACGCTGTGTGCAGGGTTCGAACCTGCGCGGGGAGAACCCATTGGATTTCGAGTCCAACGCCTTAACCACTCGGCCATCACAGCTGTTTTGAGACCAGATAACTAACCAATCTGACAGCTTGAGAAACTTTGACTCGAGTCAGACCTAGGTAGTAATAATCAGGAGTTGTGACGCGAGGCACTTGTGTTGTGACTCTGCTACAGCTAGGCATGTAGCGCATTGATGAGGATCCTACTTGACTTGAAATCAAATAAAGACCAGCAAGAAACAGATTATATGTGAGGTCACATTCAGAACGCTGGGAGCAGGGTTCGAACCTGCGCGGGGAAACCCCATTGGATTTCAAGTCCAACACCTTAACCACTCGGTCATCACAGCTGTGTTTGTCTCTATTATGACCAGTCATTCTCACAGAAACTTTGGTCCTAGACTAGGGACAAATTAGTTGTGAAAATCTTGAGTTCTGGTGTAACTTCTACTGTGAGATATAGCTTAAAGTCTCTGCCTGTCGCTAGACTTGAAAGCAACATTGTTTGAATGTCTAGTGCTAACGAGTTTGGTGCTGTAACGTCCACCCACAAACTTTCACTCAAGGGAAGCTCAGAGTATTTGCATATCCTACATGTGTAAAGGACCAGAAGTACGCTGTGAGCAGGGTTCGAACCTGCGCGGGGAGACCCCATTGGATTTCGAGTCCAACGCCTTAACCACTCGGCCATCACAGCTGTTTTGAGAACAGATAACTAACCAATCTGACAGCTTGAGAAACTTTGACTCAAGTCAGACCTAGGTAGTAATAATCAGGAGTTGTGACGCGAGGCACTTGTGTTGTGACTCTGCTACAGCTAGGCATGTAGCGCATTGATGAGGATCCTACTTGACTTGAAATCAAATAAAGACCAGCAAGAAACAGATTATATGTGATGTCACATTCAGAACGCTGTGAGAAGGGTTCGAACCTGCGCGGGGAAACCCCATTGGATTTCAAGTCCAACACCTTAACCACTCAGTCATCACAGCTGTGTTTGTCTCTATTATGACCAGTCATTCTGACAGAAACTTTGGTCCTAGACTCGGGACAAATTAGTTGTGAAAATCTTGAGTTCTGGTGTAACTTCTACTGTGAGATATAGCTTAAAGTCTCTGCCTGACGCTAGTCTTGAAAGCAACATTGTTTGAATGTCTAGTGCTAACGAGTTTGGTGCTGTAACCTCCACCCACAAACTTTCACGCAAGGGAAGCTCAGAATATTTGCATATCCTACACGTGTAAAGGAACAGAAGTACGCTGTGAGCAGGGTTCGAACCTGCGCGGGGAGACCCCATTGGATTTCGAGTCCAACGCCTTAACCACTCGGCCATCACAGCTGTTTTGAGAACAGATAACTAACCAATCTGACAGCTTGAGAAACTTTGACTCGAGTCAGACCTAGGTAGTAATAATCAGGAGTTGTGACGCGAGGCACTTGTGTTGTGACTCTGCTACAGCTAGGCATGTAGCGCATTGATGAGGATCCTACTTGACTTGAAATCAAATAAAGACCAGCAAGAAACAGATTATATGTGATGTCACATTCAGAACGCTGTGAGCAGGGTTCGAACCTGCGCGGGGAAACCCCATTGGATTTCAAGTCCAACACCTTAACCACTCGGTCATCACAGCTGAGTTTGTCTCTATTATGACCAGTCATTCTCACAGAAACTTTGGTCCTAGACTAGGGACAAATTAGTTGTGAAAATCTTGAGTTCTGGTGTAACTTCTACTGTGAGATATAGCTTAAAGTCTCTGCCTGTCGCTAGACTTGAAAGCAACATTGTTTGAATGTCTAGTGCTAACGAGTTTGGTGCTGTAACGTCCACCCACAAACTTTCACGCAAGGGAAGCTGAGAGTATTTGCATATCCTACATGTGTAAAGGACCAGAAGTACGCTGTGAGCAGGGTTTGAACCTGCGCGGGGAGACCCCATTGGATTTCGAGTCCAACGCCTTAACCACTCGGCCATCACAGATGTTTTGAGACCAGATAACTAACCAATCTGACAGCTTGAGAAACTTTGACTCGAGTGAGACCTAGGATGTAATAATCAGGAGTTGTGACGCGAGGCACTTGTGTTGTGACTCTGCTACAGCTAGGCATGTAGCGCATTGATGAGGATCCTACTTGACTTGAAATCAAATAAAGACCAGCAAGAAACAGATTATATGTGATGTCACATTCAGAACGCTGTGAGCAGGGTTCGAACCTGCGCGGGGAAACCCCATTGGATTTCAAGTCCAACACCTTAACCACTCGGTCATCACAGCTGTGTTTGTCTCTATTATGACCAGTCATTCTCACAGAAACTTTGGTCCTAGACTCGGGACAAATTAGTTGTGAAAATCTTGAGTTCTGGTGTAACTTCTACTGTGAGATATAGCTTAAAGTCTCTGCCTGACGCTAGTCTTGAAAGCAACATTGTTTGAATGTCTAGTGCTAACGAGTTTGGTGCTGTAACCTCCACCCACAAACTTTCACGCAAGGG
>NC_137877.1:43504317-43511817 GCF_963924005.1 Protomyctophum bolini | reverse complement strand
TCTGGTGTAACTTCTACTGTGAGATATAGCTTAAAGTCTCTGCCTGTCGCTAGACTTGAAAGCAACATTGTTTGAATGTCTAGTGCTAACGAGTTTGGTGCTGTAACCTCCACCCACAAACTTTCACGCAAGGGAAGCTCAGAATATTTGCATATCCTACACGTGTAAAGGAACAGAAGTACGCTGTGAGCAGGGTTCGAACCTGCGCGGGGAGACCCCATTGGATTTCGAGTCCAACGCCTTAACCACTCGGCCATCACAGCTGTTTTGAGACCAGATAACTAACCAATCTGACAGCTTGAGAAACTTTGACTCGAGTGAGACCTAGGAAGTAATAATCAGGAGTTGTGACGCGAGGCACTTGTGTTGTGACTCTGCTACAGCTAGGCATGTAGCGCATTGATGAGGATCCTACTTGACTTGAAATCAAATAAAGACCAGCAAGAAACACATTATATGTGATGTCACATTCAGAACGCTGTGAGCAGGGTTCGAACCTGCGCGGGGAAACCCCATTGGATTTCAAGTCCAACACCTTAACCACTCGGTCATCACAGCTGTGTTTGTCTCTATTATGACCAGTCATTCTCACAGAAACTTTGGTCCTAGACTCGGGACAAATTAGTTGTGAAAATCTTGAGTTCTGGTGTAACTTCTACTGTGAGATATAGCTTAAAGTCTCTGCCTGACGCTAGTCTTGAAAGCAACATTGTTTGAATGTCTAGTGCTAACGAGTTTGGTGCTGTAACCTCCACCCACAAACTTTCACGCAAGGGAAGCTCAGAGTATTTGCATATCCTACACGTGTAAAGGAACAGAAGTACGCTGTGTGCAGGGTTCGAACCTGCGCGGGGAGAACCCATTGGATTTCGAGTCCAACGCCTTAACCACTCGGCCATCACAGCTGTTTTGAGACCAGATAACTAACCAATCTGACAGCTTGAGAAACTTTGACTCGAGTCAGACCTAGGTAGTAATAATCAGGAGTTGTGACGCGAGGCACTTGTGTTGTGACTCTGCTACAGCTAGGCATGTAGCGCATTGATGAGGATCCTACTTGACTTGAAATCAAATAAAGACCAGCAAGAAACAGATTATATGTGAGGTCACATTCAGAACGCTGTGAGCAGGGTTCGAACCTGCGCGGGGAAACCCCATTGGATTTCAAGTCCAACACCTTAACCACTCGGTGATCACAGCTGTGTTTGTCTCTATTATGACCAGTCATTCTCACAGAAACTTTGGTCCTAGACTAGGGACAAATTAGTTGTGAAAATCTTGAGTTCTGGTGTAACTTCTACTGTGAGATATAGCTTAAAGTCTCTGCCTGTCGCTAGACTTGAAAGCAACATTGTTTGAATGTCTAGTGCTAACGAGTTTGGTGCTGTAACGTCCACCCACAAACTTTCACTCAAGGGAAGCTCAGAGTATTTGCATATCCTACATGTGTAAAGGACCAGAAGTACGCTGTGAGCAGGGTTCGAACCTGCGCGGGGAGACCCCATTGGATTTCGAGTCCAACGCCTTAACCACTCGGCCATCACAGCTGTTTTGAGAACAGATAACTAACCAATCTGACAGCTTGAGAAACTTTGACTCGAGTCAGACCTAGGTAGTAATAATCAGGAGTTGTGACGCGAGGCACTTGTGTTGTGACTCTGCTACAGCTAGGCATGTAGCGCATTGACGAGGATCCTACTTGACTTGAAATCAAATAAAGACCAGCAAGAAACAGATTATATGTGATGTCACATTCAGAACGCTGTGAGCTGGGTTCGAACCTGCGCGGGGAAACCCCATTGGATTTCAAGTCCAACACCTTAACCACTCGGTCATCACAGCTGAGTTTGTCTCTATTATGACCAGTCATTCTCACAGAAACTTTGGTCCTAGACTAGGGACAAATTAGTTGTGAAAATCTTGAGTTCTGGTGTAACTTCTACTGTGAGATATAGCTTAAAGTCTCTGCCTGTCGCTAGACTTGAAAGCAACATTGTTTGAATGTCTAGTGCTAACGAGTTTGGTGCTGTAACGTCCACCCACAAACTTTCACGCAAGGGAAGCTGAGAGTATTTGCATATCCTACATGTGTAAAGGACCAGAAGTACGCTGTGAGCAGGGTTTGAATCTGCGCGGGGAGACCCCATTGGATTTCGAGTCCAACGCCTTAACCACTCGGCCATCACAGATGTTTTGAGACCAGATAACTAACCAATCTGACAGCTTGAGAAACTTTGACTCGAGTGAGACCTAGGATGTAATAATCAGGAGTTGTGACGCGAGGCACTTGTGTTGTGACTCTGCTACAGCTAGGCATGTAGCGCATTGATGAGGATCCTACTTGACTTGAAATCAAATAAAGACCAGCAAGAAACAGATTATATGTGATGTCACATTCAGAACGCTGTGAGCAGGGTTCGAACCTGCGCGGGGAAACCCCATTGGATTTCAAGTCCAACACCTTAACCACTCGGTCATCACAGCTGTGTTTGTCTCTATTATGACCAGTCATTCTCACAGAAACTTTGGTCCTAGACTCGGGACAAATTAGTTGTGAAAATCTTGAGTTCTGGTGTAACTTCTACTGTGAGATATAGCTTAAAGTCTCTGCCTGACGCTAGTCTTGAAAGCAACATTGTTTGAATGTCTAGTGCTAACGAGTTTGGTGCTGTAACCTCCACCCACAAACTTTCAGGCAAGGGAAGCTCAGAGTATTTGCATATCCTACACGTGTAAAGGAACAGAAGTACGCTGTGAGCAGGGTTCGAACCTGCGCGGGGAGAACCCATTGGATTTCGAGTCCAAGGCCTTAACCACTCGGCCATCACAGCTGTTTTGAGACCAGATAACTAACCAATCTGACAGCTTGAAAAACTTTGACTCGAGTCAGACCTAGGTAGTAATAATCAGGAGTTGTGACGCGAGGCACTTGTGTTGTGACTCTGCTACAGCTAGGCATGTAGCGCATTGATGAGGATCCTAGTTGACTTGAAATCAAATAAAGACCAGCAAGAAACAGATTATATGTGATGTCACATTCAGAACGCTGTGAGCAGGGTTCGAACCTGCGCGGGGAAACCCCATTGGATTTCAAGTCCAACACCTTAACCACTCGGTCATCACAGCTGAGTTTGTCTCTATTATGACCAGTCATTCTCACAGAAACTTTGGTCCTAGACTAGGGACAAATTAGTTGTGAAAATCTTGAGTTCTGGTGTAACTTCTACTGTGAGATATAGCTTAAAGTCTCTGCCTGTCGCTAGACTTGAAAGCAACATTGTTTGAATGTCTAGTGCTAACGAGTTTGGTGCTGTAACCTCCACCCACAAACTTTCACGCAAGGGAAGCTCAGAGTATTTGCATATCCTACACGTGTAAAGGAACAGAAGTACGCTGTGAGCAGGGTTCGAACCTGCGCGGGGAGACCCCATTGGATTTCGAGTCCAACGCCTTAACCACTCGGCCATCACAGCTGTTTTGAGACCAGATAACTAACCAATCTGACAGCTTGAGAAACTTTGACTCGAGTCAGACCTAGGTAGTAATAATCAGGAGTTGTGACGCGAGGCACTTGTGTTGTGACTCTGCTACAGCTAGGCATGTAGCGCATTGATGAGGATCCTACTTGACTTGAAATCAAATAAATACCAGCAAGAAACAGATTATATGTGAGGTCACATTCAGAACGCTGTGAGCAGGGTTCGAACCTGCGCGGGGAAACCCCATTGGATTTCAAGTCCAACACCTTAACCACTCGGTCATCACAGCTGTGTTTGTCTCTATTATGACCAGTCATTCTCACAGAAACTTTGGTCCTAGACTAGGGACAAATTAGTTGTGAAAATCTTGAGTTCTGGTGTAACTTCTACTGTGAGATATAGCTTAAAGTCTCTGCCTGTCGCTAGACTTGAAAGCAACATTGTTTGAATGTCTAGTGCTAACGAGTTTGGTGCTGTAACGTCCACCCACAAACTTTCACTCAAGGGAAGCTCAGAGTATTTGCATATCCTACATGTGTAAAGGACCAGAAGTAAGCTGTGATCAGGGTTCGAACCTGCGCGGGGAGACCCCATTGGATTTCGAGTCCAACGCCTCAACCACTCGGCCATCACAGCTGTTTTGAGACCAGATAACTAACCAATCTGACAGCTTGAGAAACTTTGACTCGAGTCAGACCTAGGTAGTAATAATCAGGAGTTGTGACGCGAGGCACTTGTGTTGTGACTCTGCTACAGCTAGGCATGTAGCGCATTGATGAGGATCCTACTTGACTTGAAATCAAATAAAGACCAGCAAGAAACAGAATATATGTGATGTCACATTCAGAACGCTGTGAGCAGGGTTCAAACCTGCGCGGGGAAACCCCATTGGATTTCAAGTCCAACACCTTAACCACTCGGTCATCACAGCTGTGTTTGTCTCTATTATGACCAGTCATTCTGACAGAAACTTTGGTCCTAGACTCGGGACAAATTAGTTGTGAAAATCTTGAGTTCTGGTGTAACTTCTACTGTGAGATATAGCTTAAAGTCTCTGCCTGACGCTAGTCTTGAAAGCAACATTGTTTGAATGTCTAGTGCTAACGAGTTTGGTGCTGTAACCTCCACCCACAAACTTTCACGCAAGGGAAGCTCAGAGTATTTGCATATCCTACACGTGTAAAGGAACACAAGTACACTGTGAGCAGGGTTCGAACCTGCGCGGGGAGACCCCATTGGATTTCGAGTCCAACGCCTTAACCACTCGGCCATCACAGCTGTTTTGAGAACAGATAACTAACCAATCTGACAGCTTGAGAAACTTTGACTCGAGTCAGACCTAGGTAGTAATAATCAGGAGTTGTGACGTGAGGCACTTGTGTTGTGACTCTGCTACAGCTAGGCATGTAGCGCATTGATGAGGATCCTACTTGACTTGAAATCAAATAAAGACCAGCAAGAAACAGATTATATGTGATGTCACATTCAGAACGCTGTGAGCAGGGTTCGAACCTGTGCGGGGAAACCCCATTGGATTTCAAGTCCAACACCTTAACCACTCGGTCATCACAGCTGAGTTTGTCTCTATTATGACCAGTCATTCTCACAGAAACTTTGGTCCTAGACTAGGGACAAATTAGTTGTGAAAATCTTGAGTTCTGGTGTAACTTCTACTGTGAGATATAGCTTAAAGTCTCTGCCTGTCGCTAGACTTGAAAGCAACATTGTTTGAATGTCTAGTGCTAACGAGTTTGGTGCTGTAACGTCCACCCACAAACTTTCACGCAAGGGAAGCTGAGAGTATTTGCATATCCTACATGTGTAAAGGACCAGAAGTACGCTGTGAGCAGGGTTCGAACCTGCGCGGGGAGACCCCATTGGATTTCGAGTCCAACGCCTTAACCACTCGGCCATCACAGATGTTTTGAGACCAGATAACTAACCAATCTGACAGCTTGAGAAACTTTGACTCGAGTCAGACCTAGGAAGTAATAATCAGGAGTTGTGACGCGAGGCACTTGTGTTGTGACTCTGCTACAGCTAGGCATGTAGCGCATTGATAAGGATCCTACTTGACTTGAAATCAAATAAAGACCAGCAAGAAACAGATTATATGTGATGTCACATTCAGAACGCTGTGAGCAGGGTTCGAACCTGCGCGGGGAAACCCCATTGGATTTCAAGTACAAAACCTTAACCACTCGGTCATCACAGCTGTGTTTGTCTCTATTATGACCAGTCATTCTCACAGAAACTTTGGTCCTAGACTCGGGACAAATTGGTTGTGAAAATCTTGAGTTCTGGTGTAACTTCTACTGTGAGATATAGCTTAAAGTCTCTGCCTGTCGCTAGACTTGAAAGCAACATTGTTTGAATGTCTAGTGCTAACGAGTTTGGTGCTGTAACCTCCACCCACAAACTTTCACGCAAGGGAAGCTCAGAGTATTTGCATATCCTACACGTGTAAAGGAACAGAAGTACGCTGTGAGCAGGGTTCGAACCTGCGCGGGGAGACCTCATTGGATTTCGAGTCCAACGCCTTAACCACTCGGCCATCACAGCTGTTTTGAGACCAGATAACTAACCAATCTGACAGCTTGAGAAACTTTGACTCGAGTCAGACCTAGGTAGTAATAATCAGGAGTTGTGACGCGAGGCACTTGTGTTGTGACTCTGCTACAGCTAGGCATGTAGCGCATTGATGAGGATCCTACTTGACTTGAAATCAAATAAAGACCAGCAAGAAACAGATTATATGTGATGTCACATTCAGAACGCTGTGAGCAGGGTTCGAACCTGCGCGGGGAAACCCCATTGGATTTCAAATCCAACACCTTAACCACTCGGTCATTACAGCTGTGTTTGTCTCTATTATGACCAGTCATTCTCACAGAAACTTTGGTCCTAGACTCGGGACAAATTAGTTGTGAAAATCTTGAGTTCTGGTGTAACTTCTACTGTGAGATATAGCTTAAAGTCTCTGCCTGACACTAGTCTTGAAAGCAACATTGTTTGAATGTCTAGTGCTAACGAGTTTGGTGCTGTAACCTCCACCCACAAACTTTCACGCAAGGGAAGCTCAGAGTATTTGCATATCCTACACGTGTAAAGGAACAGAAGTACGCTGTGAGCAGGGTTCGAACCTGCGCGGGGAGAACCCATTGGATTTCGAGTCCAACGCCTTAACCACTCGGCCATCACAGCTGTTTTGAGACCAGATAACTAACCAATCTGACAGCTTGAGAAACTTTGACTCGAGTCAGACCTAGGTAGTAATAATCAGGAGTTGTGACGCGAGGCACTTGTGTTGTGACTCTGCTACAGCTAGGCATGTAGCGCATTGATGAGGATCCTACTTGACTTGAAATCAAATAAAGACCAGCAAGAAACAGATTATATGTGATGTCACATTCAGAACGCTGTGAGCAGGGTTCGAACCTGCGCGGGAAAACCCCATTGGATTTCAAATCCAACACCTTAACCACTCGGTCATTACAGCTGTGTTTGTCTCTATTATGACCAGTCATTCTCACAGAAACTTTGGTCCTAGACTCGGGACAAATTAGTTGTGAAAATCTTGAGTTCTGGTGTAACTTCTACTGTGAGATATAGCTTAAAGTCTCTGCCTGACGCTAGTCTTGAAAGCAACATTGTTTGAATGTCTAGTGCTAACGAGTTTGGTGCTGTAACCTCCACCCACAAACTTTCACGCAAGGGAAGCTCAGAGTATTTGCATATCCTACACGTGTAAAGGAACAGAAGTACGCTGTGAGCAGGGTTCGAACCTGCGCGGGGAGAACCCATTGGATTTCGAGTCCAACGCCTTAACCACTCGGCCATCACAGCTGTTTTGAGACCAGATAACTAACCAATCTGACAGCTTGAGAAACTTTGACTCGAGTCAGACCTAGGTAGTAATAATCAGGAGTTGTGACGCGAGGCACTTGTGTTGTGACTCTGCTACAGCTAGGCATGTAGCGCATTGATGAGGATCCTACTTGACTTGAAATCAAATAAAGAC